>NC_056765.1:12091428-12407142 GCF_018687715.1 Carya illinoinensis
TATCTCTTTTTGTTGCACCTAGATACAGCCAAAGAGAAAGACCATCGAAGATGGCTACCGAACATGCAATTTTTTTTCCATACAATTTTTTTTTTTTTTTTATCTTTAAATCTAATTTTTTTAAAAAAAATTTACAATATCATTTAAAAATATTTTCTTAGTCATTAAGTAAAAAAGGGAATCAGTGGCTTTTCTTTGTGGATAAAGCATTATCCCTTTCTATTTTACCTTTTATTTTTATTTTTTAGTAAAGGACTACATTAAAAAAAAATTTGTGAGAAATTGACTTCATTCATTCATAGGAGAAAAGTTACATCCATGACCAAATATATATAAGAAAGTTTTCATATCATAAGCTAACTATTGCATTTGGAGCTCAACCAGTACAAAAAAACCTTTTTGATAGGTATAGTCTTAATTATTGTTGTAGCTTTCTATAGACAAATCGTCTTAGTAATAGCACTATGTCTAAAATATAGACTCATACTTCACCGTCCATAGGAGGGGAGGACTTAACTTCTACGAATAAAACGTCCAAGAGATAATCTTTTTTTTTTTATTATAAACTAAATAAAATGAAACAATAATGAAAACAGAAAGATAGATATGAAAATGATAAATTATAGTTTAGATCTATTTCGGTATACTTCGAAATCAGCCGTAAAAGTTAAATCTGTACGACTTGATTTGGTGATCCACTATTATCTTCCCAACAATCAATCTAGGAAATATCTTGTGCTGGTCGTGCCTCACAGAAGGTGTCAGAAAGCTGTAGATTCATCTTTTCAGTCTTGAATGAAATAAAATAAATTAAGAAAAGAGAAAAGAAATGATGGGGAGAGAGAGAGAGAGAGGATAGTACTTATTCAGATAAAAAAAGGCAATATAATCAGAACTACATTAAAATATGTGTGCTCTTTCGAAGGAAAATTTTTATCATTTTTATATGAGAAATGATATTTGCAGTCGTGGTTGTGCAAGCGGTGTGTAGTCGTTTTGAAAAAATGAATTAATATGGGACCCATATGAAAAAAAAAATTAATTTTTTAATTGTGGACCTCACTTTTTTTCAAAGCGATTGCGTGTTGTTTGTAATTCTACGACTGTATGTAGCATTGCTCTTTTTATATGTTACTAGGTAGGAGCAACGAGCAAAGCACGTTTGTCTAATTTTATGAAATGATTATTTGTAAAAAATAATATATATTTTATAAAAATTATTAATGTCACTTAATAATTTAAGGCATATTAGAGAAAATAAAAAAATTAGTTCAAAATATCATATAATCCAATACATGTTTATAACATCTATAATTTTAACAAAGATGTATACGAAAAATTTAATAAAAGTCTAACATAAACGGTAGTTCAAAATATGTGTCGTTTGATGTTTGTATTATTATTCATCAATTTATGTCATCCTGTAGACCATCAATAGAGACAACATTGAAATTCTTATTTTGCTGTTGGTTGAGTCGATCAGGGACAACATAAAGTTAAAACATAATCTTTTTATAAAATTTGTGGTATAATATTTTCTATATATAGCATATATATAAATCCTAAAATATATTTTGAAATTGTTGGCCGAATTTACTCTTTCTTGATTAGCTCAAGGATCACGGCCTTTGTCACGTACCCATCATAGCAAGCCTACGTGTGGAATATGACTTAGCGGAAGTTACGTCCTACTACCATGGGAAAAGAAAAAACACTTTGATTAAACACACTTGTATTATATATTATATGAGATTTTTAAATTTGAAATATTCAATAATCTGAGTTAATGAAACGTATAATACACGTATATTATACTTTGGGATTTACGTCTTATGCACCTAATACATGTGTATATGTTAAGGAAATTGAGAAAAATATAATAACTAATCTTTAATTACTTATTATTATATAAACTATTAAGTATTATTATTATTGTGATTAATAAATCATATAACAACATTGAATGCTATCTCTCTCAATATTTATGTCTTCATTTTATATATATGTCAAACCGT
This sequence comes from Carya illinoinensis, assembly GCF_018687715.1. NCBI lineage: Eukaryota > Viridiplantae > Streptophyta > Magnoliopsida > Fagales > Juglandaceae > Carya > Carya illinoinensis. Next base: position 12,093,444 of record NC_056765.1, read on the forward strand.
TAAAACAAACGGTGTTAACTTTAACGGAAAAACAAGAAAAACCGTTAAAACAAGATTTTCCGTTTCATACACACTTTTTATATATAGAAGATATATTATATATATTTTTAAATATTTTTATTTTTTCTTATTAAATATGTAATATATAAATGATGAGTAAAAAAATTTAATTAATTTAAAAAAAATAATAAAATAATAAAAATAAATATGATATATGGTGCTCGAGAATGATTATTATAACTTTTTAAACTTTTAAGACTAAAATTTCAAAAAAATTTTTGCTTTTGAAATCAGAGAAGCATGGAGCGGGAACTCACGAGGGAGAAGAAACGTTCAACGAATCAGAGATGGCTAGAGGCTAGAGCCGAAAATCACGATGGCGGCCATGGCCAATAGCGGCGAAAAATTTGTAAAGGTGCGAGGCTGACAGGAGTAAAATGGCCTGGTAAAATTCACCAGTATTTGTCGTATTGAGAAGTCTAGCTTGATCATAATATTCTTTTAATTTCGTTTTGAATATTAATGAAATTGCAAAGAGCGATAGGACATAGATGAGCCATCCAATAATTTTGAGAAATGATAGAACAAGAATGGTAACCCCAATATAAAATGTCGTATTTGTGACGAATGTGCCACAGCAACTTTAGTTGTTACCATATACTTGGGATTAATGAGCCAACCAACGAAGAAAGAAGCAAATGCAAAAATAACATTGCCGTGTTCAGAAAATGGAAGCCTGTGGGAAAAGCCTTTAATTAAGGATTTTCCATCTACAGTGGATGCATTTGATTAAAACCACATGTATATATAGCCTTGTTCTGGCTTGTAGAACGGGGGACTAGGTTCAGTGAGGGGAACACCCTGAACAGTAGTTTATGGTATTTTTGCTGAAGATAAAAGCTTATATGCTGTCTATAGTTGACTGTTAGAATGTACCACTAAGTAATTTTTTTATTTTTTTTTAACTTAGCGATTAAAGAAATAATTTTAAGTATATTGATGTATTTTTTTATTTTTTAAAAATATTTAAATATATTAAAAAAATATAAAAATAATAAAAAATAATAAAAAACTATAAAAACAATTAATGTTACAAACAAACGGTGCTACTTAGACGACAGAGTAGCATCGGGAAAAGCTTGTATGCTACTTATGTTTGACTGCGCTAGTTGACTGTTGGTGAAAATTTTTATTTTTTATTATATAATAATTAAGGAAATGATTTAAGTTTATTAGTGTATTTTTTATTTTTTAAAAATATTTAAATATATTAAAAAATATGAAAAAAAAAAAAATGCCTTGGCGTGTCACGCGGTAAACGCTGGCCAGCACATAGCCCAGCTCGCACCGCTCTTCGTGGAATGTTACTACTTTGTCTTTGCCTATCGTTAATAGCCACGTAGGACGATGGTTCACACTTCAAATCGCGATCGACGAAAACTTCAAATCACGATCGACACAAATATGGTGACGCTATGTTCAACGCTTGGTGCCACGTTTGCCAAGGCAATAATTGATGTCATAAAATGATACCAAGTCAAAAAAATGATGTCATAAAATGGTCCGTGGTGCCAACGCAATAAATTATGATTTAAAAGCACTCGTAATTTTATTTAATTTGTTTGATTATCTTATAATAAAAATAATTTTATAATTTAAATTTAAAAATAATCATGTATAATAAATTATTTATAATAAAAATATTTATTTATGAGAAGAATAGATTTATTTTAATAATAAATAATTGATAAAATATAAATAATTTTTATATAATAAAAACACGTTAAATCAAATCAATTTATAAAATTTATAATTGATAAAATATAAATAATTTTTATATAATAAAAACACGTTAAATCAAATCAATTTATAAAATTTCTCTTAACTACAACGCAATGGTACTTCGGAAATTCAGAATCGAGCAGCATCAAGATGACCGATGCTTTCCTGCCCTACACGTGTAAGACGAACCCGAAACATATCATGTCAGTCGTTGATCACTTTATTGGCAAATGCGCTAGTGTCTTAAGAGAGAAGAAAGCATAAAGAAAACTTCAATCTTTACCCAGCTGTTGATATTTTTTCTCGAAATATTTGATTAAAGAAGAAAAAAAAAAAGACTATAAATATTGAGCATCGGTTTGGTATTCAAATTCTGTAGAATTATATAGAATAAGAGAAATACTTTATATCTAAAAAGATTACATAAAAATAAATATATAAATTGATATAATATATCAGATTATAAAATTATTTTATTATAAAATAAATATAACAAATTCTATAAAACCACATCATTTTAAATATTTATTTTTGTGTATATAGAAATTCTCAAATAATATGAATAAAAATGTAGAATTTTGATTATATGGTGATGCCCTCGTGAAGGTATTTGAACAACAAATTGGTGATGCGAGAAAGGGAATTTCAAGTGTGTTCATTGTGTACAAATAATTCCTATTTATAGATCATGAGATATTGGTTAGCAAATGACACAGTTTAATTCTAATATTCTTGTGTTATTAGAATTAAAAGATCTAGATATAATATCATACTATTTAATGAGTATTTAGTATTGTTAACAAACTAATGCAGACAATAATAAATATTAAAATATATTTATAAGTCAATTTATTAACATATCAAAATACAACCTATTAAAAAGACAATTTGTTAAAACATTGTATCAAAATACATTTTGTGGGGACATAAATGAACATCTAGGAGGATAGCATTATCAAATTAGTTGATACGTTACGTAGAATTATACGAGTGGTTTCGTTCACACGTGCCCATGTCAGCGAGGAGGCTATCAAGATTCAAAGCTCGATATTGCAATACTCGAATCCTTATTGGCTGATTGACTCTATTTAGATCTGAGAAACTATCTTTTTGGGATTAAACAATGTTACGTATAGTCGTAGAATACACAAATATCATATAATAGCTTTGAAAAAAAGTTAGGTACACTGTTAAAAAAATTAATTTCTTTTTATATAAGTTCCGTATTTATTTATTTTTTTCAAAATGATTAGTCGGTGCATGCGTACTCACGACTGTAATTATCATTTATATTACAGAATAACATACTTTTCTTTGGTCTTTGATCTGTGTATTTAGTAGGTTGAGTTTGGACTTATGCTAGCCTATTTCTTGCTTGCATTTTATTAACTTGTAAATTATCAAATAGTGCCTTGACTTAAATTTCTTAGCGTTCGTTAGAGTCAAGAGTTGTTTGTATTTTTAAAATTATAAAATAAGTAGGTATAGAATTTCTTGGATCAGGACATCTGTAATCTATCCTGTGTTGCATGTCTTAAACAGAACAATTGAGTGCGGTACTCTGCTGTCCTTGGTGCGTTTTGTGAAAGCGTGGGCTCATTAATTCAATAAGAAGCTTAACTAACTCTATCTCTGTTTTTCCTATTTTTGATGAGTTACTTCTGGGCTCAGCTTTGTTTGAAAAACCCCCCCGACTAAATTCTATCATTGCAAAGTGGTGGAATCATCTTCTAAAATTCATCAGCAAGGCGAAAAGAGGGACGAAACCGTGATTTACAAATGCACATGGGGGTAAAATGGGAAGAATAATGTCATACCAAAAAACACTATTGCTTTTCACATTGGGACTATTATATTTAAGAAGATATATATCAATGATAAATACACCTCCAACTACACGTGTGACCCGTAAAAAAGAAGATGGCGGCACAATGTACCTAGAGGATCTTCAATGCCTAAGTCAGAAAAGTGATGACGAATTGTATTTATGAATGAATTTTATGTGTTATCTTTAAATGTTATTTATAAGCACATGAATTCGGTGATGAATATTAGGAACATACTAACTGCCAGAGTTGATCCTTTATTACTTTAGAAAAATTTTCTTGCAAGCAGAGTTCGTGCACCAATTCGTGCACCGATATTGATATGTAAGTCATATGTTAAACGAAACGATGTAAATTGAAGACGAAAATAATTTTTATGAGATAGAAGATTTTCTTCTTCTCTTAAATTTTTTTTTATATATTTTTTAAAATAAAACAAATCATCGGTGCGCGAATTAGTATACGAACTTGTTTGTACCTAGCAAAACTCATAGTATATTATTATTAATATTGATAATCCGTAAAATTAAAAAAAATATACTGAAACCAAAAAAGTAAAAGTTGTGGTTTCGGTAGTGAATCGGTCTTGTATTGGTTCTTAAATTTTCAAAATTGATGTATATTAATTCAATTCTAAAAAATATACAATATTTAAAAATAGCAAAACTGTAACTAGGACATTTCCGCCACTGCTTATATATATAACACAAATAATTTGTTCTATATATGGCAAGCGGATTGAAATTTCCGCCACTACTTAATTTAAAGTTTATATATACCAATATAAAAATTTTATATGCAGTTACTTTTATGTATTTTTTATATACTTAATTAATGTGATTAGCTACAATATTTTTTTATATAAAATAACTGTTTTAGCCAATCACATCAATGAAGTGCATAAAGAATACGCAAAAATGATTGTATATAACAGAACTATTTTAAATATTGTAACTAGCAAAAATACGTAACTACATTTTTACTATTTTTAATTGTGATTAAATATAATTGATCATGATTAAAAATATATTACATGTCAAAATACATGAAATGAAAAATATATTAAAAATATTTTTTAACATGTCAAAATACATGAAATGAAAAAGAGTATTCCTAAAACAAAAACTCAAATAATTTCCTGATCAATTCAATTTCAGTTTGGAATATTGTTAGAGGTATTGCAAATAAAAGTAGACTTCTCCATTTAAAACATTTTCAAAGTGTAAAAATTACCTTTCATTGCCTTATTACCTTTCATTGCCTTCAAAAAAAAAAAAAAAAAGAAGCTAACTCCCACCTGTCGAGAGCTGTGTTTTTCCCGTTTCTTCTCAAATAAAGAGCATGGTGGTAAATTTTGGATATTCTGGCTTACCTTGTTTTTTGTTTTTTGACCAAAATTTCTCAAAATCTAATTCAAATACTTCAAGAGAATTTTGGTGTTGAAGTGTGAGCGAGTTAGGTGTATTAGTAGACTTTTCCGTCTCCATCATGGACGTTGACTGTTTAAATCGAGCCACTTAAATCTTAGACTCTCGTGTAATTGTTAAAATTTGTTGAGAAATAATTCTTTCAGTCGTCGTGAATATGAGCGTGCGGTGCAATCATTTAAAATAAATAAATAAATATAAAATTTATATAAAAAAATTAATTTTTTAATAATAAATTCTATTATTTTTTAAAATGACTGCACAATCTTTACACATTTTATAATTAGAAGTAGCATTATTTAAATTTATTCTATTTTCTACTTGTGATCACCAATCTTAAAATATCTATTTTAGCACGACAAGTTCCATTACGTGACATATGGACAAAGTGCCTTAGAACTTAAGCCAGTTTCCCTTATTGATCATTGATGGTCAACATTGCAAAAAGGAAGTGCAATGACAGGGCAACATGTTCACTGCGGAAACTATTTGTTACCTTCTTATCCGTAAGCACTGCATGTCATATAACTTTGTAAATTAGCATTAACGAATAGGGCTGTGCAAATTTCCGAGATTTCCGACTCCGTTCCGAATTCCGCTCCGAATTTGACTCCGACGGAATCGGAGTTCTCGGAATTCGGAGTCGGAGTCGGAGTCCGGAGGCCTTGTTGACTCCGAATTCCGACTCCGAACTCCGACTATTTATACCTTATATATTATATATTGTATTATGAATATTACGTAGTCAGGTAGCTCAATGGTTGAGGCTCGGTTTTGTTTCTCCGGATCCTGTGTTCGAATCCCCTCATGCACCATTACACATTTTGCAACTATTTTTTTTAGGAAAACCTTAAACGACGCCGTTTTTGGATCCAAATCGGCAATCCCAAACACCAGCCGGCAGCCGGATGCATCATCGCTCTCCTCCGTAGAGCAAAATGCGAGTCTCGAAGCCACAAAGCACTACAGAGGGGTTCGACGAAGGCCTTGGGGAAAGTACCCGGCGGAGATCCGAGACCCTAACCGGCGCAGATCTCGTGTATGGCTCGGGACCTTCGACATAGCTATAGAAGCGATCCTCAACTTCCCACTCGAGGTCGGGAACTCGGATACAACCCCGGAGTCTGGCGAGAGAAAACGACGTCGTGAGGAGGAGGAAGTGAAGGTAGCGGTCGTCAAGATTCAAGAAGGAGAGGTCGACGGAATCGAAGGATACGACCGGTACTTCTTCCACGGATGTCCCATTTCCGATTGGAAGCCATCCGAATTCCGATCGGAGTTCCTAACTCCGAACTCCGATCGGAGTCGAACTCCGACTCCTCGTCGGAGTCGGAGTCGGAGTGAACTTCCGGTTCCGACTCCAGTCGGAGGTCGGAAATGGCAATTCCGACTCCGTCGGAGTCGGAGCCCAGGAATAACGAAGGACTGTAAAATTTTTTTACCATAATATTTATTTGAGTCTCTACACATGATTTTGTAAATACCCAAAAATAGTATTTGTAGAAAATGAAAATTCATCACATCTTATTTTCTTTTCAAATATATTTAAATATAAATACTTTTAAATTTTAAACCCTTAATTTTTTTATATAATTATTTTAACTTTATCATATTTTAAATAAAATATAAAATATAAAATACAATTTAACATTTTTAAATTTTTAATCAAAAATAATATTAAAAAATTATATTACAAACTTAAAAATCATTTAAAATGTATCACATCAGTAGCTATGACCAGAAATGTCAATCTAGGATGACAGCTAGCATTACTCTGTTCGAGAGGTTTGTAACCCTCGGCTTGCCGATGGGATCACTTACATTTGTCATATCGAACCACGGATACCTCACCATCTGTGGTGGTATCATGTTAAGGGACTTTACCATCTATAGCAACAAGGCCTTCAAAGACCACACCATCCATAGCAGCAATATCAGCTTCAAAGACCTCATCAATGCGTAGCAACATGGCCTTCAAAGACCACACCATTTGTAGCAGCATCAGCTTCAAAGATCTCATCATTTGTACTAATATCATTTTCACAAACCTTACTATCAATGGAAAAACCTGATTCAGAGACCTCATCAACTACAAAGGCATCATCCTCAGATACCCTATCAGTAACAGTATCAGAACAGATATATTGGATATCACTCGCATTTTTGTCCATTATGTTTGGGGCATCAACCAAGACATGAACTCCACACTTCTTCACCTCAGCCAATGCCCCTAAATCAAAGGAAAACTCGATTTCGTCTCCACTTACTAGCTCCATTATTTTGTAAGAATTACCAAGGATCACAAACTTGTTTCTTAAAATAGACCATCGGAATAGGAACAAATTAGCTGAATGGTTCACATGCAAGATACTTGGTGCAGCTGGAAGAATAATCTGTTGGTAGCCTTTGGTTTTATTGTGAACAGCCATCTTGATTTGAGACCATTCGATACCGGTATCTAACCGGAACATTTCTGTGCATGTATAAACAGCACAAATATATAATATACGAAAATCACCCTCTGAAAGCGAAGGTACATGAAAGGATATGGAAGGTCCCATTTCCTGATTGCTGAACCAATTTGGAATATCACTAGTAGGGAAGATAATCATACGGTAACAAGGAGTATAGTTGGTCCGCGTAGACTGTATCAAACAAAAGAAAAAGGGTTCAGATAATTGTTGAGAGAGAGAGAGAGAGAGAGAGAGAGAGAGAGAGAACCTGAAGAACACTCTTGCTAAAATCATATGACAGATTGTTGCACCCAACCAAATCAACTTGTATGTTAGATTCCAAGTTTAAGCCTTGAATATCAACCAGGTTGGAGCAGTCACCAAGGTAAAGTGCAGCTAACTCAGAACTCGAGGAAAATGAGAGTGTTTCCAATGATGAGCAGCAAAATGCTGTTAGGGTCTCTATATTTGCAGGGAGTCCCGAAATCGAGTAAAGAGACTTGCACTGATCTAAATACAGATTTTGTAATTTAGAAAGGCCACTGATGCCATCTGGTAGGATACGAAAATTGTTTTCTGATAAATCCAAGCGTTGGAGGGAAGGGAATCCCCCAAGATCAAGGGGAATCTTATCTTCCGACAAATTACAGTCCCTAAGAACCAGTTTTCCCAAAGTGTCAAACCCAGGAACAGAAGCTTGTAGCAAAGTTCTGGGATTCCAATTTCTTGGTGATAACAATGATGAGAAACGTGACAGCCAAGATCCTGAGAATTGTTCTTTGCATTCGGATAAGGATAAGCCTTTCCAATTCATCAAAAAACTCAAGGACGATGGGAGTTGCTTAATGGCAGTTCCTCCTATAAACAGCTCTTTTAAAGCCAACATATCCCCCAAATTCTCTGGCAACTTTTCAAGCTCTAAGCAACCAGACAAGTTAAGAGTTTCAAGAGATTCTAATTTAGAGATGCTTTTTGGGAGATTCCTAAGGTTCTTGCATCCTTTTAAATTCAACAAAACAAGCCCTTCAAGATATCTTACAGAATCATGAAGCTCAACCAAGCTTATGCAACCTTCCAGTATTAGCATCTGTAGATGTGGGACTTGTGAGAAGCAAGGTGATTTGCAGAGATTTTTGGAATAGCTGAGATTAAGGACTTTCAACTTGTTGAATATCTGCATTATGTATATAACAACTGAGATTTTTGGAATAGCGAAGACTTTTGGTGTGTGTGAATGATTACTAACATCAAAAGAGGAATAAAAGGTACAGTAAAATTCGTTACCATGTTCTCCTTCCAGACTTCTATAAAATTACTATGCTGCAAATCAAGCACAACAAGGTTCTCAAGATGAAATTTTGGAGGTAGAATTTTTAATGGGCACTTATGCCAACATAGCCATCTTAGCTCTTTGGAAAGAAGCTCGAAGCGTCCTGTGAGATTTACATTATTGATCTGGAGCAACCTCAAATTCTTCATCTTTGCAAATGCATCGGTTTTTAGATGTATCTCCTTAGGTGCAGGTGGATTTAGCATGAGACCCTCCACTACATGAGATTCCTAGCAAAATATGAAGTTGGATTAGGAATGTATACCTCATCTTTCGTAAGGCTGGAACAAACTTGAATTGTAGGCCTAGCTTTTCTGCTCATAACTACACAGACAAAGAATTGAGAGATTTAGATATGAATAGAATTGCTTAAAACGTGATTGAATACTTCTCAATATTGTCAGATGAACTTTCAACTAACTGATCTAGAGAAGTTTGGATTGGATTGAACTACATATGGTTAAAATATGTTCACACAATGATGCATGAAAATCGACAAGATAGAACTCTTATGCAAGCCAAGAGATCATTTATATCGTGTGGATATATACGTGCACATGGTTATGCATAAATGTGAATGTCTTACCATATGTTCACTGTTTAGTACATTGAACACGTCCTCATGAAACCACAACCTACTACGTCTTCCTAGATCTTTACATGAACTTTCGCGAACAATTTCCCTCCCTATATCTCGAATCAAATCATGCATCCTCAGCTTATTATGGCAATCTATTGTCACAACAGACCTCCGGGCAAGATTACTAATACCAATATCAGGGAAAAAACCACACCCATCGAGAATTTTGGCAACATATTTTGCGTCCATCCCTATAAAGAAGCACGCAATATCAAGGAATATGTCCATTGTTGTCTCATCTAATGAATCAAAGCTTACTCGAAGTATTTTTTGAATGTGATGGTCAGGCATTTTTTGTAATTTTTCCACTGTGCTTTTCCATTCGGTAATGCTTCTTCCCAAGAGAAAAGAACCCAAAACTTCAAGAGCTAATGGATGCCCTCCAGTATACTTCACTACACTAATCGAAAGCTCCTGGTAATCTTCCATTGGATGGGGCATCTTGAAGGCATGCCAGCTAAAAAGTTCAAGAGAGTCCGTACAAGCCAATTCTTCCACTTTATATTTTTTATAGTTTCCTAATTGCTTCAGCAAATGCTCATCTTTAGTCGTTGCAATGATTCTACTTCCAGCACCAAACCAGTCACTGTTTCCGGCTAATGCGCTTAGTTGATCAACGTGATCCACGTCATCAAGAACAACAAGAACTTTTTTCCTAGCAAGGAGTTTCTTAATCAAATAGATTCCGCTATCAACATTTTCAAATGGAAAATCTCTGTTTTTCAAGATATCAAAGAGAAGAATTTTTTGTAACTTGAATAAACCATCAGACTGTCTTGAAGTTTCTTTAATGTTTAAGAGAAAACTACTTCCTTCAAATCCATCACTTATTTGGTTATAAACAGCTTTTGCTATGACTGTTTTACCTATTCCACTCATCCCATGGACACTAACAATGCGAACATCATTTGTTTCCAGATTTAATAAGGCTTTCATCTCCATAATTCGAAAATCTATTCCTACTGGGTGTTTGGCCACATTCAAGCGATTAGGGTGTAATTGATGCAAGATTTCTCTGGTGATCTTCTCGATGAACTTTGCTTCAAACCTGCACATTACAACTCAAATGGAAAATAAAACAGCAAGTCATTCCAAGCAATTAAGTTATCATAGTTATTAAGAATATAATTTACATTTATTTCTGTCAAGGTTCTTGTCATACGTCACACATGGCAGACTGATCAAACTCATCACACTTACTAAGATTTGTAGCATGTAAAGTTTACAATTGGAGATACACATACATGCACGCTATGCCTATGTATGGGATTCAGCAAACCACGAGTCTTTCCCGGTGATTATAAAGAAAAAGGAGAATTAAAGGAAATAAAACTTTAGGGACTTGATAGTGCTTTCTTTCTTCTGTTTGCATGTTGTTTAGTTGAAAAATAATGAATTTCAGTTAGATGGTGAAAAACAAAGAAAGAAAAAGGTAGAGATACCTCAGGCTTAGGAATAGAAAATATCTTTGGTTGAATGGTCTCTACGTTCTGAAATGTCAAAAACAAGTCTTTTGAAGCACCATTCATTAACATTAATAACATTTGTGCGTGTGTATTATCTATATATGTGTGCATATATATATATATATATAAAATCTATGTACATGTGCGTGTATATATATATATATATAAGAATATTGCAGAACTCTTGGATTATAAGGTATGTGCCCAAACACCATTTCAGTAGTGGATCCAAGAATATTATCCTCTCGGGATGGATTAATGGATCACAAAAGAAAAGATTCAAAAAAAAAAAAAAAAAAAAAAAATCCACAATACCAATCCCGCTTGCTTGCTTGCTGCTTGGATGAGCAAAAAAGGACCAGTCAAAGAATAGTGAAAAGGGTTAACATATTATGTGATCCAGTGGAGAGACTTGATATGATTTGTTTTTTCTTTTAAACAACTAGTCATGAGTTTTTGTAGAGATACTATTTCTTTTCTTACCTAATCTTTAGTTTGCTGCCAATGGATAGATCAATTACAACTGTTACCACATGCTCTATAGCAATTCCCCACAGACAGATTAAAAAAAAAGGATAATATTTTCTACTTAGGGTTTAAGGATTCAGAAGAAAGTAATGGTTAAGAAGTTGCCAAGATTCAGGGACAGTTTTTCCAAGTAAATCAACTTTATTCCATATTCCAAGCAAATCTAGATTAATTTTGAATGCGTATAGGATTTAGATTAAAAACAATAGTATAATACCCGTTGGAAACACTCTCAAGATCCCAGCCCGAACAGTTTGCAGCTTCGGTAAGAGCTGCTCTCCACCTTTTTACCCTCATCAGGTCCTCCTGAAACCGCTCCGCATGCCGCGCAAATGATTCGGTAAAAGTTCCAGTCTGGTTTCGAACATCCGAAGGGCTCACATGATAAAATACAGGAAAAAGAGTATGGCTTTTAGTATTCTTGCAATGCACAATTTCCACAAGCTCGTCAAGACACCACTTGGAAGAAGCATAGCCTTGGGAAAAGACAACAATGGAAATCCTTGATCCACGGATCGCATTGAGTAGTTCGGTAGAGATATTTTTCCCTCTTCGAAGAGCGTCATCATCTCGGAAGGTATGAATCCCGACTCTCACCAAAGCGGAGTAGAGGTGATCGATGAAATTCTTACGAGTGTCTTCACCTCTAAAACTAAGGAAGATGTCATAATTCCACTGATTTGAACCGTGTTCCAAAGATGATGGAAGGGTTGGAGTAACCATGTGAATGGAGGTGTTTCTTGGGATTGAGATTGATTGGACTGGAAAAGAGACAAAACTTGTGAGTTAAAAAACGGGATAAAGAGGAGTTTCCAGGATCAGAGAAAGAGAGAACGAAGAGCTCAGAGAGAGAGAGAGAGAGAGAGAGAGAGAGAGGATGTCTGCAATCTTTTGAGTATTGAAGCCTGCGCGTTGACAACTACCTAGTGGTGCTCGGTCAATGGCAGCACTGAGCGAGGAGGGCATGGTACATCGATCCTAGCCGTCCATTTTTGTCAACGAAGTGGCTGCCATGGCAGCTTACCTTCCCCAACAGAGACAGCTTTGTTATATATATTAAAAAATGCAAATTGCGTTATCATGTGTAGTTTTGGTTTTCTCGCTTTCACACACATTCATACCCGCCCAGTGTTTGTCTATACTCCAAAGTTAAGGAAGGATTTTGAAGCCATCTAAATTACGTGCTTTTGGATGCAGATGGAGGAGATTTTTGAATCCACCTTCCAAGGCATCGATCGATGGCCTCTGACTTCCGAGCACATCAACAGCTTCAAATTCCCCTCTAAATGCGCAGAGGAGATTTTTTAATCCACGTACCGAAGCTTTCTTTTCGGGTGGGTATCAGGAAGGGAGCTCTACTATACCGCCGGGCGTGCCGCTTAGACCAAATTTTTTTTTCATTTATTTTTTCATATTTTTTTAAATATTTTTAAAAATTTTAAAAATAGATTAATATATTAAAAATTATTTTTTTAATTATTAAATAAAAAAGTAATTAATTTTTTTCTAAACAGTACATTTGAGCAGTAGACAAGCCAGCTTTTTCCATAGCTCAAAGTCAAACTGTCGAAGCATATCTGCCAGCATTCCTCGAGTGCCAGTATATACGAAGCCCGTTCTCCAGCCAGAGAAAATCGCGATTCGCGGCCATTCTCAGTACCTGACCATGCTGCCAGGTGTCAGGTGTGAGAAGAAGATTTTTCCCCGAGAAATGTTTTCTTTTTTATTTACTCCTTCTTCAACTTCTTCTTTTCCGAGAGAAATACTTCTACAGAACTTCCCTGTATCAGCAAACTTAGTGCACTCATGTGTGGCTGCTTCTATCATTTCCATTTTTTTAAACATCCAAAACGTGGTTCTCTCTCTGCTTTATTTTTCTGCTTTAACTTTTGGGAGAGATATAATTGGTTTTGGAGCAGAACTAGAGTGATGGTGTTTGGTTAGGAGGAAACTCGGAGAAAAAAATGCTTCATTTGGAGATTCTTGTTTGGGTACGTTCTATTTGAAGGGGACGAGTTGGACAAATTGGGTTGAGCATCGTTATCAACATTAAGCGTTGTGTTATAGAATGTTCTAATTGGGGAGGAAAACGCATTTAAAACTGAGATTTGAGTTCTGAACTCTATTTTCTTATTATTTTGTAACAACAAAAAGAAAATTGTAGAAAGAAAGAAAAACCTCTAGCTGCTCAGCCATGTTTGAGTGAGAGAGAGAGAGAGAGAGAGAGGGGCTTGGTTAAACTCTTTACATGTCTCGTTCTTTAAGTTCTGTTAAATGTGTGTGTACGGATGGACACGCAGGGGAATGAATCTAATATTAATTTTTTAATTATAATATTATTAAAAAAATATTTACTTAATTATTAAATAAAAAATAGATTGGGATATACTATCGGGACCCTCAATCGGTGATTCGGTAGGTTTAGTATTTCTTATGTTACTTTTACTACTTACACCCGCATTACTAATGTTTTATTAAGATCTTTCTTTTTTTTTTTTTTTTTTTTTTTTTTCTAATTGCTAATTGAATCTAAGTTAGAATTTTTAATATATGGTATTTTTGTATAAGTCACAAGAAAATCAATTTAATCAACTAATACGGATATGATGTCAATACATCTAAATTCATCTTAGGTGATTGCAAGTCTTCTCTCGTAACCGTCTGCTGAGAGGCGATTGAAGGTGAAGTTCAGTCCGTTTTATTTCCCGCGCAGGAGGGAGGTGAAGGGTGGTTTTCCTCCTCACTACGGTGGTAGTGATGGAAGAGATAGCTGAGGTATGGAGTCGGTTACGGCTGAATGAAGATGAGAATACGCCGTTGGAAGTGAATGAGGAAGTAGACGTAAGTATAAGAGAAAGGGGAGAAAAGAGTATTGTAGGGAAAGTGTGCTCGACGAGGAGAATCGGAAAGGAAATTGTAAAGGGGACGATGGAGAAGATCTGGAGGGTGAGGAAGCCTTTGGACTTTGAGGAAATCAGATTCAATTGCTTTGTTATAACGTTAGCATGTTCAAGAGATAAATACAGAGTGCTGGATGGTTGTCCGTGGTTATTCGATAACCACCTGTTTGTTTTGAAGGACTATGATGGTGAGACGCCAGTTAACTTGCTGGATTTTGACACTGCAGATCTGTGGATTCAAATGCACAATCTCCCGCTGGGACATATGAATAAGTGGATGGGAGAACAGATCGGGAAGTCGATTGGAAAGGTAATTGATGTGGATGTCACTGAAGATGGAATGGCGTGGGGACGGTGTTTGAGGGTTAAAGTTGAATGTAACTTGAAGAGTCCATTGGCTAGGGGAAGATATGTAAAGACAATGAGAGGTAAACTGTGGGTACCTTTTCAATATGAAAAGTTACCTAAGATGTGTTTTGATTGTGGACGTATTGTTCACGGGAAGGATGGTTGTACGAAGGAAGGAGATTCAGATGTAGTGCAATATGGCACGTGGTTGAGAGCAAAGGTGGTGAATAAAAAACAGAGTGATCGAACTACATTTGGTAACAAAAAGAAAGAAGGTGATGAAGGAAAGGGGAAGAAGGGGGAGGAAGTTATGGAAGGGAATGGACAGAATAAGGAGGAGAAGGTGTTTGTGTTTTTGTCTGAGAAGGATAGGGAGGTGGTAAGGGAACCGGGAGGGGAGATGGAGTGTTTGGGGGATGGAGGAAGGGAGTTAAAGGAACCTAGCCAGGACAGGTCAGATCTACAAGAAGAGGTGGGGTGCTTAATAGTCAAGGAAAGGCCAAACTCAGTTAGACCAGATCAAGAATCAGTGGTGGATCGAGCACAAAGTGAGGAGACAGGTGATAGAGGTAGAATAAATGAAAGCAC
The DNA here is from genome assembly GCF_018687715.1 of Carya illinoinensis. Classification (NCBI taxonomy): domain Eukaryota; kingdom Viridiplantae; phylum Streptophyta; class Magnoliopsida; order Fagales; family Juglandaceae; genus Carya; species Carya illinoinensis. The sequence continues at coordinate 12,108,732 of NC_056765.1, forward strand.
TAGAAGATGGAAAAGAAGAGCTAGAGGGAAAAATCAAACTACTGAGGTACGTATTCCAGTGCCTAATTTCAAAAGATCTTTAGTAGATGAAGAAATGGATTTGGAGATGGTTATAGCAGGAAAAAAGGCAAGAACAGATGTTGGTGCAGAGTCTAATTTGGACTTCTGTGAGGCGGTGGCTGAGATGCAGCCCCGCCAGGTATTATGAAAATAATGAGTTGGAACTGCCGAGGGCTTGGGAACCCTCGGACAGTTCAAGATCTTTACCTTATGGTAAAGGATAAGCAGCCCAGTGTGGTTTTCTTAATGGAAACCAAGGTGAATGGAGGAAAGGTGGAGAGTCTGAAGGGGAGATTGCAAATGGATGGCTGTGTTGTTGTAGATCCGATAGGAAGAAGAGGGGGGCTTGCCATGTTCTGGAAGTATGAGAGTGAGGTTGAGCTGGTAAATTTTTCTCAGTGGCATATTAGTGTGTTGATAAAGAAGGAAGGAAGGAGGAGTGAATGGATCTTTACAGGCTTTTATGGCCATTCGGATGCAAGCAAAAGGAGTATGTCATGGGATTTGTTAGGGAAAATAAGGCCATCAAACCAGGAGGGATGGTGTGTAGCTGGAGATTTCAATGAAGTATTGGTACAGGCAGAGAAGTGTGGGGGTAATCAAAGGAGTGAAAATCAGATGTTACAATTTCGTGAGGCTTTAGAGTGTAATAGTCTCTCGGATTTGGGATGTCATGGTGGCTTTTTTACATGGAGTAATAGACATAAAGATAATACATTCACAAAAGAGAGGCTGGATAGGTGTGTAGCAAATAATCAATGGAGATTGATGTATAAGGAGGTTAAGGTGGAGGGTCTTGCAGGGAGATGTTCTGATCATCTACCTATTTTATTATCTCTGTTGGGAGATGAAGGAAAGATTGGGAGAAGGGAATGCCCATTCAGATTTGAGGCAAGCTGGATGAAGGAGGAAGAGGCTGAAAAATTAGTAAGGGTGGGTTGGAATAAGGAAGGGCTGAGAGAGGACCCTATAAAAAAAATACAAAAACTGTTGATGTCATGCAAGGGAGTTCTTCAAGGGTGGTTTAGAAGGAAGGATAAAGAAAGGGTAAAGGACATTGAAATGCTGACTAAAAAAATTCAAGGGGTGCAGGAACAAGAAGGGCCACAGAATGTTGAGGAACTAAAACTACTTCAGATGAGAGTGGGAGTGCTGTTGGAGCAGGAAGATCTAAAGTGGAAGCAACGAGCAAAGAAGAATTGGTACTGCATGGGAGACAAGAACACAAAGTTCTTCCATGCTTGTGCCAACCAGAGAAGAAAAAAGAACCTGATTCTATCAGTGTTGGATTCAAATGTCAATTTAAAGATAGATCAGGATGGGATTGCTGAAGCTTTTAGGAAGCATTTTTCTGGAGTATATACTACTGCTGCACCTTCAAAAAGAACCATTAATATCTGTCTACAAGCAGTGGAGGGTAGGGTTACAGCAGATATGAATAGTTATCTGCAGAGGGAATTTAAAAGGAAGGAGGTGGTGGAAGCTTTGAAAATGATGGGTCCCCTCAAATCTCCAGACCCTGATGGATATGGGGCATGTTTTTATCAAAATTACTGGGGTATTGTTGGAGAGGATGTGTGTAGAGCAGCTTTGCAGTTTCTTAATGGTGGTAGGATGGATAGTGAATTAAATCATACCTTTGTGGCATTAATTCCTAAGCTAAAGGAGCCAAAGTCAGTAAATGATTTCAGACCAATAAGTCTGTGCAACGTGATGTATAAAGTCATTGCAAAAGTCCTTGCTAATAGATTGAAGACAGTGCTGAGTGCAGTGATATCAAGCAATCAAAGTGCTTTTATACCCGAGAGGTTAATCACAGACAATATTGTGGCTGCTTATGAAGTACTGCATTCCATGAGGACAAGACAGAAGGATAAAATGGGAAGTATGGCTCTTAAATTGGATATCTCAAAGGCATATGACAGAGTAGAGTGGAAATTTCTCCAAGGAATTATGCAAAAGCTGGGGTTTGGTGACAGGTGGATACAATTGATTATGGAGTGTGTATCAACTGTTTCTTATGCAGTGTTGACAAATGGAAGGCCAGGTGAGATTATCAAACCAACAAGGGGTTTGAGGCAGGGAGATCCATTGTCTCCCTACCTCTTCCTTTTGTGTGCTGAAGGCTTAAGTGCTATGCTCAATCAGGCTGAGAGGAGGAAGGAACTAAGGGGTGTGGCTGTGGCTAGGGGTGGGACTAGAGTGACTCACCTCCTGTTTGCAGACGATTGTATTATCTTTGGGAGAGCTAGTTGGATTGAGTGGAGAAGAATTCGAAGTATCTTGGAATTATATGAATTGGCCTCGGGTCAAAGTCTCAATAAAGAAAAAACCACAGTGTTGTTTAGTCCGAATGCAAAGGCAAATGTAAAGATGGGTATTCTTAAGGAGCTTGGGGCTAGATTAATACTGAACTGTGAGAAGTACTTGGGGTTGCCAGTAATGGTTGGAAGATCACGGTATAATTCCTTCAGGTGCATTAAAGACAGGGTTTGGCAAATGGTTAATAATTGGAAGAATAAGCTTTTATCTCCAGCTGGGAAAGAAGTACTTCTAAAGGCAGTCATTCAAGCTATCCCTAACTACTATATGAATGTTTTCAGGCTACCAAAGAAGCTATGTACAGAAATAGCTGCTGTTATGGCAAGGTTTTGGTGGGGATACAAGGCAAATGATAAGAGGATCCAGTGGAAAAGCTGGCCTGCAATGGGGGTATCTAAAGCTGAAGGAGGATTGGGTTTCAGGGAGCTTGAGAGTTTTAACTCTGCTTTGCTTGCAAAACAGTGTTGGAGGTTGCTGTCTAATCCTCGATCCCTAGCTGCAAAGGTGCTCAAAGATAAGTACTATAGAAACTCAGATCTACTACAAGCCAAGCTAGGCTACAGACCTTCATTAATTTGGAGGAGTTTGTGGAGTTCAATGGGACTTTTGAAGGAAGGTCTAGTGTGGAGAGTGGGCACTGGACATAGTATCAAAATATGGGAAGATAAATGGATCCCAACCATGGTCTCTCATTGTATTCAAACTCAAAATACTGTGCTCAGTAAGGAGGCTAGAGTCCAGGAATTAATTGACCCCTCAGGGGGATGGAAAGAAGAGTTGATAAGGGAAATCTTTAATGAAAATGAGGCTAAGGTTATCTGCAGCCTTCCTATCAGTCAATCTGGTGTGCCTGACAAACAAATATGGGGTCTTACAAAAGATGGGATTTTTAGTGTACGAAGTGCTTATCATTTAGAGGTGAGCAGGAAAAAAAGGGAGAGTGGTGAGATGTCAGCTGGGATCAATATTGACTGGAAGGGGGTGTGGAGGTTGAATGTGTCGGGGGTAGTTAAAGTTTTTCTCTGGAAAGCTTTAAATGATAGCCTACCAACTAGATGGAATTTGTTTAAAAGGAAAGTGGTGAAAAATCCTATTTGTCCAGTGTGTGAATCTGAGGTGGAGTCTGTCACGCATAGCTTATGGAGTTGCAAAGGGGCTATGGATGTCTGGGCAGAAAGGAAAAGCCCGGTGCAGAAGTGGGCAAGTACTGAGGTACAGTTCATGGACCTTTGGAAAAATCTATATCAGAAGTTGAATAGAGATGAGGTGGAGTGGGTGGCAGTTGTGATGAGAGGAGTATGGCTGAGAAGGAACACCTTTCTTTTTGATAAAAAATTTGGTAGTCCTAGTGCTGTTGTTAAACAAGCTGAAGCAACTCTCGAGGAGTTTCAGCTGGCACAGAGAAGTGATCAAAAGGGGAAGGGATGTCCGGTAGAAGGAAGAAGAGTAAGGCTCCAGGTGATGAGGTGGTGAAAGTAAACTGGGATGCGGGAGTGAATCTGAAAGAAGAAAGAACAGGGATAGGTGTTGTGGTTAGAGATGACAAGGGAGAGGTGTTGGTGGCTTTATGCAGTTCAAAGGGAGTGTGCTGCAGTCCAATTGTAGCAGAATTACATGCACTTTGGAGAGCTATGAAATTGTGTGCAGAACTGAACTTTGAGAAGGTAATATTTGAAGGTGACTCCCTTATTGCTGTGAAGGCTGTTAACAGTGAAAAGGAGAATTGGGAGTGGTTCGGGCAAATGGTAGAAGACATGAAAGGAGTATTAAGAAATAGATCAAGATGGAGAGTACAACATATCCATAGAGAAGGCAACCAGGTTGCTCATAATCTAGCAAAAATTTCTTTGTCTATAGTTGAGGAAAGGATCTGGATGGAGAGTGTTCCACCAGAGATACAGAATCTTGTTATACAAGAAACTTTGTATACAGATCATTCATAAGGAATATAATAGAGATGTTCTTTTCAAAAAAAAAAAAAAAAAAAAAAATCAACTAATACGGATAATAAACCAATTATAAAACAATTGTAAGGATATTATTACCCTTTCTCCATTGCCGAAGGATTGCCTCAAGAGTAACAGTAGAAACGCAACTTTATTACACCTCTCCAGCCGCTTGCACAAGAAGGGCATTTTTGTAAAAAAAAAAATAATACTTGTAATCGTGAGTGTGTAATTGTTGTATAATTATTTTTAAAAAAATAAATAAATATAAGACTAATATAAAAAAAAAAATTAATTTTTTAATTATAAATATCACTCTTTTTACGACTATATATAATATTACCATTTTGTAAAAAAATAATACTCTATACAAAAATATCAATCCATTTAGAATGGGATTGGAAAGAATTTGTTTAAAGAGTAACACTTATATGCAAGTTTGAGGTGTACATGTTTGTAATTTTTTGTAGAAAAATAGACTCCCCTACAACAAAGTGACTTTATATATATATATATATATATATATATATATTTTTATAACGGTATCTACTTTTTATTTTATTTTATTATATATATGTATATATATAAAGAGTCTCAGCTAGACTTGTAGTGCTATTTGAAAGTACACCGCATACTTTCAATATAATATAATTTGATTTTTAAGATTTAAATTTTAAAATTTATTTTTTAAATTAAACTATATCATGTAGATAATGTGTAATAAAATTATTTTAAAATATAATTATTATCCTAACATTTTCCCTTATCAATGGTCCAGTTTTCGTTAACCGCGGTTATCTATCGTTAGTTGACCAAGTATGGTAATTTTATTCTATTGACTCATCTTTATTCAACAAAGAAGATCGATTAGGTTTTTGTTCAAGGCCTGAGTCTGCATGTTTTCACCGATGGTTTAAATTTTTTAAAACAACACTTAGGTTAAATTGGTCCTCTCATTAGGACTCCGTCAGTTTCAAAATGTTGACGCTGTCGTCAAATCAAAAGATAAGACATTTTATATTATAAATATCGTGTAATTTTTTTATATTTATTTTTTTTTAAAATTATTTAATATTTACATATTTCATGATTGCTAATATCATTTTTTATTATTGACAATCAAAACAAAATGCGTAAATGGCATGCCACTTTATAATAAATAGTAAAAGGACTTTAAAAATAGTAAAGAAATCTAAAATCTAAATTTAAAACTATCGTTAATTATCCCTAAATAGTAATTTCAAAAGGTGCAAACTCCACAAATCCTAACAGTAATTTTTCCTTTGTTGAAAGGAAAATGCTATACATACTTAACAAAAACGAAAAATGTTTGTTTGCAAGCGCCTAGTACAAATGGCTTGCAACCAACCATTTAATAATTTTTTTATTTGTTTATCCCTTCCTCAATACATTTTGTTCCCATGCATTAAATGCTAAACATATGGATGAAAAGTGTATTGTTTTACGTGTTGACATTGTCAGCATTTTATTTTTATTTTTTAAAAAACATGTGACACAAGGACAAACTGTAAAGAAAGAGCATCCTGCTTCTTCGTCCAAAAGCATTTTCCCCCTTCTCTCCTATCTTCTGGGTCTTCTCCCATCTCTCAGGTTCGGTTTGATCACTAAAAATTTTTAAATAAAAATTTTAAATTTTAAAATTAAATATTAAAATATTATATTTTAATATTATTATTATATTAAAATTTGAAAAAGTTAAAAAAAAGTTAAATTATTTATTATATTTTATATAGAAATTTAAAAAAATTATAATGATGAGATGAAAATTTTATATTTGAGATAAAAATTTTTTAGGGCCAAATAGAACCTCAGTCTCTCGAGCCCTCTCTTAGATTTTCATTTCAGCTAAAGCAAACAAAGCATGTACAACAAAATGAACAAGGTAGTTTTTCCATCTGCACCCTTGACATCAAGCATGAGAAGTGTATCAAGTTTGAACTCATGGCCATGCGATTCCCAATACTGTTACATATCTAGAAGTTTTAAAAACATCCTAATGCTTCTCAATTCTTCGCAACAAAACAAGCCTCTTAGATGGTCCAATCCCCAACAAAACAGACCTCCTCAATGGTTAAGTCCCCAACAAAAGCTCCGAAATCAAATACATTTTTCTAAGAATGGCTCCTATAAGCATAGGAAAGATAAAAAGAAAGCTGAAAATAGTTGAGTACCGAATGTCTTGTTTAGTAAAATGTTTGCTATCAATGATTCATTACCGAATGGTTGGTCATGCACAGAAATGTTTGCTCTAGCTATTGGTGTACCGAAATTTTGAAGGTGAAGAGAAATGGGTGTAAAGAAATAAAAGAAATGGGTGTACTAAAAATAAATAAGGAAAAAAAAAAGTAAAAGATGAGAAAAGAAGAAAGAGAAGGAGAGAGGTTACCTTTTGTCCTTTTTATTTTTCTTATTCCACATAAGTCTTACGTACAACCCGATTACCTCCCATTTGCACATCCCTCTTGTACCTAGCAAAATCGAACAAAAATGTAAGAGAAACGTAAAACACCACGTGAATACCAATTCATTTAAAGGACATAAGAGCACTGGCATATGGCTCCCTATACATTCTTCTTCTCCAATTTTGGGATGCAGCTTGGGAAAACTTACATTATGTCCTCCCATCTGGTTCCTACTTTAGGGTTTATCTTTACGCGTGCTTTTCCTTTTCTATTTTTAATTATTTATCCCTCCCTCTCTCTCTCTCTCTCTCTCTCTCCTGTGTTTACTATCACTCATGCCCTAGTTGCTATCGGCTCTCTCTCGCACTCATCCATCGACGATAGCCCCTCTAACATTTTCCACTATAGGATTTCATTCTCTCACAAACTTACACACAAAGAGTCTTTGTCTCTCATGTCATCAGCTTTGAGAGAAATGTTTTCTCGATTTCATTTGTGCTCTACCATTTTGGTTATCTGTAACTCCATTGTTGAATCTTGAGGTAGATCTCGAAAACCCTAGCCAGAAGACCAAAATGGTTTTTTTGTATGCTTCTTTAGGGTTTCTACAATGGTGATTTTTGTAAAGATTTAGGGAAAAAATTGTAAAATCAATGACCAACCCATCACGTCTACTACTTGTTTGATTTGTGTTTTGTGAAATATATATGTTCTGCTATTCAATCTAGTTTTGCCAATTCGGTGTGCGACAAATTTGACATGCTAACGCTTTCTTTCACTGTTAGTGACCAACTTATATAGATTCACTGCTTGTTTGATTTTTGTTTTGTGAAATTTATGTGTTATGCTATACAATCTAATCTTGTCATTTTAGTGTGCTACGAAATTGACATGCTTATTTTTTCCTTTCATTGTCTGTAACCAACCCATATAGATTCACTGCTTGTTTGATTTGTATTTGGTGATATATATGCGTTCTGCTATTCAATCTAGCTTGCCATCACAATGTGCTACAAATTTGACAAGTTTATGTTTTCTTTCATTGTTAGTGACCAAACCATCTGATTCTATTGCTTCTTTGATTTCTGTTTTGTGAAATTTATGTCTAATTTATTCAATCTAGCTTACCATTTGATTTCTATGAAGAATTTTACATGCAACTCTAATATGTTTTGTTTCATTGTTAGTTACCTTGCCATGCTGATTGTACTGCTTGTTTGATTTGTGTTTTTTATAATTGCTGTGCAATTTATTCAATCTAGCTTGCCATTTCACTCCATGTGTAATTTAAGATGCTGATGTGCTCTGTAAAATCAGTGAGCTTGCCATTTTCTTCTACTACTCGTGAAATTTATATTTTGTATACTTTATTGGGTTTGTCATTGCTTTTGCGAGCTTGCCATTTGATTCAAGTGAGCTTTCCATTTCATTCTATGAATAATTTCTTATGCTCTATGTGCTGAAGATCACTGTCAGTGACCTTGCCATTTCAAAACACTACTTCTTTAATTTTTGTTTGGATAAATGTGCTCTAATTTTTTCAATCTAGCTTGCCATTTGATTTCATGAATAATTTCACATGCTTATTTGCTTAAGATCACCCTCAGTGACTTGCCATTTCAAAACACTGCTGATTTTGTTTTCTATTTTGATAAATATTTTGTAATATATTCAAGTGAGCTTGCCATTTTTTTCTATGAATAAGTTTGGTAAGTTTTTCTAAATTCAGAATTAAAAATTGTAAACTTTGGTAACTTTTTCTAAATTCAAAGTTAACAATTGAATGAGGAAACAATATTACAAATTTTACTTATATCTGCATCTTTGTTTTTTGTTTGGATAAGTTGACACTTGGTTTTGCTCTCCTACTATTGTATGGTTGGCTTTACTAGTTGTTGGCTTTCTGGTTCTTATTGTTATGGCTTTGTTCTTTGCAGCTTTAATTCTTGTTATGTAGAGGTTGCCGTTGAGGCTGTACGTGTAATGTGATTAGGCTGTGATAATGGTAAAATTGAATATGATAAATGTGTAAAATCACAACTTCTATGAATGACAGAGTAACCTGGATGGTCATTTTTTTTTTTTGTGAATGTTTCACAAAGGCAACCGTTTTGTAGCCATTCAAGCTTGTGTTATTTGTTTACCTGTGCATGAAAAAAAAAAAAACATTCTAAGCCTCTTTCCTAAATTTTTATAATTTTGTTCTGTAATTATGAGTACCTTTATAATTTTTGTTGTTCTGCTGTGATTTTGGCATGCTGTTAGTTTTGTTGGTTTGATTACTTTGCCATAAGCGGTGTTCTGACCTTGTTAGTTTTGTTGCTTGGATTACTTTGCCATTTTGGCTATTCTACTATTCAATTCTATTGGTTGGATTAATTTCATCTCGTTTCCATTCAATTGTGTTTAAAAATCGTAACTTTTTATTTTCAAAGTTATCTTGTGAGTTTAAAAATGCCATTTCAACCGAAAATCTTGTTTATTTTTATAAGCCCTCCAGTCATGAAATTCTTTGCTTGGTTGGATTATTTACTTCTTTGACTTGTTGAGTTGTGATACCTTCCATGCTGTGATATTTCATCCTACTTAACAATATAGATCAAGGTTGTTCAGCTATTTTGACATGCTACTTTTGTAATTTTTTCTTTTGATCCTTTTTCTTCTTTAGTTTGATTTTGGTTGTGTATCCCCCTCAGCTATGATAAAAACAAAGTTGAGTAGAAACACAAGGAATTTGTAACATACTCTATGACAGGGTAACCCAGACGGCCAATCACTACTAGCAATCGATTGTTGTAGCCATGGAGGATGTTGTCACTCCCTATGTGTTACCATTTCTTTCTTGAGTCACTTTCTTTGGTTAATGGTTTGGGTATGTTTTTTTTTTTCTAGGGGGTAAGGGAAACTTGATTGTCGACAATGGAAATGGGCAAACACTTCATGACAGGATAACTCAGATGACCGATGAAATATTGAAAACTGATTGTTGCAGTCATTGAGGAAATTGCCGGCTAATCAAGGTTTTGTGAATTGTAATAAAAATATTTTGAATTTAGTTTGCATACGTAGTAGCACTAGTAATATCTCATGCTCAACAAACTATTGTCAAAATGAGTACATATTATGTTTTTGTGGTATTAAAGCATGTCGAAGAGCTACTCATATGGAGGATAATGAGGGGTGCCAATTTTTCGGTTGCCAAAACTATGAGGTACTTTTCAGTTTTTAGTGGTCTTATTTGCTAATATATGTTGGTAGTGTCGTGCTTATAGATTTAATACTGGTCAATTTTGCAAACTAGGCAACTTTGCAAGTTTCTGTTGGTATGATCTAGAAATACTAACATATGGCCAAAAGATAATTAACCGATTAAAAACTAAATTTCAAAAGATACAAGCATCAATGGATATCGAAACCAGTCAAAATAGACTAGAAATTTTTTCAAAGAGGCGTAAGAGAACAAGAGAAAACCAGTTTCACTATAGTAATTTCGATGTCGTGGTTATTTGTTTTAACAATTTATTTTAGAAATTTATGAGCAATCTTATGGCGACATGTACTAAACTTTTGGGGCATTATGGGTAGTTTCAATACTTTTAATTATAATATAGTTTTATTGTTCACACATATAATGAACTTTTGGGGCCGGTGCATAGGCAATAGTAATACTTGTCTATAGAACTTGGAAAATATTATGGACGTATATATTCTCTTTTCATTAACTATTTCAGTTATTGAGAAAAAAATTCGTAGTTTTTGAAGTGTGTAATTTATCTTAACTTGCAAAAAAAAAAAAAGGTTTATCTATTTGTTTCCTTCAAGTGTGCCCAAAGCTTAAATCATTTCGATCACCGTTAGATTTAGGCAAAACCATAGCCTTTATTTTCATTTATCCATTACAAATAAAATACCATTAGAAAAGGAAAATATTTATTATTTGTAAAACGATAATAATTTAAAAACTATTCTCGTACCTGAGATAAAAAATCAACTTCGTGTTTAATATTTACATACAAGTTCATATTGCTCAACATAAGAAAAAAAATGTAAATGGAAGTGAGAGAAAAAAATAATAAGAAATAATAGAGAAATATTATTTTAATAGAATAGAGAAAGTATAGGAAATGAGATGTATGAGATTTTTGAAAGATTTAGTAAAATTTAGAACAAAATTTTAAGAATGATGTATTTTAGATAAAATTTAGGGAAATTTATAGGAGATGGGATGTGAATGCTCTAAGACATAGAGAAGCTAACTAACGGAAGAGTAAAATCAATGGAAAGCATAAGATTAACAAAAAAGAAAAGCAAACGGAAAATGAAAGATAAATAGAAAAGAAAACCAAACAGAAAACGTAAGATAAACAAAAAAGAAAACCAAACGGAAAAGCAAAACATAGCATTTCCCAAAAATACATCGCCCCCAACCAACAAGGCCACTCCAAACCCTAACTGTCATCCACGTCCAACTAGATAAAATCTGGCAATATATGGCATTGGAAACACAAAGAATCTACAACTTTGAAGATGAATTTTAAGCATCGAATGATTTGAAATTTGGGGTTTCAATCTCCCCACCAAGTAACTTATATCCCGACAGTAATATCTTCTTTTCTCTCATGATTTAGACATTTCTTTGGATTTTTTGTTAATTTGAGAAGAATGGGTTGCCTATGATGAAGAATGGGTTGCCTATGATGCAATGACATGAAATCTGAATCTGCCCTCGACAATAAATTTCAATGTAGTCTTGAGCAAGTCTAAAAAGGGGTTTTTGTTTGTGGGGTTTCTTTGAACTACTTTGGACAATGCTATTGTTGTTCTTGTTGGTATTGGTGATGGTTAATTTTCAATAACAATTTGAAATGGGGTTTTTATGTGTGGGTCTTCCCTCCGTCCCTTCATTTACAATACGTATTTGGTAGTGTATTTTATGGATTTTTTTATACATTTTTTGTGATGACCCGCTTTTACGTGTTTTTTTCACTGAAGGGCTGTTTTTAATTTAATTAATATATTGGTTTATTTATTTTAAATTATTGCGTTTTAAAATTTATTTTTATTTATTTGATGGAGTGTTTATTTTAATTAGTCGTTTTACGATTTTTAATGTCGTTTTCAGCAGATCTGTTTTGGTTTCCGGAGTGAGGATTGGACCTCATTTCTTTCCTACATCTTTTATTTTCCCTTTTTCCTTTTTTCTCTTTTTCTTTTTTTTCTTCTTTCTTTTTCTCCCTTCTTTCTTTCTCCCCCGAGCCCCCCGTGCGTCGACTCTCTCTCTCTCTCTCTCTCTCTCTCTCTCTCTCTCTCTCTCTCTCTCTCTCTCTCTCTCTCTCTCTCTCCTCTCCTCTCCTTCACGTCGTTCGACCCATCAGCCCTGACCCACTGCCGTCCGGCCACTGTGGTCGACACCGCCCCCGCTGGTCGAATCTCCTCCAGTCGGCGCACCACCCCATCGAATCCCAGCCCCAGTCGTGCCGCTGTTTAGCCGAAAATAGCCCTTTAAGCCACACGAATTTTGCTCCGATCTGCCGCCGTCGCTCCACCTCCGGCCACCACTTCTTCACCACTTCATCACCGACTCCTTGCCGTCCTAACCCACCCATTTCCGGCCTCTAATAGTCACCGGAACAACTCACACGAGCTAGTTTCCTTTTTGGGAAATCCGGCCTTCAACCGCCGTTTTCACCGCCACCCACGGCTAAACTTCACTTCCACTAGCTTCATAAATATCCTTAGACCATTCCCTATCAATCTCGAGCTTTGGTTTGTCCCCGTTCAAAAGTGAGTATTTTACAACCCACGGCCACAGTGAAATTTCACTGTTACGTTGCTTTCCTTCCACCGTTTGCAACGCTGCGTGTTTTCAAAAAATATCATATAGCGCTGTAAGTATTTTCCAAACCATACTTTTAGATTTAAATATATTTTGCTCATTCAATAATTATTTGTTGTTGGTTGGATGATTCCGGACTGAGTCCGAGGAGTTCGGGGGTCGAATGGATGGAGGACGGAGTTGCTTGTTTTATTAATTTATGGTTGGTTGATCTTTTTGTGCATTGATATCGCAGTTACATGGTGCTTGCGCGTGCGTTTTATTTAAATTGAGAAAATCCTATTTTATTAGCGTAAGTGGATTTTCGGGTGCGTGTGTATCACGACCCTAAGCCGGGATGAGGTATTATTCCAGTGGAGCTCCTCTGGTTACTCGGGAGCATAATAAACTGAGTGACGTCCCCTGAGTTGTCGTTGGGCGACGACGGGAGCGGGGGCTAAAGGATGCTTGGCTACGAACGCGCCGGGCGCAGAACCGGGTATCACTCTACGCACCGACTCTGTGGCCCTTCGCTGGCGAGGGCTAGAGGATGCTTGGCTACGAACGCGCGGGGTGCGAAACTGGGCATCACTCGTATAGGTGTCACATGCGTGGTCGTTACCAGCGATGTGGCACTGGAGCCAGGGTGTGCGGATGACCCCTAGGGGAGGTCATGGTGCATACGGTTTAATTGGTAAATGGTTTGAGTTGGATATGGGCCAAATGTGACTTTTGGCGTGATATTTGGAAAGGATTTGTTTTTGGGCCAAATGAGATTTTTGGCGTGTGTGGAAAAATATGATTTTATAGGTTTTGCACATTGGCATCACTTCATGCATATTGTTTGAGTTCTATATGTTTTTATCTGGTGGTGTTTGGATTTTACTTACCTGCGGCACCATTTTTGGTACCATGAATTTTGGTGCAGAGATCAAGGATGAGGAGGAGGAGGCTGAGCCCGAGGACGCGGCTCCACCGGGGTGCTGAAGTTTATGCTTTGTATTTAGTTTAAAATTATGTTTGTGTCTTGTAATATTTATTTATGTATGTTTTGAACAACTTTCTATTAAACAAGAAAAATTCTGGTACTTAGTTATTAACTTACTTTTCGCTGCGTATTTCTCGTGCACATTCGTCGCTTATATTGTGACGCCCCCAAATCCCCACGCACGGACACGGGGAAATCGAGACGTCCAGATGGTGACAACCCGAGTCACCACCCTATCGACAAGTGCCAAGTGTGTGCAAAAGTAACAAATGTGCACGAATGAACACGCAGCGGATAACGAAAGTCATATAACTAAGTACCAGAATTTTCTTAATATAATACAAGCTGTTTAAAACATACATAATTAAAATATTACAAAAACACAAATATAGTTTTAAACCAAACTATAAAGCATAACTTCGACATCAAAACTCCGGCGGAGCCGCATCCACGGGCTCAGCCTCCTCCTCCTCCTCGAATCCTGCACCAAAATCTACGGAACCAAAAATGGTACCGCAGGTAAGTAAAATCTAAACACCACCAGATAAAAGCATATATAACTCAAACAACATGCATGAAGTGATGCCAATGCGCAAAACCCATAAAACATAATTTTCCACACACGCCAAAAATCCCATTTGGCCCAAAAACAAACCCGTTCCAAAAACACGCCAAAAGTCACATTTGGCCTTTATTCATCTCAAACCATAATCCATTTTAACCCGTATGCACCATGACCTCCCCTAGGGGTCATCCGCACACCCTGGCTCCAGTGCCACACCGCAGAGTACCACCACGCATGTGACACCTAACGAGAAATGCCCAGTTCCACGCCCTGCATGTTCGTAGCCAAGCATCCTCTAGCCCTCACCAGCGAAGGGCCACGGAGTCGGTGCGTAAGGCGATGCCCGGTTCCGCGCCCGGCGCGTTCGTAGCCAAGCATCCCCTAGCCCCCGCTCCTGTTGTCGCCCAGCGACAACCCAGGGGACATCGCTCAGTTTATTCCGCTCCCGAGTGACCAGACGAGCTCCACCGAGATAATACCCCATCCCGGCTTGGGGTCGTGATACACACGCACCCGTAAGTCCACTTATGCCAATAAACAGGCTTTTCACAATTAAACAAAAACACACGTGCATGCACCATGTAAATGCCATATCAATGCACAGAAATAATCAATCAACATAAATCAAATAAACAAGCAACTCCATCCTCCATCCATCCGACCCCCGAACTCCTCGGACTCAGTCCGGAATCAGCCAACCAACAGATAAAATTATTGAATGAGCAATATATATTTAAATCTGAAAATAGGGTTTGAAAAATACTTACAGCGCTATATGGTATTTTTAGAAAGCTTGCGGCGTTGCAAACGGCGGAAGAAAAGCAACGTAACAGTGTAATTTACACTGTTGCCGTGGGTAATAAATTACCCATTTTCGAACGGGGAAAAACCAAGGCACGAAATTGATAGGGAATGGTCTTGAGATATTTATGAAGCTAAAGGAAATGAGTTTTGGCCGTGGGTGGTGGTGGAAATGGCAGTCGAAGGCCAAAAAGGGGCTGAACAGAGTTGAGCTCGTGGGAGCTGCTCTGGCAACGGATCGAGGCCGAAAATGAGTGGTTTAGGTCGGCAAGAGGTAGGGGAAGAAGCTGTGAAAAGATGGTGGCCGGAGGTGGTGCGACGGCGCCGGAATCGGTGAAAAACTGTATGGCTTGGAGGAGCTCGTGGTGGCTAACGGTGGCTCGGATGGAGGTGAAACTTGGTGGGGATGTTCACCGGTGAGAGGGGAAGAAAACTGGGTGGGTGGTGTAGGCCACGCCGCCGGCGAGCGGCGGTTCTGGGCTGCGAAAGCAACCGGCGACAGGGGCAAAAACAGAGCAGGTGCAGCGACTTCCGGTGGCTCTCGAAAGCTAACGGCTGGTCCGATGGCTCTGAAAATTGGTGGGGATGATCTCTGGTGGAAGGGGAAGAGAATGGTGGTGGCGGTGCACTAAACGGTGGCCGGACGGCGGAGAACTGGGCGATCAAAGGGGCGGCGACGGGAAGGAGAAAAACAGGCTATTCGGCGTACGTGGGAGAGAAAGGAGAAGAAAGAAAAAGAAAAAGAAAGAAAAAGAAGTAAAAAGAAAAGGAAAAAGGGAAAAAGAAAAAGAGAAAAGAAAAGAAATGAGATCCAATCCTCACTCCGGAGACCAAAAACCGATCCGCCGAAAACGATATTAAAAACTGTAAAACGACTAAAATAAATTAAACACAACATCAAATAAATTAAAATCAATTTAAAATAAATTAATTTAAAATATATAAACCAATATATTAATTAAAATAAAAACAACAATTCAGTGAAAATACACGTAAAAGTGGGTCATCACATCCTCCCCCCTTAAAAACAAATTTCGTCCTCGAAATTTGCAAGATCAACCATCAGCGCCAAACAGATCCAAGGTACAACTACGAACATATTTGAGAGATACATAACGTCGACAACTCCCAACAAAACCAATGGTTATTAACTTTACACCATAAATTGCTAATGTCGACGACGCCTTTGCTTTACCTTCCGAGTTTTCATCCTATTCCAACCTTGGTAACCTAATAGCCACTTCCCGAAATTAACCATCAATAAATAAAATTTGCACAACCAAAAGATTAATCTCCCATTAAAACTCTGAATTACTACTAATTCCTCAAAATCGATACAAAATTTGAACTTCTAAAAATCTCCAAAAATCATGCTTTCGCGCGCACTCTTATAACTCACCAACATACATAAAGGCTATATCCTTAAAATTAATATCATGAAGTACAAGCTCAATTCACACCTAACCACAAGAAAACGTTTACCACAATCATATACTTCCAAAAACCACAAATCTCCACTCATTCCTCAGTTGGCCATCGCTGCCCTAAACGAAAATCGACATTCCACAAAAATACATCCATTGATTGATGACAGAAACCAGTACTAATCAACCTCCAGGCCCCAATTTGAAAACACATAACACCATCCCAAAATACACCTGTCTCTTCTAAAGATAAGGAACATCTCCAAAAGGCCCAAGTCTTTCCCGGCCAACCAACGAGAGCGCTTATAACTTCTATCCGATATCCCATACTTCAAACTCATTATAAACTACCATTGACATCATCTAGACATAATCAAAACGCTCTTGGTAACTCACCCACCTACTTGTACTATAAAAAACTATAGTTTTAGCACAACTAATTCCTTCATAGCACTTCACAAAAAAACATCTCAAGACAGGTCATAGTGTTTAAATCTTCAATCCATCAAAAACTATTAAACAACACTCATGGATCCTACTGCTTTATTACTTCATACACCACACATGGAGACCTAACGATCCCTTTCAAGTTAAATAACCATATCCCCAATTCTCCCAATTGAATACTTGATCTCCAAAGAAAAGTATAGCCTCACCAATTTAAATTCCTATGATTTCAAGTCGCAATTAATTCTCAAGATGAATACAACAGTCGTTTCAAACCATCATCCCAATGGGTAACTCGATTCGACTGTACATTCCATTCAACTTACCAAATGACTCAGAGTCAAAATCTCTTGAATTTAGTATTATCACACAGATTCCTCTTCAACTCCTACCAAGCCAAAAATAGATGAGACTAGAACCAGTACTCCCCAAAATCCATACGCACTTACCATTACTACTCATCGATCTTATGTACTCTTAGCCAACACCACAAATTATTCAAACGTACAAGTGATCCATTATTACATTTCCATCACCTGGACTTATATCCTCAACTCAACAAGAATCATTCCTAAATCTACTCAACTTATATCCTTAAATCAGCAACTAGCCATTGCTTAAAGTTTGGTACCGAGAATGGCCTTGAACCTGCTAAGAATTCATTCCCAAAAGTCT
Organism: Carya illinoinensis; assembly: GCF_018687715.1. NCBI lineage: Eukaryota > Viridiplantae > Streptophyta > Magnoliopsida > Fagales > Juglandaceae > Carya > Carya illinoinensis. Next base: position 12,126,198 of record NC_056765.1, read on the forward strand.
ACAGATCATATAGCCTCAAATTCAATCGTATACAATACCAACACAAAATCTACTATTTCCAACACCCTAATAGACCTATATCTTTCGAATCGATAGAATCATTTCCTAAAATCTGTCACTACAACCTCGAGTTAACAATAATTATTTTCTAAACTAGCTTGATATCTTCAATCCTCAAAGAAATACACGAAATAGATCATTACCGCTAATCCTCAAAGAAATCTACTCTAGAAAAATTTTCATATCAATAACTCAACTCTAATCAACCACATTTTAATGGTTACAAACTAATCACTCACTAGAGTAGATCAAGCTATAGCACTAAGTCTGTAAAACTAAGAACTCAATTCCAATTATAAATCAATCCTTCAATTCTGCAATTCTAAAACCTTAAATCAAACAAGAATCATCTTCCGGAATCTCTAAGATCAAAGAACTTACATCCCATAAAAGAAAATCGACTTTCAAATCCTTCAAATTCTAAAACATTACTAGATAATAAATCATTTTCTGAAATTCTCAAGATTGGTAGCTTTAATCCAAAACATTCACCTTAAAAGCTTGTAAAATCTAAAGCCCCAATTGTCACCAAATTATTCATCCGAATCATGAAATCTAAAACTCGAAATTTAATTATTTCCCCCCCAAAGCTTGTCGAACCTAACACCTTAATTACCATAAACTTATTTTCCTAAAATCTATAAGGCCCCAAACTTTAAAACTTTAATGAAATTTCATAAAATCTATCCTTGAAATTTGTTGAATTTACAAACTACTACACTATAGACCATTTCATAAACTCCACGGAACTAACGAACTCAATTATTCTACTTCCCTAAAAGATCACCCAGATCATGCCACTCTCTCTAAGCCTCTATAATATAAGAAAAACAAATCACACAAGGCGTTCATCACTAAAGATTAGATTAGACCCCTACCTGTCATGACTTTAGCATTCTGAGTCTCCGTAACCTCGCCTCCAACGGTACCAAGAGTCACTGCGCACATGAGCCCGAGCTAAATGCCTCTGGTTAGTTTTACCACTGCGACGAGCTCCACGGCTTTCTTGAACTCGACTAGGGCACTCACGAGCAAGATGTCCCGTCTGGCCGCATTCAAAACATTGGTTACTACCCAGAAGACACTCCCTTCCATGAGCTCTATTACATCCTCCACAAACTGGCACTCGTCCTCCCATACGCACTCCCGAGGCTGCTAATGGTCGAATCCCAGTCTGCCGAACAAACTTCTGAGGCAAACCCGAACTATTTCCTTCACCAAAAAAAAACTCCGCCTCTTATGTCCTGGAGGGGAGCCCATTCTCAAGTTATTCTCTCGCTCCACAAGAGTGCTCACATCCACTAAATCCTGAAAAGTGGATATCCGGTGGCTGACCACCATACGGCGTATATCAGGATGTAGACCCTCCTAGAAACGCTCGGCTCACATTTTTTCTGTGGCGATGGGGTGGGGAGCAAATCGCCCAAGTTCTATAAATTTTAAGGCGTACTGTTCCACGGTCATGCTCCCTTGGACTAAGGTTGAGAACTCTCTTGCTTTTTGCCGCCTCACGGAGCGAGAAAGAAGCGATTATTAAATTCTTTCTTAAAGTGCTACCAGGTTACAGTGGCAATAGACCCCAATCCTTAAACAAAATTCCCTTAAACACATCCTTAAAGTTTGTTGAACCTACACTCTCCTATACTATAGCCCTGTTACATAAATTCTATAAAACCTTGACCTCAATCATCGTAAAAGCAAACCACATCGCAAAAAAATTCAAGCCTATTACACTAAAGGTTCAAGCCTAATAATAGTATCCTCGATTATACCGCCTTCCTGCCACAACACAACATTTGACCCCCTTTAAGAAAAACAAATAAAACCAACAACATAAAACCAAAAACTCAAACCAAACCACATAACAAGAAAACAAAAAAAGAAACCAGCATGCAATAACACAACTAAATAAATACATACAAGCAAATAAGCTCAAACAAATAAAACAACTAAAACATATTCAAAAGCAACTTTACTTAAAATAAAATTTAAAACACAACTTTAAAAACATTCTGGTACTACCTACGGGACATCCTCGGGCTTAGCCTCCTCCTCCTCCTTGAATCCTGCACCAAAATCTACGGAACCAAAAATGGTACCGCAGGTAAGGAAAATCCAAACACCACCAGATAAAAGCATATATAACTCAAACAACATGCATGAAGTGATGCCAATGCGCAAAACCCATAAAACATAATTTTCCACACACGCCAAAAATCCCATTTGGCCCAAAAACAAACCCGTTCCAAAAACACGCCAAAAGTCACATTTGGCCTTTATTCATCTCAAACCATAATCCATTTTAACCCGTATGCACCATGACCTCCCCTAGGGGTCATCCGCACACCCTGGCTCCAGTGCCACACCGCAGAGTACCACCATGCATGTGACACCTAACGAGTGATGCCCAGTTCCGCGCCCCGCGCATTCGTAGCCAAGCATCCTCTAGCCCTCACCAGCGAAAGGCCACGGAGTCGGTGCGTAGAGCGATGCCCGGTTCCGTGCCCGGCGCGTTCGTAGCCAAGCAACCCCTAGCCCCCGCTCCCATCGTCTAGCGACGACGCAGGGGACATCACTCAGTTTATTCCGCTCCCGAGTGACCAGAGGAGCTCCACCGGGATAATACCCCATCTCGGCTTGGGGTCGTGATACACACGCACCCGTAAGACCACTTACGCCAAATACAGGCTTTTCACACTATTTCACGAACACACGTGCATGCACCATGCAATGCCATAACAATGCATAATAAAATAATCCAACAACATAAAACAATTAAACAGGCAACTCCGTCCTCCATCCATCCGACCCCCGAACTCCTCGGACTCAGTCCGGAATCAACCAACCAGCAGATTAATTAATTGAAAGAGCAATATACATTTAAATCTGAAAATAGGGTTTGGAAAATACTTACAGCGCTATATGGCAATTTTAGAAAACACGCGGCGTTGCAAACGGCGGCGAAAAAACAACGTCACAGTGAAAATTCACTGTGGCCGTGGGTTGTGAAAAACCCACTTTTGAACGGGGACAAACTAGAGCTTGGGATTGATAGGGAATGGTCTAGGGATGGTTGTGAAGCTATTGGAAGTGGTGGTTGGCCGTGGGTGGCGGCGAAATCGCCGGAAAGAGGCCGGATTTCCCAAAAAGGAAAGCTAGCTCGTAGGAGCTATTCCGGTGGTCGTTGGAGGCCGGAAATAGGTGGGTTAGGACGGCAAGGGACCGGTGATGAAGTGGTGAAGAAATGGTGGCCGGAGGTGGAGCGACGGCGGCGGCGGATCGGAGCCAAACCCGTGCGGGCTTCAAAGGGCTTTTCCAGCCAAACGGCCGGCCGGTTGGGGGTGGAAATTGGTGGGAAGGTGCGCCAGAGGGAGGGGAACCGAACGGTGCCGGCGGTGAGCCACAAGGTGGTCGGACGGCGGCGGTTCGAACGGCTGAAGGTTCTGGCGTGAGAGAGAGAGAGAAGAGAGAGAGAGACCGGGGGGTCGACGCGGGGAGAGAGAGAGAGGGAAAAAGAAAAGAAAGAAAAAAAGAAAAAGAAAGGAAAAAGAAAGAAGGAAAAAAAAGAGAAAAAGGAAAAAGAAAAGGAAAAAGGAAAAAGAGATGTAGGGAAAAAGAGATGAGGTCTAATCCTCATTCCGGGAAACAAAACTAAACCGCCGAAAAGAGATTAAAAACTGTAAACAACTAAAAGAAATAAAACACAACATCAATTAAATTAAAAAAAATAATTTTAAAACGCAAATAAATTAAAATAAATAACTAATATATTAATTAAAATAAAAACAACCATTTTAGCGAAAATACACTAAAAAATGGGTCATCATATCACTCTCCCTGTCACTTACACCTCTGTTATGCACTTTACTCTCAAGAAGCTCATCCAGGCTCACATATGTAGACTAATAAGGAGCTGCATTTGCTACTGTACTAAACCTATCCTTATACATAACTTTGTCATTAAAAGTAACTTTCATAGTACTAATGATTCTCCTACCTGCTCATCCATGAAAATAGCCAAATAACTCATCTCCATAGCCAATGAAATAACACATTCTTGACTTGGCATCAAGCTTACTATAATGAGAAACATGTAAGAAACACAACCAAAATTCTAAGATGACAAAGTTTCACATCTTTTCACGACAAACCTCCTCAGGTAGTCTGCACTCCAATAGAACTAATGGTCCTCGATTTATCATATAGACTGCAATGCTAACTTCATCTGCCTAGAATATCGGTGATAAACCAGCATGCAACCTCATGCTCCTAGCACACTCATTGATGATCTTGTTCATTCTCTCAGCAACACTATTCTATTGTGGGGTCCCAAATAAGGTATTCTTCATTTTGATACCTTGTCTTGTGCAATACTCCATGAATCCTCCATCAACGTACTCTCCACCATTGTTAGACCTCAAGCATTTCGGCTTCATACCTATCTCTATCTCAACTAGGACTTTTCATTTCTTGCATATATCAAATATGTTAGATTTCAATTTCAAGAAATAAACCCATACCTTTCTAGTGTAGTCATCGATGAATGTAAGGTAGTACCGAAAACCTCCAAAAGATGAGATTAAGGAAGGTCCCCACTAATCCGTATATGCTAGTTTCAATTTTTTTTGACCTTAGTGCTCTATCACCCCTCAAGAAACTAACATTTTTCTACTTCTCTAGAGTGCAACTCTCACACATGTCCAGATCAACCGACTTCAACTCTGGTAGCTTTTCTTTCGATAGTAGTTCCTTCATTCCTTTATATTCATGTGGCAAAGCCTGCAATGTCATAACTCTGTAGTACTCTCAGCCTTAGTGCTAGCAATCATGTCACTCGATCCTGATTTCTTGTACATAGTACTAGTCTTCTGACCACTAGCCAACACCATCGCTCCTCGTGTGACCTTTCACGTGCCACTCGAGAAAACTACTGAATGATCACTATCATCAAACTGTCCTTAGAGATCAGGTTCTTCTTTAGCTCGGAAATATGTCTGACTTTCTATAAAGTCCACGCATTCCTGTTGGGAGTACAATATCCACTTCTCTCACTCCCACTACATCCAATACTGCTCCGTCAACTAAGTACACCTTACCGAAATCACCAACAATGTAGTTTTGCATTATTTCTCAGAGTGAGGTGGTGTGAAAAGAAGCCCCTAAATCTAATACCCAATCATCAATCGGATTGTGAATTACAAGAAGTAAAGCATCCTGTACTTCTTCAGCTACCACATTAAGAGCGTCATTCTTTATTTTCTTTGGATTTTTGCAGTTCCTCTTAAAATGGCAAAACATGTCACAATTCGGGCAAGTTATTTGCTACCCAGACCTTGACTTACTCTTGTCCATGTTCCTCGATTTTGATCTGGTCCGGTTTAAGTTCTTATCATGTGCTCTGTCCTGAGCATCAACATTAAGTATGGAGCTCGAACTTGAGGTTTAACCAGAACCTCTCTTGCGCACCTCCCCAGCAATAATCAAATATCGGATATCGTCATATTCTATTTCAACTTCCCAATAGAATTCTTCACAACCATTCTCATGGCTTCCTAACTATTCGGCAATGATGCCAACAAGATCAATGCTTGAACTCATCATCAAAATCAATTTCTACTGACGTAGCTTCAATTTCTTCATTAGATGTTGGGCAACCGGCGCAACTTTTGTCATCTTCATATTGAATAATTTCTTTATTAGATTGCACCTTATTATTCACCAATTTTTCATACATAACATACAAAGGCCCCGTAAGATCCATTGTGGTCTTCTCCTTAATAACGTCATGTGCAATTGATCTTAATAAGCTCAGTTGAAATACCCCCAAAACCTATTGATCTCATAGGTTCCAATCAACATCTTCTATGTTGTTTGGCTTTTCCCCAATAGAGGAAGATGGAGTCTCTTCCCATTAGAAATAATCCTCGTTCGGAATCATTGACTTGAATCTTGACTCTTGATACCAATTGTTATGAAAAACGATGATAGAAAAGTAAAAAAGAGTATGAAATTAATCACATGACACAAAATTTACGTGGTTCAACAGCGTACCTATGTCCATGGAGCTACAAAGAATTTTATTCTCTTGAGGAATGTAAAAATAGGGGTGAAAATAAAATGCTTAGAACGGTCATAGTATTCATAACATATATATGTATACAGTGTTACACAACAGAAGCCCTAATTTCACAATTATCGGGTTATTCTCTGGAGTGAGTATCAAGCGAACTCACTGCTTGAGCTTCACTCAAGCTAACTATCGAGCGAGCCTCGAGCAAACTTTCTCTTTGGCCTTTGCTCAAACCAACTTTCTAATGAGTGTCGACTAAACTCTTTATTTGAAGTTCACTCAAACGTTGTGTCGAGTGAAAGTTGAGCAAACTTTCAGCTTGCCTCTGCTTAAGTCATGAACCAGGCTCCACAAACCCAACAGGTTTGAGGATGACATTTACCCGATGGTTAAAGTTCACATATTTTGGTTTCATATCTTTCACACAAATCTCCCAATTCGTTTTCTATGATTTTGAAGGGAAAACAAATGGCTTCATCATGAAACAAAATTTATCTGGCTCAAAATTCTCACCTCAAACTCTCAAACCTTCTCTACCAGGGACATATTTCAACAATGATATTGCCTATTATGAAACATTAGAAAGGTTAGAAAATACTATCTTTAAAAAACATATGAAGTTTCTTCCAAACATTGGAATGCTTTCAAGACCTTACCAATTCTTAAATTATTCAAGTCCTTTCTATTAGTAAAATTGGATTATAATGTACAAGCCACAACCATAAAAGAAATAAGGCTTAGAGAACAAGGCACCTCCTTTTATGCATACCAACCCCAAGTAGCTACTTGATTCCCGAAAGGACAGAATCCATCAGCTTCTCAATACACCATCTCAAGACATGGAGATCGTTGCATAGCCTTCTTTTATGCATACCAATCCTAAGTGGCTACTGCCAATTTGCCAACTTGGAAAGGTGGAAGAAGGGAATACAAACGAACTACCAATCCACCATCTCAAGAGATGGAGGGAGAGGCTATCTCCCTAAATGCTCTGCTTATACTCAAATTTATTACATGTAATATATATTCTCACTACAAACGAATGGCCCGGTTTGGATACAAAACCAATATCAACTCATCTAATCTAATTATTACAATTTTTTTAAATTCTCGCACAAAATATAAAACTACTTTTTCAAATATCAAAAAAATAATAATATTCAAAAATAATATTCACTACAACAGAAATGGGTTTTTGCATAAAAAAAAAAAAAAAAAATAGACGCAAAAAATCTACTAAATGTTGCCAATATCAATTCCCATCCAAATTCGATCGATGCAACATGGATGCTATTAATGACTCTTAAAAGGTTTATAGCATCCAAACATGTTAATGTTGCAAAAAATGAATGTTTGCGTCTAAATATTCATGATGCAATTGTTGGTGTCCATTGACGTAAAAGCAGTCGCCGATGGTAAAAACAAATACATTTACGGCATTTTGTGCATGACGAAAATACTTAGATAAATATTGGAAAAAATATTACTTCCGAGCTTATTTTATGGTCGAAAAAAAGCATCGCAATAATTTACGGCTTTGCGTTGATTACCACCGTCACAAATGTTTAATAAGTGTTTCACAATAGTTGTATCTGTCTAACCAAATGTTTAGTTATATTTGTGACTAACTCATTTTTGTCGCAAATATCTTGGCTTTTAGTAGGAACAAGTTTTATCCAACACATAACAAACTATCGTAAATAAAAAAATACTGATAATTGACCCTCTTTAGAAAATTTATACACTTGCCGCAAATGGCAATTTATTGTAGCAAAAGATTAATTATATTTGTGTCTTAGTGGTACAGTCACAAATATGTGGCCATATCTTGGAAAATCTAGTTAATTGCGTCTCAGTGGTACGATCGCAAATACTCCAGAATTGCAATCTTGCCAAATTTGTCCATACGTGACACATTTGTAGTCGTTTTTAATTCAATTATGTTACCAATGAGGTGTAATGGACTCAAAACTCCGTTTTTACATGATCACGAAACCCATTTGCTCGACGATAACTGATTTTCAATTCTTATGGGTACACTTAGGTAGCCACTTACAAAAATTGCTAGTGCTAGTAGACAAACTATTTAAAGAAGCTCTTTTAATCATATATCATCTATAAGCCAAGCATATATATTCATCCATATATTGATTGTGAGATACCCATAATGGTAGACATCATACCGAGTTTAGATACAACCATAAAGCCATATCACAAAATATACATCCAAAATGCTAAGTGAATTTTACGACAACCATGGTGTAAGCTCTAAACCTATAGAGGTGTGGGAGACAACATTTATAATCATAGGGGAGAGAGCGCATAAGCCATGTAGCACAAAATACCCAAAAATAATGCTAAGTTTCTTAAGACAACCACATCAAAGTAAGCTCTAAACTTATACATATGCAGGAGACAACCTTTATACTCATAGTGAAGAGCGCATAAGCCATGTACCACACTTTGGGCAATGGAAATCATGTGCTTCTTCACTCCATTTGTGCATGCAGCTTCAATATCTTCTTGCTAATCGAATATTCATGATAAGTTCCATTTTTCCTGCATTCATTTGAAGAGTGAATCAGTATGTAGACCACACCACTATAAGTCATGAAGTACTAGGAACATGGCCCATCCAAAGGACAACAGCCCAACATTGCTAAAAGAATGGCTGTAAAAATGATATACACAACATGTAATTCATGCCTATCCTCATCAACACCCAGTACTTTACCAGTTTACTTAACATAATTAATATATATGCCTTACCTCAGATGACCGAGTTGCATTCCCATCAAAAAACAAATGCTATACGACACAAATAATTCAATCTTACTTGGAAAGTTTAAATGGAAAAGATCATTTAAAACGCTGCATGAACAGATAACCGCCAGTATATACACATACTTGAAAAATAGGCATGAGCCAACACAACATCAACAACCATACACACATCAAACACATCTACAAATAGTTTACCTCTTAAGCAACACAAAAATGGCCTCAATCTTGGTTTAACCCCGATGATCCAGCCCCACTAAAATGGCCTAAATACTTAATTCCAAAATATGTACTTACCCGCTAGCCAATCCTGAGGTTGACCCACACCCAACCATCCATTCGTCACTTTAAATTGTACATCTCCAACGTTGCCTCCCATCAGTTTCCAAAATATTTCCCACCATGGCCTCTCCAAAAGGTTGGCTTTATACAAAAAATATCACTTGTTTGTTGGATTACTCAACACCATGAGTCTCTATTGGAGAATCTCTCTGTGCATATTGTTGCTTTGACATGGTGCTATAGGTCATGAACTTATCAAATTCAGCCTGTTTCTCCAATAGGTACTGCACATGTTTCTTTAGTTCCTCAAGTTCTGCTTTGTAATGACAACCATCTTGTGAGCCCCCCCCCCCCCTCCCCCCGCCTGGTCATCAACACCACATGCACAACAATGCGACCTCCTACTCGACTTGAGCATCTCCATCTCTCCCAACCCTCTGGCATGTTCCATGTTGTGCCCAACAACCTCCTTAAAAATGACCATTGCTGCCTCTTGAGTTCTATTCATAGGGTCCATTCCATTTAGCCTTTCCAGCATTTTATTCTTCAACAATAAAATGCACACATATATTTTTAAAAGAATTAAGAAATTAAGCAATATAACAATAACTAAGCTATCCTCTGTAAGGTACCCACTTGTTCAAACCAATATGCTGTCGAGATTAATGTTACTTTACTCACATACATTTCTTCAGTCATGTTCATTACAAATTTGTTCTTTTTTTAGCACCAACGTGACTCCTTAAAGAAATCAACCAAGTTGTGCACACTCTCACGCTGCAGCTTGCAAAGCAAATAATTCAATATGCACACTTCAAAACGCAGCTTGCACAAAGATAGTATATTCTTAAACATGTTTTCACAATGAACTTCCAAAACTTGAAAACCAACATTACATTTGTTACCTTTTCTTCTAATAGTCTTGCAAAAGATTTCCTACCAGCTGTATGGTTAGTTCAAAACAACTCCCTATTGGCCTTATTTCGCAGTGACAATGCTTGGTGGAAATTATACATAAAACACAAAAACCCTTTATATTAGAGCATAATTCAATCACGCTAGCCACCTACTATTTGGCCTTCCATCACAACCATGCCAACGCTATATGGTAGCACAAACCTATGTAGCTAGGAATTAAAAAGCTCAACAACATATCACCTTTACCTTGAATTCCTTGCTACCCCATCTTATACATAACTTCCACCAAAAATCTTCATCCTCCTTATCAGTACTTCCTGCTAGTGCTGCTTTATGAGATTCATAACTGCTATATATTCTATGGAGCTCATAATGGAACGAATTGAATCGTTTTCGTAGTTGTAAAGTGACTGCCCAGCAATGATTAATCTTCTCCCATTGTAATATAAAATCAGCTTGTAATGAAAACTAGAAGAGATAAATAGTATGAATAGTGGCTCTAATATACCCATAATTTGTGTTAATATCATGTAATGACTTTTCCTTACACGAACACAATTACATAGGTCTTCCTTCTCCTCCTCAAGCACATCATTCCAACAAAAGTAACTCATGTTGGGATGATGCTTGACTATATATGTTACCCTTCCAGCAAATATAGCAGCGTGCATGCATGACACCTTACAATCATCGTCCTTGATTAGTAAAGGAATTGGGCCAATCTTTCGCAGATTCTCAAACTTCGTGCCCTAAGTCGATCCTCGGCCACGCTTCTAAGGACGGATGCTACAAGAAATTCCACCCCACAACAAGTATGTCAATACTACTTATAAACAACCAGAGCACACTCAATTACTAACAGAATCGTTATACTTGTCTCTTCTTCAACCCTTGGAAATTCAATCTCATAAACCACATCTAGTGGTTATGTTGAGTCATCTGATGAAGAGGTACTGTTGTCGATCAGTGCTTGTGGAATTGGTGGGGGCGATTGGAAAATAGACTATGATTGTGGATGTGGTTCTGGTTTTGGTTTTGGTTGTGGTTGTGATTCGTCTATTCCTATTAATGGTCGTCCAACCTACCATCTAATTAAGGTAACCCTTCCACGTGGCCTTCCTCTTATTGGTCTTGCCATCGCTGTCACTAAACTCTTCATTTGGTTGGATCGTGGCTAAGCTGCATCAAAACTATGATCTTAGCACAATACGAAACTTGACACATGACATACTTATACCAAGTCTATCTATACCTGATAGAGCTGGGGAAAAAACAATGCATTTAGTCCCTTCTGTTAAGAATGTAAACAGCATTTAAATATCTGCCTTGGGGTATCTCTAATGCAAAATAGGCCCAAATCCTAACATTTTTTGAGAAACCATTGGAAAAACACCTCAGAACAACAAATAGTATAGTATAAAATTTATGAGCAAAAGTTCAAAAAAAAAAGTGTGAATCTACAATCTTGCAACGATAATAAAACTTAGAGAGTATGATACTCGGGGCTCTTGAATCCACATAAGGAAACACATTGGCACCAATAGAAAAGATCACCAGTAGAGCACCCAGAACCAGAAGAATAGTGCCATAGAAAATGGTTCTTACTCTAAAAAATAATTAAAAAAATGGGTTCTATATATTGGCCATAACCATAATAGTCATCCTGGTCCAACCTTTCACCGATCCATTAGACCACATTAACCCAAAGGCTAGTTGGGCAGAAACCATGTAGGCCAGAATCTCCATGGCCCTGCTTTCTACTAAAAAGGAAAAAAAATGATCATATTTGCTGTTGCTAAAATTAAGAAAAGTGAATGCTTTGTTAAAAATCTTGAAAGTAGTTAGCTGTTAAATATTCCAAATTGAAATGCCTTAGCAAGTGTTGTTTTAGTGCAAAGCTTGTACCTAGCTAGCTAGCTAGCTTAGTCATAATATTTGACAAACTCAAACTAGTTAGGGCTGGCATTAATCCTTATTATAATTAGCAAGATTTCATGGAAAGAACACCCCGTGAAATTTCCAAATTCTTCTCTACCATACCAACTCATGTTTTCTACCAACCAAGTACTTCAACAACATTCCTTGTGTTGCTTTTGATCTTGTTGATCATGGGAGACATCTTGAATCCGTAATGGGTCATTTCAGTATGGGTATTATATGTGCATCCATCATAAAGTAACTATCTCCAAATCCTACAACTCCTTTAATCACATTAATTGTACTTATTTCAATATCTTGATACATACTAATTAACAATATTAAAATAACATGGAATAAAATAAATCAATGGCATGCATCTCTCAACAGGAAAATATGAGAAACTAGAACTCTATTGAGTTACTGGGGGGGGGGGGATTGGCAAAAGAAATGAAAATGAACTTTATTTTCATAGATTTTACCATCATTTATGAAGGAAGGAACACAATGCCCCCATTGAACTGGTGCAGGTAATGAGTACTTCATTATGATGGTAAGAACTTTGATATTTTGGAAACGCAGACAACATCAAGCATGCAAGTCACAAATTCAACACTCTTTTCTTCTCCTCCGTTACAAAAGGTGGGAAGAAGAAAAAAAGGGAAATTTGCATAATATACACCCAAAAGAAGTAAGACATTCCTTAGTTAAATCCCTACCTATGGCTTTTTCAATCATGCAAAGACTCAACAACCAAGAGCATGAAATTTCTCTTCTGGCCTAAGCTCTGTTAAGCGGGAATCAAAAAAATCTAGTCGCTAGAAAATGTAACTAAACAAACCCAAACAACACCAACCAAAATCAAACCCAAACAACAAATTCATTGACTAAAATCAAGCAAAAAGTTTCAGATTTTGCGGTGTTCAACAAACTCAATGCTGAAGCTATAACCCAAGCAATGTTGTGCTGGAGAGAATGAAGTGAAAAGGGAAGAAGACTGACCCATGGGAAAAACAGAGGGAGGTGCTGCTGTTTGAAGCAAAAACAAACCCGAAGAAACCCAGAAGGAAGAGATGCGGGAGAGAGAATGAGAAGAGAAAGAAGAGGAAAAAACCCACGGTGTGCGATGCAGAGAAGAGACACGGGAGAAATAGAGGAAATGAGAAGAGAAAGAAAGAGAGGTGGTGAAAGAAAGAGGGAAGAAGAAGAGAAAGGAAAAAAAAAACTAGAAGATAAGGAAGAAATCACACAAGTCTAGAAAAAGAAGAGAAGCAAGATAAAAATCAAAGGAATTAGAGAAACCCAGAAGAAACATGGCAGAGAGAGGGAAGAAGAAGAGAAAGAAAAGAGATGCGGGAGAGAGGTGACCTGTAATTCAATTAGGCCTCTGTGATCCTCTATACTTACGACATGATGGAGATGGGATGGACAGTCTCTGTTCAGTCACAACACATAAGAGCATTGTTAATGGATTGTGCTCATGTAAATGATATTTTTGATGAATGTAAGATGAATTTGAATTTTGGCTAGTTTATTTACATAAGTCTCCACATTTGATTATCCATTTATTTATTATATAATAATAATTAATTAATAATTTAAAAAATAAATAATTTTTTTAATTATTTTTTATTTTATTTTATCATATTTTACTATTCTACTTATTATATGTTAATTAGTAATTATATTCTAATTAAATTATGTGTTAAAAAATTATATTTTTTCAATTATCATTTAACCACAAATCTCTAATTAAACCCATCTAAAATTCTATATAAATGTCTTAATTACAAATTAAATTTCTATATTTCCCATCTAACTATATTTTTTATTTCCAGATTTTATCCTACCTAACAACTATATGTACTCCATATAGTTTTATTTCTAGAATTTGCTCGCGGGAGGAAGAAACCGAGGGAAAAAAAAAAAAAAAAAAAGGAGTTTGTAGAATAGAGACGAAAAATCGAGGGAAGAGAGAGAGTGTTTCTAGAGGAAAGAAATAATTTTTTAATGGTTTTGGTAATTATCTTCTAATTTTTAATTATATTCTAATCATTATTAACATATAATAATGATTAATTAATAATTTAAAAAATAAATAATTTTTTTAATTATTTTTTATTTTATTTTATCATATTTTACTATTCTACCTATTATATGTTAATTAGTAATTATATTCTACTTAAATTATGGGTTAAAAAATTATATTTTTTCAATTGTCATTTAACCAAAAATCTCTAATTAAACCCATCTAAAATTCTATATAAATCTCTTAATTACAAATTAAATTTCTATATTTCCCATCCAACTATATTTTTTATTTCCAGATTTTATCCTACCTAACAACTATATGTACTCCATATAGTTTTATTTCTAGAATTTGCTCGCGGGAGGAAGAAACTGAGGGATAAAAAAAAAAAAAAAAAAAGGAGTTTGTAGAATAGAGAGGAAAAATCGAGGGAAGAGAGAGAGAGTGTTTCTTTTTTTTTTTTTTTTTGAAGGGGGAAATGCATCTGCATTCATTCATAATCGAAGTTACAATTGTGACTTATCAATACAGGAGACCCGACTATAAGTCAACTAACGCAACTGCTCAGGAGCTTCCCCGTCAACAAATTTCTTTGTGACGAACATTGTCTAAACTTCTACACCTTCTCTCCTGACAACAAGTCAGAAGAGAAAGCGCTCTGTCAAAACCAGAGCTTAAACAACCTACCTTCCGAAGAAGAGAGGTACACACCCGCTCCATCCTCCCAAGGAGGAGGAGAATAACCAAACTCTCTCCTCCCAAGGAGGAAGAGTACTAACACCTACCTTCCTCCAAAAGAGGAGTAGGACTAACACCCACATTCCTCCAAAAGAGGAGTGGGACATAAGCCTATTTTATTATTTATAAAACTAAAGCAAAATTACTACAAAAAAACTAAAAGTAAAACTAAGGGCCGGTAAAACTAAATAGCCCAGCCTGAACTACAGGCCCTGCCTGAGCTAAGGATCCAGCCCGTAGGGCCATAGGGGCCCAACCCGATTAGGGTTTCATCTCAACGCAAGCCGCCGCCACCCATCTTCCACCCCACAAGCCTCTGCATCCTTCCCTCGTCCCTGCTCAGCCCTTCATCCCTACAGGTTTCGACAGAAAGTTTAGCCGCTTCATGGAGGATGCGGCGTACTCCCTGCTCACGGATTACATCACCGTCTCCGTCGCCCGGCCACAATCACCAAACTACTGCAGCTAGATTAAACGGACACAGAGCCAAATCCAAATCCAAAACCACACAGAAACGAAAACCATACAGAGACTAAAACGGACACAGAGCCACCCGAGGCTTATTTCCAACCCCTATTCAAACACCAGATCTAAACAGATCTAACAACCAAATCGAAAATAAAGAAGGACTAAGAAAAAACCATCAACACTGCGACCCCTGAGTTCCGCCACCAACCAGAAGAGTAACCACCTTGAGAAGCTTCCGGTCTCCACCCCAACCCCTTTAAAGCCTCCATGCAGCTCGGCTTGCACCCCGTAACCACCCTCTGTTTTCCATGGTAAAACAGAGATCCTTAACCCCGCGGGAAGCACCCCGAGCCAACAAGCAAACCATCATCCCCAGGAGCAAGTCACCCGATTCAAACTCACGCCGTAACCCTCTGAGGAACATCCCACAGAAGACTATACAAAACAGTCAGGGATCTCGCCCAAAACCGCAACCGAGAACCTCCACCTCAACAGAAAAACTCTCCGCCCAGCTGGGTGTAAAAAAAGAAGAAAAGGTCTCGGGTCACAGCCTCTGGTGGAGGCCTCCGGAGCCGATCTTATTTTAGGATAAAACATTGAAAACAGAAGAGAAAACAGAAAAGGTTTGGGGGGAGGGAGGGAGGAGCCGAAGCTCCACCTCCCTCGGACGGATACCTGATTTCTTTTACCTAGAGAGAGGATAGAGCTTCTCTCACTAAAATGAACTTCATTAGGGAAAGACAACAAGGCTGACTGTGGGCCTAGAGAGAGAGTGTTTCTAGAGGAAAGAAATAATTTTTTAATGGTTTTGGTGCCCCTACAGTGAATATCAAATATACCTGCAAGAGTTGATTTACTGTAGCTGAAAGTCATATTGGTTTACATTTAGATAATCCAATGCAGTGATTTTCATCTTCTATTAACCTAATTATCCATTTTATTTGCATTTGAATATTCCAGCGTGAATGCTCTAAGCTGTTGCGCCAAAATTAGCCCGCTCGCCTATTATAACTACTACGTTGCACTAGCAGTAGTTTTTCTATATGCATCTTTAAAATCATATTTTGTTAAGATTGATTTTACATATTAAAAAAAACTCCCATATTAAAAATGCATATTTGAACAAAGTGACAGATGATATTATTATTATTATTGTGTTATTTTTTATATTTTTGTAACATATAATTTTTAATATATATGTTACAATTAGCACCCACTTTCTACAATTAGCACCCACTTTCTAATATCATGTATCAAAGCTAAATAAATGAAAACTAACGGTGGATCCCAGCGGGAGCTGGGATCGGTGGAAACAGCATCGATCTTAAATATAAGAAACCCAACGCCGAACATGGCCATTTCACATTGTTTCTACCCCAAACACCAATATCCCCATCAAATTTCTCTTCATCCCTTCAATATTTCGTGGGTTTGTCACTTGCATTCACTGCTTTCATCCTCCTTTATCACAATTAAGTCAGAAAGAGTAAATTATTTCCATGCTTTTTTACTTAGAATGTGCATTTCACATTGATGGGGTAGTGGGACCAAGTTGGTTACAGAAGGTTCCATTTGGTCTCCACTTCGCCTAATTTTATGAAAATTTATATGTTAACAACATCACTATTAAATTAAGCAAACATTTCATTCTGATGCTTGACATCTACTTGGTCATATCTAATGTAAATAACTTACACAATCCATCCAAGTCCACGTTAACAATGATTACCAAAAAACAATAAAATCAGTAGTTGCAATTCTCAATACTAGAAATTAACATTGTTCAATCCCACAAACTCAATTCTTGGTTAATAATAAGAACTAGGTGTCATGTGCATGTACCATTATTGGATGGTATTATCAGGTTTGTATGTTTGACTAGCATGTCCCAAATAGGCATGACACCTAAACTGCAGCATTTAAAAAGCATTTCTTTACACTTATAAAATATAAATTGTACATGCAATTTAATAAATGTCCCAAAATAGGCACGATACCTTAGAATAAACTACTAGACATCAGTTTTATAATGATTATTTTAGTCTACTCAACACTTTCTTCATCAGTCTCTTGGACATTGTCTTCATCAGAGTCTCGAACACTAGTTCCATCAGTTGAATAAAAAATTACTGTCAAAGAGATCATCCGATGCACAGTCATTTAACCTGTCGTTGGTAAACATCTGCTGACCAAGATTGTCACTAGGTCTCACATTCAATGCAGACATGGGGACCATTAGTTCAACATCTTGCCTTATCAATGGGAATGAAGCCCATCATGTTTAAAGTGAACATCACGGAAGGGTTCAACAGATTCCTCATCCTGATATGCCTCGCCCTCGCTACAATCATCTGAATCACTTACTAGTGGCACTTGTGGAGCGTTATACACATTCCTATACGTTATCTTCTGCACAACATGCTAAGAACCACCTAAGTTTGTGCCTTTGAGATAAAAACTTGTGAAGCTTGACATACCAACATGAATGGTTCATCCTCATACCATTTTTTGCTAAAATTCACACTTGTAGTATGGTCAGTCACACGTATCCCTTGGTGATCACCCACGTCAAATCAATCGCATTTAAATACCCACACACGCTACCATCCCATGTAGCAGAACTCCAAGATGTCATTCAAGATGCCATAGAAAGCCACCATGTTGGCTTCGTGTTCGACCATAACTACTACTCCACTATTTTAGGTTTGAATGTTTTCTTTATGATGCTTTGTATGAAACCTTATATCATTCATTATACAACCTTGATAGGATGCGACCCAAGGGTCAGGACTACAAGCTAGTGCATAAAGATCATAAAAAACTTGGTCAAGATCACTAGCATGCAATGCTTGAAACTGCAAAAAGCCCCCAAGTTTGCAATACATAAAGATGAAATGACAAGCTCTGGTTGTTTAGGTCTATTTATTTTGTTATTAACTAGAAATGGCTTACGCATCTTTTAAACCATTGTGGCAATTTAGCTTGATGCTGCCTCTCAATGTTAGGAATACTCTGTTCATGTAAAATGTTGTAATGCTCACTACAAAAACAAAAAAAAAACAAAAAACAAAAATTATAGCATAAAAATAAAGGCATAAACAATGAACGATGAAATGACAGCAAAAAATTTGATGGTCGTTGCTATTGCTAGTTTGTCCATAGGAAATGCTATTATCAGGTTTTTACTCTAAGTACTGCATGGCCTCTGTGCAGTTATTAAGGATGTACCATCTTGCGGTCTTAAATAGTTTCTTCTCTAACTGGACAGGTGTTGAAGACCCGATTGGCGCTAACTTTTGTGAGAAAACTAAGAGGTCACTCATGTCATTGGTTGTTTGAACACCAACATCAAAGTTTCGATCTTCTCGACTGAATGATGTTGGTATATCATGCAAATACATGGACGAGAATGTCAAGCATTCTACCTGAATATAGGCCTCGGCAATGGAACCTTTCGGACGAGCTTTGTTTTTAACGTATCGCTTACATTTTCTCAAATACATCTTGAATGGATACACCACTTACACTAAACAGGTCCACCTAACAACAGTTCTCGGGGCAAATGGACGGCTGGATGGACCATTATGTCAAAGAAGCTTGATGAAAATATCATCTCAAGCTTGCAAAGAATGAGGACAATCTTAGACTCAAGACGCATAACCACGTCCTTCTTACACGTTCGTGCACACTATTCCCTAAAAAAACGTGCTAAGCTCCATCATTGCCAAACGTATATCACTCCTTAAGTACACACCGATCGCCACTGGTAGTAATCATTGCAAAAAGATATGGGCATCATGGCTTTTCGTTCTAGAGATTTTACAATCACTCACATTAACACATCTAGAAATATTAGAAGCAAAGTCATCTGGGAACTTAACACAACTCAACCAATGACATAACTCTTTCCTTTCATCTCCATACAGCATGAAGTAGGTATGAGGGATAGTAACTCGATCTCTATCTTGTTTCAAGTGCAACTCTTTCTCGATACCAAGTTCAGCCAAATCCCGTCGAGCATTGATATTATCTTTTGTTTTACCTTGAATATTCAGTTACGTACCCAATACACTTTCACAGATATTCTTCTCGATGTGCATCACACGAGGTTATGCCTAATTTCCTGGAAAGACCAATATGGAAGGTTGAAAAAGATACTTTTTTTGTCCAGTTTAACTCATGAGGGCCACTTTTTTGCCTTTTTGCACATTTTCCAAAATGCACAACATCAATGTTATCTAGTTGCTACAAAATATCTTCTCCTGAAAGCTATCGGGGTGAAATCCGGTGATCTTCTTGCCCATTAAAAATAGTCTTCTTTGTTCTCCAAATGTGACCTGATGGTAGGAAGCGGCGATGACCCATGTAACAATGTTTCCGACCATAAGGAAGCCACATGGACTCCGTGTGCATATTGCAGACTGGACATGAAAACTTGCCTTTAGTGCTCCAACCGAAAAAGTTCTCGTACGCAGGAAAATCATTAATTGTCCACAACATAGTAGCATGCAAGCGAAAAGTTTGGCTACCCATTGCATCGTACGTCTCAATGCCATTTTCCCACAAATCCTCTAGTTCATCAAGCAACGGGCAGAGATGAACATCAATTTCATTCTAGCAGCTACTTAGGACCAAGTATGAGTAATGACAACATGAAGAATAGATCTTTCATGCATAACCATGGTAGCAAGTTATATGGGACTAGAATCATAGGCCATATACTATATGGTTTAGCCAAATTATTTAAAGGATTGAAGCCATCACTAGTAAGATCGAGCCAAATGTTATGAGGATCTCCAACAAACTAGGAATGATCTCTATCAAATTTCTGCCACATCTCAGAGTCGGTAGGATGTCTCAAAGTGTTATCATCTCCTAACCTTTCTATTTGATGCCACCTCATGCTTTTTGTTGTTTTCTTGGACATGAATAATCTCTACAACCTCGATTTCAATGGAAAAAACCGCAATACCTTCTGAGGTACTGGTCGTCGCCTATGTGACGAAGACACCCACCTGGATGAACCACACTTTGGGCGCGCTTGCTTGTTAGCATTTTCCTTCCAATATAGTATGCAATCATTTGGACATGCATGTATTTTGATGTATTTAAACCCCAAGCCCCACTCTAAGGACTGTGCCTCATTAAATAAGTTAGGTAAGAGTGCATCAGGAAAAGCAATCTTCAAAAGTTTAATAAGCATGTCAAATGACTTTACATTCCAGCCACCAACTGTTTTGATGTGCAGTAACTACATAATGAATGATTGTTTTGAAAACGTTATGCAACCGAGATAAAATGGATAACGAGCATCTTCCAATAGTTTTTCCAAAGTGTTTGGTTCCGAGCGCACTTGGTTTAGAAAATTAGTATGTGTATCCATCTCTTCATCAACTCCCACGGTGGTAGTTTCATGAATATCACCCAACATCTCATGGATGTCATCAATGTAACCATCATCACCATTGTGAAGATTTTCCCCTGAGTCTCTGTAGCCTATTCATTAAAATTCATCAATTCTTGCTCCCCATGAAATACCCATTTTGTGTAAGCTAGATCCATCCTTGTAATGAATAAATGTCCTTCAACCTCATTGATAGGAAGGAACAATAAATTATGGCATCTTCGATACGAACACCTCACTCGGTTATTTCTATCAGTGTGAACACCAACCATTGTGGAAAATGTCCAACCCCTTTGGCATATTTTTTTTACCTAAACCTATCTCTAACATTCATCCAACTTTTTTTCATCTACATGATATGCAATATTAATGACTAGAAATTGCAAATTTAGACTTTCCAGCAAACATCAAGCATTTATGCAACCCCGATGATAGACTAAGAATTTGTTGGGTCTGCCTCGTTCTAAAAAGAAAGATGAGGAAATCTATCATTGGTGCATAATTCTATCGACGGCCACGTACAAGTTCTACTACCATAATAGCATGTAAATTGCGGTTTTCAATTCCAAAGTAACAAAAAAGATAGTAATTGTTGAATATAGACTGAAAAATCTTAGTAGTGGTTATGTAGCAACATGCTAAGTGAATTTTAAATTCAACAAAAGCCCTCTATATACACTCAAATTCCATGAAATGTTTGGATTTGGGCACAGGAAAAAAAGGCCTCAATCAGTGAGGCATCTCATTGGCCTTCAAACATAAAAAAGGAAAAAAGAAACCATCTTCTCAACAGATAGCATATCCCATCTAAATTTAGCGATGCACATCAAAATGCAATTACCATCATCCAAAAAATGAAATAGTGATTGTATAAAAAAACCTAATAAATGTTCTTCAACTAGTATAACACCCAACAAAGATGTTGGTGAAAAACAACTAATTAAGCAAATGTTTAACCCTAACCTTGTGACAATTGAGCGGAATGAACATTTATCCACTATAAGTAAAGGCCGATCCCATCTCAAAGCACATCCTCTTGAGTTAAGTTCCATTTTGGATGCATCCAGAAAACCAACAAAAACAAAAAAAAATATACAAATGGTCCATTCATGTCTAAACAGGACTTTAATCAAACAAATGGCATGCAAGTGGAAAGTTCAATTTTCCAAATCACTAAATTATGTAGCTGCCAAAGTACAATTACAGTCTTAACTCTTTACTAGAAATAACACAATTCAAGGAGGCCAAGTGTTGTATAACAGAGGATGCAAATACTCAAGTAATGTAGGTGAGCGTCGATATGGGTTATATTGATGTTAGTAATACGTACCTTGAATGGAGGTGTAAGTGAAAGTGAGATTTAATAGAGGCTTAGAATAAGAGAGATTTTTATGTGTTCTTAATCTGAATCTACATAAATAGCTTCCTCTAAGCTTGATAAGCTGAAATCCCCTCCCTGGAGGGCCACTCGACAGCTCGCAGCAACAATAGGTAGTGTGCGAACAACATTTAGGGAAAAATATAAGGGTATACACGATGCATATATAGATTTTCTTTTGCGTCAATAATTTGGACACTAAAAGTTAAAGATGCGTTGGAATAGACTACTTTGGTTATTGTGACTATTGAAAATTGACGCTTAACGGTCTGATGGGTTTAATTTCTTTTGCTACTCACAAAATCAGACGCAACTAAATGTAGGTCGATGCAAATAAAATTCACACTATACATGTGGCTAATATGACCATTTCTTATGGTTATTTGCGGTACATTTAATAAAGACGTAAATACTCATTTATTGCGACAATTTATCTAATGATGGAAAAGAATTGGACGCAAAAAGCTGTTTCTCTTGTAGTGACTGTAGCAATATTTTATTCAACTTTCAACTTTCATCTTAACTCATCTCATCTCAACTCACTATCCAAACGGCTATCCAAATGGCACTATCTAAATTGTATTCAAAGATAAGATGAGATAGTTTTAAATGAAAGTTGAATAAAATATTATTATTATTATTATTTTGGGATTTGAAAAAATTAGATTATTTATTATATTTTATATGAAAATTTAAAAAAGTTATAATTATAAGATAAGATGAAATGAGATATTTTCGAATCCAAATGAGTTTTAATTTTAACTTAGGTGAACCAAACTAGGGAAACAAGAATAGGTATTGGTGAGCTTACTCCAACAAGTAATCTGGATTAAATTTTAGCAACTCCTTCCATATGAGCTCCTTCATATCTTCCTCATCCACTATAAGAAAAATGGTTTTTTGCAACGATTTTAGTATTGTTGGAAATAAAATTGTTGTATTAAGTCATCAATTCCAGCGATTTTGATGTCGCTACACTAATTTAATGTCATGTTTTAAAACTGGTCTTTTGTAGCGATTTTTTTATTTTTTACAATGAAAAAATTCGTCACAATACGTACACTAAGATTTTGCAGCGAGTTATTTCTTTTTACAACAGACAAAAGAGTTGCAAATGATGTATAATGTATTGCAACGAAATATAAATTGCTGGGAATGTCATTTTAAAGCGTTTAGCACGAAGTCTAATTTATCTTCCCCCTCCCTTCGATTTTCCCTCGTACAGTACTCACATATTCCGATTCCCCTTTCTTCCCAATTCCATCTTCTCCATTTAATTCTTACTGCAACTGTCCATTTCCATTTTCCAATTTTCATTCTTACATTTTTATGTTAATTGGAGAGGCGCCCACGTGGGGCATACCCCTCCTTTACCTCTATCTAACGTATGGCTTTAAGCCATGCGTTTCTACCAATTAAATGGCAGATTAAGACTGGCCTTTAAGGCCAGCCGTGTATGGGCCTATATATAGCCCCGCTCTTTTGATTCTTGGGTATTATCTTTTTTTTTTTAAACTCTTTCTCTTTTTTGTTCTCTCTTAAAAATAGTATTTAGACTGTGGATTTGTTAAAGCGTTACTCTAGTTTTACACTACGTAGTACGCTTTACCACTAAATGGAAACTCTTGAGATTTGTCGATCTGGAGAAACTTGTGGAGCATCTTTATAAGCTGAACTTGAGGTACTTTCCGCTGTATTTTTTCTAACATTGGTATCAGAGCTTTTATAATTGCTTCCAGTTTTTTTTTTGGCATATGCATGTAAACTATTTTTTTTTATTCGCGCACATGTGGTGCTGCAGTGTTTTCTTAAAAAAAAAATTGGCTGAACCGCTCTGCAGCAGTGCTGCACGCACCACCCACACACGGTGGTGCAACGAGCACCACCTCTACTCTCGGTGGTGCAGCGTGCACCACCTGTACGTGGGAGGTGCAGCGCGCACCAACAGGTGCCCATGGTGCTCCATGCACCGTGAAGGCACCTGCAGCACCACCTCGGTGCTGTGCACACCAGAGGGGTGCTGCCAGCACCAGAGCAGCGCCGGCTCGGTGCTGCGCAGATCAGAGGGGTGATGCCAGGACCACCTTGGTGCTGCAACAGCACCCAGCTTCCTCTGGAAGCAGTTTCCGACCAACTATGGCACCAGTGACCTCCAAAAATGGCAACATAAGTTTTTTTTTTTCCCGAGTTACTGTTCACGTGAACAATAACGACTGGAGGAAGAAGATGACTCTTAGGTCATCTGCTTCCAAATGGGCTTGGGCTGTTTTTCAACCCATTGTTTCAGCCCACTGTTTTTTTTTTTTTTTTTGAGAAAGAAATGGGCTGGGCCTTTTCGGCCCATTTGTTTTTTGTTATTACCAATACAAAAAAAAAATGGCATGATTTAATATATGCTTAGATATATTGTTATATTACATGTGATCTTTTATTTAATGTTATAGATTAAATGTGATAACATGTGAATTTTTTGTTTATTTTCATGCTATTTTTTTTCCATAATGTCATAATACATGTGATCTTTTATTTAATTTTTTAGAATTAAATGTGATAATATGTATGTGTGTATTGAACATGTGGAAATATGATTATTTTATCATCTATGAATGTTAGACTTAAATGTTTAGACATTAGTCTTTATTTCTTTTAGTGATAAAATAGAAAATCCCACTAAGTTGTCTTAGTTAGAATTGTCAGTGTGAATGATAGGCTGAAAGAATTGCAGTGACCCCAGTAAGAACTGTAAATGCATTGTATAGCCAAAAGATCATGGTGACCCCAGTAAGAACTGTAAATGCACTGTATAGCCAAAAAGACTACAGTGGCCCCAGTAAGAACTGTAAATGCACTGATGGAACAAGAAAAATGAACTGTAATAGTCCATATGAACCATCTTTGTAGACTGGCCCAACAGGTTGCTGTAGTCTGGCTGTCTTTGTAGACTGGCCCAATAGGTTGCTATGGTTTGGATAGCTGTCCTTGTAGACTGACCCAAAAGGTTACTGCGGTTTTAGTAGGTTATATCTTTACATGTAACTAGGCCTAAATGACTACTTAAGATAGTGGGAGTATGGTTGAGATTTATGATGATAAATTCTTCCATATTTGGTTTTTTAAAATTTGCGCGAGAATTGAGCTAGAAATCTAATAATTGGATATTGTGGCAAATATGATTCTGAAGCCTAGCGATTTTTCAATCTTGTGGCAGATTTCTTAGGTGTGTGAGTAATATCCCTTCTTTGCGTATTGTAGTAAAATGGCATCCAAGAATATTGTTGTCGACTTAAACAAATGGGAGAAATTAGATGGGGAAAACTATGACATATGGCATCGCAAGATCCAATATGTCTTAGATGAGCAAGAGGTCTTGGAGGCCTTATCTCACACCCTTACTATGCCCGAGGAAGGAAACTCGGAGCAACACAAGATAGATCAACAAGCCTATACCCAATGGGCTAACAAAAATCGGTGCGCGCGCATAATTATGTTAAGCAGCATGCACAATGATCTAATGTGTGAGTTCGAGGTCTATGACACTGCCCAAAGCATGTGGGAGGCTTTGAAGTTGAAGTTTGGTGAAACTTCAGCCACTAGGTTGCGTGGATTAACCATAAGGTTCGACTCCTATAAGATGCGCTCTGACCACACGATGAAGCAGCATCTTAGGACTATGTCAACTATTATCTGCGAACTTAGGTCGGCAGGAAACAACCTGACAGATAACAGCAAGTACAGGCAGTGATAAGATCACTACCAAATTCTTGGGAGAATATGAGCCAGAATCTAACGCATAACGAGAATATCAAAGACTTTGATGATGTCTCGCATCACTTGAAATTGGAGGCTGAGTGCCTAGAGGCTGCTAAACCCAATCATACGGTCTATGTGGCTAATGCTGGTTCGCGCAAGGCATCAAGGCTTAAGTGCAAGAAGTCCAAGAATGGAGTAGCTGCTGGACATATTAAAAAAGTGTCAAGAACTTCTCAGCGTACCAAGAGGGGCAAGCGCGGGTAAAAAAAATCAAAATTAGAGTGCTTCAACTGCGGAAAGATTGGCCACTTCGCTCGTGACTGCACTGAGCCGAAAAAGGTACACTCTGACTTTTCTCGCATTGTTTTTGTAACTAGCCATGTGATGGTTACTGACTCCTATCCTTTGTGGACTGTTGATTCAGGAGCGACCGAGCACATAGCGCGAGATAGAGTCGAATTTGTGGAGTATCGCCAGATTCCAACTGGGAGCTGTGATATCAAGGTGGGGAATGGAGCTAGCGTGGAGGTACTGGGACTTGGTACCTACAAGCTGGACTTGCGGGGTGGCCGCACTCTTTTCCTCCACAATGTGCTATACGCTCCCGAGATCCGACGAAACTTACTTTCAGTTGTTACTCGATTAAAACTTGGTTTTCGGATTATTTTTTAAAATAATTATGTTTCCTTTCATTTGGGCCATGTGTTTTATGGCAATGCTTTTCTTCAAGACGGTTTTATGATATTGGATTTGGTTTATTCTAATATAAATGAATCTATTGCTTTTCTTTTTTCATCTATTGATAATTTGGATTCATACACATGGCATGCTAGGCTTGGCCATATAGGGCAAGATAGAATGACTCGATTAGCTAGAGAAGGCCTGATAGTCAATCTAGCTAATGTCATCTTGCCCACGTGTGAACATTGTCTAATGGGAAAAGTTAAGAGAAAACCGTTTGGAAAATCCACTAGGGCATCTTTTCCACTGCAATTAGTCCACTCAAACATCTGTGGTCCAATGAGTGTGAGGGCAAGACACGAAGGTGTCTACTTCATCACTTTTATAGATGATTTTTCACGTTACGATCATGTCTACTTAATCTTCCATAAGTCTGAAACATTGGAATGTTTTAGGCGATATCTAAGAATGGTTGAGAATCAGTTAGATAAGAGTTTAAAAACTCTAAGAACTGACCGAGGATGAGAATATCTCTCTGAGCAATTTAAAAGGCTCTGTGATGAAAAAGGAATCAAAAGACAGTTAACGATGCCAAGTACGCCGCAGCAAAATGGCATGGCGGAAAGGAGAAATTGAACACTGCTTGAGATGGTTAGGTCAATGATGGCGCAAGCAAACCTACCAATTTCTTTTTGGGGGGATGCACTTTTGACTGTTGCCTATATTCTTAATCGAGTGCCCTCCAAATCAATAACTTCCACACCATATGAACTATGGACCGGCGAGAAACCCAATTTGAGTAACTTGTGGCCATGGGGTTTAACGGGTTTTGTTCATGATCTTTCTCATAAGTATGGGAAATTAGGCCCTAGAGGGAAAAAGTGTATCTTTATAAGGTACTCAGAACACTCTAAAGGGTATGTGTTAATAGGTGAACAAACTGATGGAAGTGTAACTGAAATTGAATCACGAGATGTGGACTTCATTGAAAATGAATTTCCAAGTAGAGATGAGGTTGATAGGAGTTTAGAACTTCATGAGATTGTGGAACAAGAGGAAAGTGCTCCAAGGAATTTAGTTGAGAATGAGGAAGAAATTCTTCAAGCTCCTACAAATGATAAAAGAGACTTAAATCCGAGTAGGAGCACACCACTTGTCAATCAATCAAAACAACCTTAGCCGCATAGAAGCACAAGTGAAAGTATTCCCCGTCGTCGTTTTGAGATAGAAGGGGAAACTTTTATGGTAGCTCCGCATGATGATGATGAGCCTAGGACAATTCATGAGGCTCTCTCATCTTCTACTAAAGATGAGTGGATGAAAGCTCTTAATGATGAAATTGAGTCTATGAAGACTAATCAGGTCTGGGATCTGGTTGATCTACCGACAGGGCTTAAGACTATTGGGAACAAATGGGTTCTTAAAGTCAAATGCAAGTCGGATGGATTGATAGATAAGTACAAAGCTCGCTTAGTGGCAAAAGGATATACCCAACAGTAGGGTATAGACTATGAGGAAACTTTTTCACCAGTGGTGAGGTTTGTTTCAATTCGCCTGATTCTAGCTATAGTAGCAAATATGGATTTGGAACTCTACCAAATGGATGTTAAGACAGCATTTCTCAATGGAGAACTAGATGAGGAGATCTATATGGATCAACCAACGGGTTTTGTGGTCAAAGGTCAAGAGCGCAAAGTGTGCAAGCTCAAACAATCAATATATGGTCTAAAACAATCATCTAGGCAATGGTACCTCAGATTCCATCGAGCCGTTCTTTCGAATGGGTTTACGATGATCACAGAGGACCATTGTGTCTATGTCAAAAGGTCCAAGAAGAGTTTCATTATGTTGTCATTATATGTTGACGATATACTACTAGCTGGAAATGATAAAGGGTTGGTAGTCGCCACAAAAGAGTAGTTATCCTTCAATTTTGAGATGAAGGATATGGGTGAAGCAGAATACATTATGGGAGTTAAGATCTATAGAGATCGCTCAAAAAGACTTTTGTGTTTGTCCCAACAGACTTACATAAAGAAAGTCCTCGAGCGTTTCCTAATGAATGAATGTAAACCCATTGACACTCTTGTTGCAAAAAGCGAGAACTTATCTAAAGAGTTTTGTCCTAAGACTCAAATGGAAAAGGAAAAGATGGCTCGTGTCCCTTATGCTAATGCTGTGGGTAGTCTGATGTACGCAATGATGTGTACTCGGCCTGACATATGCTATGCAGTTGGCTTAGTAAGTAGATTCCAATCTAACCCCGAACTGGCTCACTGGAAAGCAGTCAAGAGGATTATGCAATATCTCAAGGGAACTGCAGACTATGTGCTGTGCTATCAAGGTTCAGATTTGCAGCTAAAAGGTTACAGCAATGCCGACTGGGGCAGTGACCTAGATGAGCGTAAATCAACCACTAGGTATGCCCTTTTGCTCAACAATAATGCCATTACATGGAGCAGTAAGAAACAACCCTATATAGCTTTATCCACCATGGAGGCAGAATACATAGCTTGTTCTGCAGCGGTTCAAGAAGTTGTTTGGTTACGGAGATTCCTCAAGCATTTAGATATTGGTACGGATACTTCTGATCCAGTGACAATATTCTGCGATAGCACGGCTGCTCTCGCATATGCTAAGGACTCTAAGTACCATGGAAGAACCAAACACATAGATATCAGATATCACTACATCAGAGACATGGTAGCGCAAAAGGAAGTGGTTCTGAAACACCTCTCTACAAGTCGCATGGTTGCTGATCCCTTAACGAAGCCCATAACAAGAGATGTCTTTGAAGCTCATGTTAGGAATCTAGGACTGTGTAGACTGTAAATGCATTTTGTGTTTCAAATGACAGTGAGATGTAACCTTTCCTTTGGGATATTAATACAATATGATTCAGTTATTGTCTTTATCGTATTGTCTTTCTAATTCACACACAAGATATGTCAACAGGCTTAGATCGGCTCACTCACACGAGCAATCGCCTCTAGCGCTTGAGAAGCGAGTAGAGATGAGACATTGTGTTCTTAGATACTTGTCCAAATGGAAAAGTTAGTTGACACAAAGATATGTCATTTTAGTGGGAGCTAAGATCAAATCCAATGAGAGGACTATGCATGGGTTACCCCACAACCTATGTAGCCTGTAGTTAGCCAGATGTGAGATCCTCTTTGACGCCTTGGAGGCGAGCAAATAGAGGAACTCAGGTTAGACGCTTAAGGAGCGGCTAGACTAAGATCTGTACGGTGTTGATGTAGACATATGCTCTTTAAGAAAGAGAAATCCATCGTAGCATGTGTTTCATACTACATGTGCTTATTCAACCAAATGAGTAAGTGAGTAAATGGTTCCCCTCTTTCTCATTGTGTGAGTCTCATTTTTTTTAAGTGTCCTTTGCTTTTGACTATGTCACAAGATGGAGGTTATGATGTCTGCTACTTTGGCATGTTGTCTATGGCCATGATCAATATGGTCTAAAGAGGAATTGCTGGGAAAGCGGTTTGACCAAAATTGAATGATATGAGTGCAAAGGGAAGATTCTTCGATATCGCATCTTCGATAGTGTTTGCTGACGTCAAACTATGACGCTACATACTGGTAGCGACTAAGGTTGTGAACATATTGAAATGATTTAGAGATAGTCAAGCATTGTTCTGAATTTTCTGAAACTCAAGAGGGTTTCAAAAATGCTTGAACTGATGCGATCGAATGAGTTTAGGACATAACTAGACTCTTTAGGGATGTTACTATGCTAGTCTTCTCTGGGAGAGATTTAGTGTCTGTACTCCCACCTTTCTATAGATATGCTTGGTGGTCGCACGGCCTATTTACTTGTATGAATAAGATTGAGAATATTAGAGAAATACTGATCTGGGGTCATGCCCACTATGTGCGAGTGGGAGATGTTAATTGGAGGGGCGCCCACATGGGGCAGACCCCTCCTTTACCTCTGTCTAACGCATAGCTTTAAGCCATGCGTTATTTGCTTATAACACATGGCTTAAAACCATGCGTTTCTGCCAATTAAATGGCAGATTAAGGCTGGCCTTAAATAGGGGGCTTTTGATTCTTGGGTATTATCTGTTTTCTTAAAAAACTCTCTCTCTCTTTTGTTCTCTCTTAAAAATAGTATTTAAGCTGTGGATTTGTTAAAGCGTTACTCTAATTTTACATTACGTAGTACGCTTTACCACTAAGTGGAAATTCTTGAGATTTGTCAATTTAGAGAAACTTGTGGAGCATTTTTATAAGCTGAACTTGAGGTACTTTCCACTGTGTTTTTTCTAACATTTTCCTATTTCTCATTGCCGTACAACAACACCTCAGCTAGACATGGACTCTTGACGTCGAGCACCTCCTCTCGATGAGCCATTCTCTCTATCTCACTCTCTCTTACTCTCTCTATTGTTTATGTGATCAAATTGAACCCTATTTTTTATTTTGTGATTGTGCGATTTGAACCCTAGAACCCTCTTGTTTATCTTCCTTGATTGAATCCGTGTAGAGTCGTCTCTAGTAGTTCTCTTCACATTAGTAAGCTTTTTCTCAACCCTCCCACTCTCTGATCTCACCCTCCCTGTTTTGGTTTACTCACACACACAGAGACTCTACCGTCTCTATTTTTACCTTTTCGCACACACCTTGTAATCACTTTTTAATCTGTTGTTGGTGTTGAATGCTAAATAATTATATTTTATTTTTCAGCAAGATATGTTCGAGCTTGCAGGAGTGCCCCTTGTTGAAGATTATTTGGCTGGATTCATTTCAGAGAGCAACTGGTACCAAATCATTTGTTTTCGCTGTCGCCCGTCGTCCCGTCATCTCTCCTCTCTAGTCTGTGGGTAATTTGTTTTAATCGATCCCTGTCTTGTTTAATTAGATACCTGCGTTGTTTAATTCATTCAATCCTGAACTCATTGCTTGTCATCTACAATCTTCTTTCTCCTATCTCCACCAGGGTTCGCTTCTGAACAATGAAGTCCTCGCGCACCCACATCCCAATCTCAGGTAATCTCATCATTTCCATCTTTTAATTCCTTATACAAGATACGGGTAATGCACTTATGAGTTTTTTATCTAGGGTTAGTTGCATATGTAATCTTTTCCCCCTCTATTTTGAAGTTTTTTCTGTATGATCTTGTTCTCCAATTATTGATATTCTAATGGGTTTGTAATATTCTCCATATTTATTGGGCTGATGTGATCTAGCTATGTTATGTCATGCTGAATCTGGTGTGTGGGTTTTTAGTTTTTGTGGCTACTCGCATGCCTTTTTTATGTGTAGATAACATTAATTGAGTAGATTTGGCTGTAATTGCTGGAGTACATTTTTGAGGGCCTTCTTTCAGGGTGCTGTAGCTTTTAGTAAGCAAGAGCTACACTCTGATCGTTTGTTAGGAGGGTTTTACCTACTTTGTGAGCAGCTTCAGTTGTTTTAGTTGGCTTTTGCTTCCATAGCTATTGCAAATTCTGATATTGAAAGAGCTTCAGTCCTGGGTTTCGCATTTGAGAGTGTAGGAAGATATAGAAGAGAGTGACGGATTACCATGAGCATATCGGGATATTATTCGATTATAAATGAGTTTTTAACCAAGTTTCTATTTAGTCCCATCAGCTGTGGGATTAAATTTCTAGGGTAGCACTTTCTTTCCCTTTTCCAAAGTCATGAGTTTGCTTCATTTTCTCTGACGGATTGCTATAAGACTAAATTCTGTACTCTTGCAATCCAAAAGTGGTTACTCAATTTTCTTTGCCTTGTAAAATGAAACCATAAACACAGTTCCATAGGGTTACCTTTTTCATATATCACTGTGGGAGCTGGAACAATGAAGTGTAACAAGGGCAAGTGTAAAAGTTATTGCTATTCATTTTGTGCAGTAAAAAATTTGAGTGCCACTTCATAAGCAAGATTTCTGCATACCCTAAATCCTTCTTGCTTATCAGAAAATGATATGCTTTTAAATGGATGCTTTTCTATAACTTAAGATTCTAGTTGATAACTTGCATTTTTAGAGTTTTTTTTCTTCCATGTGTTGTCTTATTTTATATCCTTTTTGTCACTTTTCATGGATGGTAGTTTATGCTTTAATGAAATGCTCTTTTATATTATGTTCTGGATTCCAACTTTATAAATCGAGTCTGGAATTTTATCTTTAAGTGGATGCTTGTTAGACAAGATGCACATTTTTTTACGTCTCTTGTTTTAATGCCTTATTTGCAAAGTCTCTAAATATTTAATACCAGTCCATTTGGTTGAGTGAGATTGCAGTACTTTATAATTGTGCTCCTTTCTTTCCCCTACTTTAGGAAGTGAAGGAATGACAGGACCAAAATTTCTCTCCAAGAGTTCGTCCATTATATCTTCACTGGTTTTCTCTTTTGCAATTTTCCTTCATTGACTTATCAATAGGAAGAGTTGTATTTTACTTATAAAAAAAAGGAACAGCTTTATTTTTCTTCCAACAATGTTGATGTAATGTATAGCTTTCACTTGGATCATGCTGCATCCCTACCATATTTGGTTTAGAAAGGGATCTTGCTTACTTTGTGAATTGTCCAACAGATTGTGAATTATCCAACAGATTGCTTGGGCTATAGGTATCTTGTCTACACCTCTGAAAGCTTGATCATGAAAATTTAATCAATTTTTTTATATCCAAGTTCCCTGTGGTCCAATTGCATAACTTAGGCTCAATTGAAAATATGAAACTTTTGGACATGGACTCTAGAGCTTCCTCTGTGGAGGCAGTTAGATACCACATATTTCATGCCTGGGTAGTTGACTCCATTGAGTATGAGCCTCAAGCTATTTCTCTGTGTCTGTTAGAATCTCATTTGGTGACCTGAGTTTTCTAAGTGGACGTAGTGTAATTTCCTGTCAGTAAGGTGCATACAGAAGAAGTAGAAGTAATAATATTAAGTTATCTTCTTTCTTTTATTGTCTTTTATTTTGGCAAATTAATTCTTGTTCTATTTATAATCTTGATGTGGCAGACATATTTGAAACTGAAGAAATTTTTGCACATAATTGAGAGCTCACCAGTGTTCCCTTGATTTGTTTTTTGCTTTTTTATTTTCAGTTTGGTTTTGGTTAATGTGATAGAGCTTGTGCTTGTGATTGACCTTTGATGCTGGTTTATAGACATCTAAGAATGGAAACTTATAGGAGAGCTGATCTGAAATGAACTAAAAATGATCTTTTGTTTATTCAACGTATATTTACAGTATGAATCCTCTGTATTTATAACAGAGAATAGAAAGAAGAAAGTAAGGAAGAAGTGAATAACAGAAATAACAGAAAGTGTAACTAACTAATTAACTAACTATTACATTCATCAAATGGAATCATTACACGTGTTGCAGTAAATCTTCTTTTATCTGTGATAGTCCCCCTCAAGATGATGTGTATATATTATGCACATTCATCTTGGATAAAAGAACCTCAAATGACTTAGAACCCAAAGGTTTGGTCATTAGATCTGCAACCTGATGAGCAGAAGATACATGCAAAGTGGTGACCAGACCTTCTTGTAACTTTTCACGCACCAAGTGACAGTCTATTTCTATGTGTTTAGTACATTCATGATAGACTAGATTGGCTGCTATGTGAAGAGCAGCTTGATTATGACAAAATAGGAGAGCTGGTTGATTGTGCTATTGATGCAGATCAGCAAGTAAAGTTTTGAGCCAAATAATTTCACAAACTATGAAAGCCATTGATCTATATTCAGCCTCAGCTGAAAATCGTGATATTGTGTGTTGCTTTTTAGATTTCCATGATACAAGAGAGTTTCCAATAAAAATACAATAGCCACTAATTGATCTGCGAGTATCTGGGCAGCTAGCCCAATCTGAATCTGAAAAAGCTTTGATATGAACCTTTGATGAAGCTGGAAACAATAGGCCCAAGGGCAGACTTGAGATATCTTAAGATTCTCATAGCAGCTTGTAAATGGGGCATTCGAGGGCTATCTAAAAATTGGCTAAGGTGATGTACTGCAAATGTAATGTCAGGTCTGGTATGAGTCAAATACAATAATCTGCCAATTAGCCTTCTGTAAGCTAAAACATCATCTACTAATTCACCATCATCTTTTGATAACTTTACATGAGTATCCATAGGAAATAAGGCTGGTTTTGCAGCAAGTAAACCAGAATCTGAAATGAGTTCTAAAGCATACTTTCTATGAGACAAAGAGATGCCCTTTTTTGATCTAGCAATTTCCATGCCAAGAAAAAATTTTGCTGGCCCCAAATCTTTCAATTTGAACTCAGCACTTAGAGATTTTTTAACAATCTCAATTGCATCTACATCACTACTAACTAGCAATATATCATCTACATACAACAACAGAGCAACAAATGAATTTCCTTCTTTCTTGGTAAACAAGGAATAGTCAACTTTCGATTGTGAGAATCCCATGTTAAACAACACAGAGATAAACTTGGAATTCCACTGTCTTGAAGCCTGCTTTAAACCATATAGAGATCTTTGTAATTTACATACTCTTTTGTCCCCCTTGCTAAGATAACCTGGAGGAGGCTTCATATAAACTTCTTCATCTAATTCCCCATATAGAAATGCATTATTAACATCTAGATGAAAAAGTTGCCAATTGTGTATTGCAGCAAGTGATAGAACACACCTCACAGTGACCATCTTTGCAACAGGTGAAAAGGTCTCAAAGAAATCCAAGCCTTCCTTTTGAGTATACCCTTTGGCAACAAGTCTTGCCTTGTGTCTCTCTATTGAACCATCAGAATTGTATTTTATCTTATATACCCACTTACAACCTATAGGAGTTTTATGAGGTGGTAATGTGGTGAGGGCCCAAGTGTCATTCATTTCTAATGCAGATAATTCTGCAGACATGGCAGCTCTCCAATAAGCATGCTAGACAGCTTGGTGATAAAATGAAGGTTCTAATTCTGAAGAAATAGCAATAGAGAAGATTTTATGTGATTCAAATAATTTGGAGTAAGAAAGAACCTCAAATATGCTATATTTATTACATGGATTAGTAGCAGGATCCCTGGTAGATGATTGAGAAGCAGAAGTAGCTAAATTGCAATGATAGTTTTGCAAATAACTAAGCATCTTATGCTGTCGAGTTGATTTTCTCAAGGGTGGAAATTGATATTCATCATGTAATGATAAATTTGTACTAGGTTGAGTAATTGAATCAGAAGGAAAAATTTCTGATTGCAATGATTCAGGATGGATTACATTTTCACTGTAATCTGGAACTGGTTTTGGAAGAACTGGAGTGAAATTTTCTGAAATGCTATTTGGCTGAGATGCATTTTCAGTTATGGAATTTGTATTCGAGTGACATGAAAAAGGAAATATTGATTCATGAAATATTACATCTCTGGAAACAAAGAATATTTGCTATTCCAAATCATAAAGCTTGTAGCCTTTTATACCAAATGGATATCCTACAAACATGCATTTTCTTGCCCTTGGTGAGAATTTTTATCTGTTTTTGGTAAGGGTTGATGCATAATATAAACATCCAAAAACTTTTAAATGATGATATGTTGGAACTGAATTGTACAAAATTTCATATGGAGATCTGTTATTCTTTACTAAAGAAGGAATTCTATTAATAAGATATGTTGCAGTAAGTAAGCATTCTCCTAGAAAATCAAAGGTATATTTGATTGAAACTTTAAAGCTCTTGCTACATTTAATAAATTTTGATGTTTTCTTTCAACTATAGAGTTTTGTTGAGGTGTTTCTACACATGACACTTGATGCATAATTCCTTTTGAATTAAAAAAAATTTGTCATTTTGAACTCTAAACCATTGTCAGATCTCACACGTTTTATTTTTTTTCTCAAATTGTGTTTCAACCAGATTATAAAAAGTAATGAAGATATTTTGAACTTCATATTTTGTTTTCATTAAGTATGTCCAAGTAAATCTAGTGTGATCATCCACTAAGGTAGAACCATTATGAGTTGAAACAGCAAAAGGACCCCATATATCAGCATGAATAAGATTGAAAGAAGAACTTTTATTATATGAATGAGTCTCAAAAGAAGCCTTTTCTGTTTGGCTAGAGGACAAACTGTACAATGATCATCAAGTTTGTCTAAAAAACTAATATTTGATACATTCTTTGAAAGGAGATTCAATCAAGACATAGAAGGATGTCCTAATCTACTATGCCAGATTTTGGAATTTGTGACAGAGTTCACATTATTTGATTTTGGTGGAAACTCAACATCACAAGCACCTGATTGTTGCAAGATGTATAGCCCGGCAGACTTTCTAGCAATCCCAATCATCTTCCATGGGGTAAATTCCTGAATAAAACAAACATCAGGTAGGAATATAAAAGTGCATTTCTGTGATGAAGTAAGTTTGCTAACCGAGAGCAAATTATATGAAAAAGATGGTACACAAAGTACATCTTTGAGAATTAAATTTTCAGACAATTTAATTGTGCCAAGATGGGTGACTGGTACAGTGTTGTCATTTGGAAGCTTAACAGAAGTGTTTAAAGACTTTGTTATGGAGGTAAATATATCAATGGAATGAATAATACGATCTGTAGCACCAGTGTCTATAATCCAACTATTATGAAATCTTGATGAAAATGATGAACAATTTGAAGAAAAAATGAAAAAACTCATACCTCGAGTGGTTTGAGAACAATTATTAGAAATAACATTGGCTGCTTGATGAGTGATGGTTTCATTAGATTGTGAGTGGATTAAGGCTAACAATTTCTAACAATCCTCTTGAGAGAAAGGCAGATTATTATAAGACTCAAAGGGTGTATCAAGAAGTTGGCTTGTGACTTGGTTTGCTGATGAAGACTTTTCTTTCTGTCGATAGTTGTTAGATTTGAAACCAAGAGGATAACCATGTACTTTGTAACATTTATCAACTGTGTGATTAGTCATCCCACAATGAGTGCAAATCAATCTTGCTCTTCTGTACTGCTGATTTCCAGGAACAAATCTTTGGCCTGATGATTTCGATTCTTGCATTTTACTCATAAAAGCAACAGTGTCAATGGCACTGGTTCTGCTAATTTCTCTCTATTTCTCTTCCTGGACCATTAAAGAAAATACCTTGTTTATCTCTGGTAGAGGTTCCAACATCAGAATCTGTCCTCTAACAGGAGAAAAACATTCATTCAATCCCATTAAGAATTGAATGACATGTTGTCTATCTTGATATTTCAAGAATTGCTAATAGCATCACAAGTGCAGGTTCTTAAAATACCACAAGAACAAGTGGGAATTTGATTGTAATCAACCAATTCATCCCATAAAGACTTGAATTTTGTGTAGTAATCTCTTACCGACATATTTTCTTGAGTCAACATCGATAAATCTTTCTAAAGTTGAAAAATTCTTGACCCATTTCCTTGTGTGAATCTGTTCTTGATTTCTTGCCACATATCCTTAGCAGTTTGAGCACAGATGATGCTGGCCCCAATTTCTCTTGATACAGAACTGATGATCCAAGAAGATACCATATTGTTGCATCTTTCCCATAAATCACTCGAAGTATCTGTTGAAGCTGGTTGAACAATCGATCCATTTACAAATCCAATTTTATTTTTTGCCTTCAATGCCATAATCATGGACCTGCTCCATGTATGGTAATTTTGCCCAGTGAGGACGTTGGATACCAAGATTGTTCCTGGTGAATCACCATTTTGGAATGGTATGGACTGCTTTCCATATTCGTAGTGTTTGAAATAGAAGCAGAAATGGATTCTGAATCAGCGGACATTGAATTCTCTTACACTGATACCATGATACAGAGTGAAATCTGAAATGAACTAAAAATGATCTTTTGTTTATTCAACGTATATTTACAGTACGAATCCTCTGTATTTATAACAGAGAATAGAAAGAAAAAAGTAAGGAAGAAGTGAATAACAGAAATAACAGAAAGTGTAACTAACTACATTCATCAAATGGAATCATTACACGTGTTGCAGTAAACCTTCTTTTATCTGTGATAGATTTCTCATCTCATCTCATCTGTGTAAGTAAACGAGACAATCTTAGAGTCTCATGTAATTGCTAAAATTTATTCTCCTATCCTCTACTTCTCGCCAATGTTAAAATATCTATTTTAGAATGGCATGTTCTATTCTGCAACATATGGAAAAGGTGCCGTAGAACTTGAGCCAATTTCCATTAATGATCATAGATGCCAATGATCTCTTAGTTTTTGTGAATAGGGGAAAGCGCTTGGTACATAGGTGGTGATAATACATGTTTTAAAGCAAATGAATGGGCAAGATCAATTACAATGAATATACAAGTTAATCTTCATTTATTTTTTAACATGCCACACCTCACAGAAGCTTAATTATATTACACTGCACACACACACAAAAATACACCAAGCAATACCTTATTCTTCTAGACACTAGTGTCCCTTAAGTTGCACCTATATTTGAGAGAGAAATAATGCTTTTCATTCGAGATTTTTTTACTCCTAGTTATACCTGCTGATGTGATATAATTTAAGTGATGAGTAATACTACATACAGTCACTTCTGTATGCTCTCTGTGTATTTCATTAATGTGATTGGCAGAATCACTTCTTTTCTAATACAACCAATCATATCAATAAAGTACGCAAAAATGACTGCACATAAAATTTTTGTTAAGTAATTATGCATTAATATGATAAATATTCGAAATCACTTAAAATGTGTCACATCAATAAGTGTGACTACAAATAACAAAATATAGGATTAGAACTTGTATTACCCTATTTGAGAGGATTGTAACCTCAACTTGCCGATGGGATCACTTACATTTGTCGTATAGAACTGCACGGATACTATCACAGATAAAAGAAGATTTACTGCAACACGTGTAATGATTCCATTTGATGAATGTAATAGTTAGTTAGTTAGTTACACTTTGTGTTATTTCTGTTATTCACTTCTTCCTTACTTTCTTCTTTCTATTTTCTGTTATAAATACAGAGGATTCATACTATAAATATACGTTGAATAAACAAAAGATCATTTTTTTTTTTTTAACTAACTAACTATTACATTCATCAAATGGAATCATTACACGTGTTGCAGTACATCTTCTTTTATTTGTGATAGATACCTCATCATCTGTGGTAGTATCACGTTAGGGGACTTTACCATCTATAGCAACATGGCCTTCAAAGACCACACCTTCTATATCAGCATCAGCTTCAAAGACCCCATCATGCGTGGCCACATGGCCTTCAAAGACCACACCATTTATAGCAACATCACCTACAAAGATCTCATCCATTGTACCAATATCATTTTCACAGACCTTATTACCAATAGAAAAGTCTGAGTCAGAGACCTCATCAACTACAAAGGCATCATCTATAGATATCCTATCAGTAACAGCATCAGAACAGATATATTGGATATCACTTGCATTTTGGTCCATTATGTTTGGGGCATCAACCAAGACATGAACTCCACACTTCTTCACCTCAGCAAATGCCCCTAAATCAAAGGAAAACTCGATTTCTTCTCCACTTACTAGCTCCATTATCTTGAAAGAATTATCAAGGATCACAAACTTGTTTCTTAAAATAGAAACAAATTATCTGGAAAGCTCACACGCAAAAAACCTGGTGCAGCAGGAAGAATAACCTGTTGGTAGCCTTTGGTTTTATTGTGAACTGCCATCTTGATTCGAGGCCAATCGATACCGTTATCTTCTAACCACCAAGTGTATCAAACAAAAGAAAAAGGGTTCAGATGACACACTCGCTAAAATCAGATGACAGATTGTAGCATCCAACCAAATCAACTAGCATGTTAGATTCGAAGTTTAAGCCTTGACTACCAACCAGGTTGCAGCAGCCACCAAGGTAAAGTACAGCTAACTCAGAACTCGAGGAAAATGAGTGTGTTTCCAATGATGAGCAACCTGATGCAGATAATGTCTCTATATTTGCAGGGAGTCTCACACGTGCCGCCGTTGCCGGGTGTTGTGTCGGCTACGGTCAAATGACGGTGGGGTTGTGGACGCGTGTATGGCTAATCTCCATGAAAAAAAAAAAAAAATCCAAAAAATGCTGAAGAAGTTTGAATGATAACCCTCCTCCCCTAAAGAGAAAAATAATAATAAAAAAAAAATATAAAAAAAACAAAAAGACAAGTCAATGATAAATACACCTCCAACTACATTGGACTTGATATGTTAGGCCTCGGGATTGGGCTTTCCATGCTTATTTTTTCTGGGGGCGTGAATAATCCTTTTAAGACTATAGTTTAATTCAATACTATGAGTATGTGTTAATTATTTTAATAATATATTTATATTAGAATATAAATAGACTAATATTTTAGCATATGTAAATAGCATATTATTATTAATGTAGATAATTTGTAAAATTAAAAAAATTAGACCGAAACTAAAAAGTAGAAGTTTTGGTTTCGGTGGTGAATCGGTCCGGTATTAATTCTTAAATTTTCAAAACCGATGTATATCTATTCTATTCTAAAAAATATATAATATTTAAAAATGGCAAAAATGTAACTAGGACATTTCCACCACTGCTTATATATATAACACAAATAATTTGTTCTATATATGCCAAGCGGATTGAAATTTCCGCCACTACTTAATTTAAAGTTTATATATGCCAATAAGAAAATTTTATATGCTGTCATTTTTGTATATTTCTTATATACTTCACTAATATGATTAGCTACAACTTTTTTTTTATATAAATAACTATTTTAGTCAGTCACATCAGTAGACTAGTGCACAAAGAGTACGTAGAAATGATTATATATAGTAGAACTCTTTTAAATATTATAACTAGCAAAAATATGTAACTACATTTTTACTATTTTTAATTGTGATTAAATATAATTGATCGTGATTAAAAATATATTACATGTCAAAATACATGAAATGAAAAAGAGTATTCCTAAAACCAAAACTCAAATAATTTCCCGATCAATTCAATTTCAGTTTGGAATATTGTTAGAGGTATTTCAAATAAAAGTAGACTTCTCCATTTAAAACATTTTCAAAGTGTAAAAGTTAACTTTAGGCTCTGTTTGGATTTGAAAAACATTTCATCTCATCTTATCATTACAACTTTTTTAAATTTTCACACAAAATATAATAAACAATTCAATTTTTTCAAATTTTAAGTCAACTTTTTCAAATTTCAAAATAATAATAATATTAACAAATATTAATATTCTAACAATATTTTATTTAACTTTCATCTTTCATTTAAAATCACATCATCTTATTTCTAAATCCAAACCAGACATTAATTGACTTAATTAGAACCAATGGTTCCTTTTAATAAAGTAACTCCCACCTGTCGAGAGCTAGGTTTTTCCCATTTCCTCTCAAATAAAGAGCATGGTGGTAAATTTTGGATATTCTGGCTTGCCTTGTTTTAGTTTTTTTACCTGCTTGTAACAAAATTCCATCATAAATATTACAGAAAGCTCCCATAATACAACATGGAAGTCAAATTTCTCAAAATCTAATACAAATACTTCAAGAGAATTGTGGTGTTAAACTGTGAGCGAGTTAGGTGTATTAGTAGATAATTAGATATCTCTTTCTCCTTTATAGATGCAAACTATTTAAATCGAGCGACTTAAATCTTAGAGTCTCGTGTAATTGCTAAAATTTATTAAAAAATGATACTTACAATCATGAGTGTGCAAACGCCACACAATCATTTTGAAAAAAGTAAATAAATATGAGATCAATATGAAAAGAAAATAAATTTTTTAATAGTGGATCGCCTTCTTTTTTTAAAATAACTACACAATACTTACACACTTCACGACTGTAAATAACATTATTCAAATGTATTCTATCTTCTACTTCTCACCAATCTTAAAATATCTATTTTAGCACGAAAAGTTCCAATCTGTGACATATGGAAAAAATGCCTTATAACTTAAGCTAGTTTCCATTATTGATCATATATAGATGGCCAACATTGCAAAAGGAAGTGCAATGACAGGGCAACATGTTCACTGGGGAAATTATTTGTTACCTTTTTATCCGTAAGCAGTCATTTCATATAACTTTGTAAATTAGCATTAATCAAGAACTTGTAAAAAAAAACATAATATTTATTTGACTCTCTCTGCATATGATTTTCTAAATCTCCAAAAATTAATATATGTAGAAAACGAAAAATTATCATATCTCATCTCATCTTATCTTATTTCATTTCTTAACATACACAAACACAAACAGTTTTCATTTTCAAATGTTCAACTTTTTTATCTAATTATTACAATTTTCTCAAATTTTTAAACAAAATATAAAAAATAATTCAATTTTTTTAATTCTAAAAATAAAAATAATATTAAAAAATTATTTTATAAACGTTTGAAATCAATTAAAATGTCACATCAGTAGGTATGACCAGAAATGTCAATCTTGGATAAGAACTAACATTACTCTATTTGAGAGGATTGTAACCCTCGATTTTTATTTTTATTTTTGTAATCCTCAACTTGGCGATGGGATCGCTTAAGATTTGTCGTATAGAGCTGCATGGATACCTAATCATCTGTGGTGGTATCACACTAAGGGACTTTACCATCTGCAGCAACATGGCCTTCAAAGACCACACCTTCTATATCAGCAATATCAGCTTCACAGACCTCATCATGCATGGCAACATGGCCTTCAAAGACCACAACCATTTGTAGCAACATCACCTTCAAAGATCTCATCCTTTGTACTAATATCATTTTCAAAGACCTTATTACCAATAGAAAAGTCTGATTCAGAGACCTCATCACCTACAAAGGCATCATCTTTAGATACCCCTATCAGTAACAGTATCAGAACAGATATATGGGATATCACTTGCATTTTTTGTCCATTATGTTTGGGGCATCAACCAAGACATGAACTCCACACTTCTTCACCCCTGCAAATGCCCCTAAATCAAAGGAAAACTTGATTTCGTCTCCACTTACTAGCTCCATTATCTTGAAAGAAGTACCAAGCATCAGAAACTTGTTTCTTAAAATAGACCATCGGAATAGAAACAAATTATCTGAATGGTTCACATGCAAGAGACCTGGTGCAGCTGGAAGAATAACCTGTTGGTAGCCTTTGGTTTTATTGTGAACTGCCATCTTGATTTGAGGCCATTCGATACCGTTATCTAACCACCACATACGGGACATTTCTGTGCATGTATAAACAGCACAAATATATAATATACGAAAATCACCCACTGAAAGCGAAGGTACATGAAATGATATGGAAGATCCCATTTCCTAATTGCTGAACCAATTTGGAATCTCACTAGTAGGGAAGATAATCTAACGGTTACAAGGAGTATGGTTGGTCCGCGTACACTGTATCAAACAAAAGAAAAAGGGTTCGGAGAATTGTTTAGAGAGAGAGAGAACCTGAAGAACACTCTTGCTAAAATCAGATGACAGATTGTCGCACCCAACCAACTCAACTTACATGTTAGATTCCAAGTTTAAGCCTTGAATATCAACCAGGTCGCAGCAGCCACCAAGGTAAAGTATAGCTAACTCAGAACATGAGGAAAATGAGAGTGTTTCCAATGATGAGCAGTCCGATGCAGATAATGTCTCTATATTTGTAGGGTGTCCCGAAATGGAGTAAAGAGACTTGTTCTGATGTCAGTACAGAGTTTGTGATTTAGAAAGGCCACTGATGCTATGTGG
Source organism: Carya illinoinensis (assembly GCF_018687715.1). NCBI lineage: Eukaryota > Viridiplantae > Streptophyta > Magnoliopsida > Fagales > Juglandaceae > Carya > Carya illinoinensis. The sequence continues at coordinate 12,170,371 of NC_056765.1, forward strand.
TAGGATACGAAAATTATTTTCGGATAAATCCAAGCGTTGGAGGGAGGAGAATCCCCCAAGATCAAGGGGAATCTTATCTTCAGACAAATTACAGTCACTGAGAACTAGTTTTCCCAAAGTGCGAAATCCAGAAACAGAAGCTCGTAGCAAAGTTCTGGGATTCAAGCTTCTTGGCGATAACCATGATGAGAAACGTGATAGCCAAGATCCTGAGAATTGTTCTTTGCATTCAGATAATGATAAGCCTTTCCAATTCATCAAAAAAACTCAAGGACGATGGGAGTCGCTTAATGGCAGTTCCTCCTATAAATAGCTCTTTTAAAGCCATCATATTCCCCAGTTTCTCTTGAGAATGTCAAAATAGGGGTGAAAATAAAATGCTTAGAACGGTCATGCTGTTCATAATACACACACAGATCATATATATAATGTTACACGGCGGAAGTCCTAATTTCATAATTATAGGTTAATTCGCTCGAGTGAGTGTCGAGCAATCGTTGAGCAAACTCACTGCTTGAACTTCACTCAAGCCAACTATCAAGCCAGTCTTGAGCAAACTTTCTCTCTAGTCTTTGCTCAAGTCAACTTTTGAGTGAGTATCGAACAAACTCTCTATCTAAAGTTCGCTCAAGTATTGTGTTGAGTGAAAATTGAGCAAACTTTCGGCTTGCCTTCGCTTAAGTCACAAATCAGGCTCCACAAACCCAACAAGTTTGAGGATGACATTTACTCAATCGTTAAAGTTCACATATTTTGGTTTCACATCTTTCACACAAATCTCCCAATTCGTTTTCTATGATATTGTAGGTAAAACAATTGGCTTCATCATGAAACAAAATTTATCAGGATCAAAACTCTCACCACGAATTCTCAAACCTTCTATGGGGCTCTACCAAGGACATATTTCAACAATGATATTGCCTATTATGAAACTTTAGAAAGGTTAGAAAATACTCTCTGTAAAAAACATATGAAGTTTCTTCCAAACATTGGAATGCTTTCAAGATCGTACCAAATTTTTGTTCGACCATCACGTACACTGCATGCACGCCATGCAGACCACAAGGCATGGCCACCACCCAAAAGTAGCACTGCTGCTGCTGCCAATGCTCCTTACGTACCGCATGCAAACCATGCAGAGCATTCTGCACAACCATCACGCAGCACAAGCACCACCTGCACTGCCACCACTACTCAACAGCACTTCACGACAAGTCCTGAAAGAATTCCAGCTTGCAGTCCGTCATCCATCATGCACCCATTATAAAACTTTGTTTTATACTATTAGCTGTAAATATGTCAGGAAGAATATTCCTTCATTTATGCTGTCTTGAACGAGTATATATTAAGAGGCAGTGCCTCATTGTAAAGTTGTGAGAAAAACATATATACAAGAAAAGCTCTTCAAGCATTCTCAACAATTTTAAACTGTTTAAGTCCTCTCTGTTAGTAAAATTGGATTTCAATGTACAAGCCACAACCATAAAAGAAATAAGGCTCAGAGAACATGGCCTCCTTTTATGCATACCAACCCCAAGTGGCCAATGGATTCCTGAAAAGACTGAATCCATCAGCTTCCCAATACACCATCTCAAGACATGGAGATGGTTGCAAAGCCTTCTTTTATTGATATCAATCCCAAGTGGCTACTGCCAATTTGCCGACTTGGAAAGGGGGAAGAAGGGAATACAAACAAACTGCCAATCCACCATCTCAAGACATGGAGGAGAAGCGATCTCCCTAAATGCTCTGCTTATACTCAAATTTATTACATATAATATATATTCTCACTCCAAACGAAAATAGGTATTGGTGAACCAAACTAGGGAAACAAGAATAGGTATTGGTGAGCTTACTCCAACAAGTAATCTGGATTAGAGTTCAGAGACTCCCTCCATATGAGTTCCTTTATATCTTCCTCATCCAAGGATGTCTTCTCAAACTAAAGTTAAATTCAATTTTATTGAAGTAATGTTTGGGGGAATACCAGTTATGCGTTTGCATGGATCAAAGACTAGCATTTTATCTGCATGATCTATTGCCAGTGGGGACACATTCGGAAACTTCTTTGTAAACGGTTGCTTTGGAAAATGAGGGAGCTGCTTACCACTTGCACGCTCACAATTATAACCATCATTTCTCTTTAGTTTATATGCGGTGATAATACATGTTGTAAAGCAAATGAATAGGCTAGGCAAGATCAATTACAATGAATATATAAGTTAATCTTCATTTAGATTTTAACATGGCACGCCTAATAGAAGCTTAATTATATTATACAAAAATAAAAATAAAAAAAGCCACCAAGCAATACCTTATTCTTCTAGGCACCATTGTCCCTTAAGTTGCACCTATATTTGAGAGAGAAATAATGCTTTTCATCCAAGATTTTTTAACTCCTAGTTATACCTGCTGATGTAATTTAAGTGATTATCCATTAACATGATAAATATTCGAAATCACTTAAAATGTGTCATATCAATAAATATGACCAGAAATAACAAAATCTAGGATTAGAACTAGTATTACACTATTTGAGAGGATTGTAACCTCGACTTGCCGATGGGATCACTTAGATTTGTCGTATAGAACTCCACGGATACCTCATCATCTGTGGTGGTATCACGTTAAGGTACTTTACCATCTATAGCAACATGACCTTCAAAGACCACACCATCTATAGTAGCATCAGCTTGAAAGACCTCATCAATGCGTGGCAACATGGCCTTCAAAGACCACACCATTTACCTTCAAAGATCTCATCCTATGTACTATATCATTTTCACAGACCTTATTACCAATAGAAAAGTCTGATTCAAAGACCTCATCAACTACAAAGGCATCATCTTCAAATATCCCACCAGTAACAGCATCGGAACAGATATATTGGACATCACTTGCATTTTTGTCCATTATGTTTGGGGCATCAACCAAGACATGAACTCCACACTTCTTCACCCCTGCAAATGCCCCTAAATCAAAGGAAAACTCGATTTCGTCTCCACTTACGAGCTCCATTATCTTGTAAGAATTACCAAGCATCACAAACTTGTTTCTTAAAATAGACCATCGGAATAGAAACAAATTATCTGAATAGTTCACATGCAATAGACCTGGTGCAGCAGGAAGAATAACCTGTTGGTATCCTTTGGTTTTATTGTGAACTGCCATCTTGATTTGAGGCCATTCGATACCGGTATCTAACCACCACATACGGGACATTTCAGTGCATGTATAAACAGCACAAATATATAATATACGAAAATCACCCACTGAAAGCGAAGGTACACGAAACGATATAGAAGATCCCATTTCCTGATTGCTGAACCAATTTGGAATCTCACTAGTTGGGAAGATAATCAAACGGTTACAAGGAGTATAGTTGGTCCGCGTACACTGTATCAAACAAAAGAAAAAGGGTTCAGAGAATTGTTGAGAGAGAGAGAGAGAGAGAGAGAGAGAGAGAGAGAGAACCTGAAGAACACTCTCGCAAAAATCAGATGACAGATTGTCGCACCCAACCAACTCAACTTGCATGTTAGATTCCAAGTTTAAGCCTTGGATATCAACCAGGTTGCAGCAGCCACTAAGGTAAAGTACAGCTAACTCAGAACTCGAGGAAAATGAGAGTGTTTCCAATGATGAGCAGCCCGATGCAGATAATGTCTCTATATTTGCAGGGAGTCCCGAAATTGAGGAAAGAGACTTGTTCTGATGTAAGTACAGAGTTTCTAATTTAGAAAGGCCACTGATGCTATTTGGTAGAATACGAAAATTGTTTTCTGATAAATCCAAGCTTTGGAGGGAGGAGAATAACCCAAGATCAAGGGGAATCTTATCTTCGGACAAATTACAATCACTAAGAACTAGTTTTACCAAAGTGCCAAATCCAGAAACAGCAGAAGCTCGTAGTAAAGTTCTGGGATTCAAACTTCTTGGTGATAACCATGATGAGAAACGTGGTAGCCAAGATCCTGAGAACTGTTCTTTGCATTCAGATAAGGATAACCCTTTCCAATTCATCAAAAACCTCAAGGACGATGGGGGTTGCTTAATGGCAGTTCCTCCTATAAACAGCTCTTTTAAAGCCATCATATTCCCCAAATTCTCTGGTAACTTTTCAAGCTGTAAGCAGCCAGACAAATTAAGGGTTTCAAGAGATTCTAATCCGGAAATGCTTTTTGGGAGATTCCTAAGGTTCTTGCATCCTTTTAAATTCAACAAAACAAGCCCTTCAAGATATCTTACAGAGTCATGAAGCTCAATCAAGTTTATGCAACCTTCCAGTACTAGTATCTCTAGATGTGGGACACGTGAGAAGCATGGTGATTTGCAGAGATTTTTGGAATAGCTGAGATTAAGGACTTTCAACTTGTTAAATACCTGGATTATGTATATAAAAACTGAGATTTTTGGAATAGCCAAGACTTCTGGTGTGTGTGAACAAAAAGATTTAGTGCTTCTGATTACTAACATCAAAAGAGGAATATAAGGTACAGTAAAATTCGTTACCCTGTTCTCATTCCAGACTTCTTTAAAATTACTATGCTGCAAGTCAAGCACAACAAGGTTCTCTAGATGAAAGTTTTGCGGTAGAATTTTCAATGGGCACTTATGCCAACATAGCCATCTTAGCTCTTTGGAAAGAAGCTCAAAGCGTCCAGTGAGATGCACATTATTGATCTGGAGCAACCTCAAATTCTTCATCTTCGCAAATGCATCGGTTTTCAGATGTATGTCCACAAGTGAGGGTGGATTTAGCACAAGACCCTCCACTACATCAGATCCCTAGCAAAATATGAAGTTGGATTAGCAACACATTCCTCCTCTTTCTAACGCTAGAACATACTTGAATTGGAGTAGGCCTAGATATTCTGTTCATAACTTAACAAACAAACACTTGAGAGATTTAGATATGAATAGAATTCTTTAAAACGTGACTGAATAATTTTTAATATTGCAAGATGAGCTTTCAACTATCTCTAGAGAAGTTTTGGATTAAATGACATTTAGTTAAAATATGTTCACACAATGATGCATGAAAGCTGACAAGATAGAACTCTTATGCAAGCCAAGAGATAATTTATATCACATCTCTATATATATGTGCACATGGTTATGCATAAATATAAATGTCTTACCATATGTTCACTGTGTAGTACATTTAACACGTCCTCGTAAAACCACAACCTACTACGTCTTCCTGGATCTTTATGTGAACTTTCACGAACAATCTCCCTTCCTATATCTCGAATCAAATCATGCATCCTCAGCCTATTATGGAGATCTATTATTACAACAGACCTCCGAACAAGATTACTAATACCAATATCCGGAAAAAAACTACAACCATGGAGAATTTTGGTAACATATTCTACATCCATCCCTACAAAGAAGCATGCAATATCAAGGAATATGTCCATTGTTGCCTCATCTAATGAATCAAAGCTTACTTGAAGTACTTTTTGAATATCGTGGTCAGGCATTTTTTGTAATTTTTCCATTGTGCTTTTCCATTCAATAATGCTTTTTCCCACAAGAAATGAACCCAAAACTTTAAGAGCTAATGGATGCCCTCCAGTATAATTCACTACACTAATGGACAGCTCATGGTAATCTTCCATTGGATGGGGCATCTTGAAGGCATGCCAGCAAAAAAGTTCAAGAGAGTCTGTGCAAGTCAATACTTCCACTTTATATTTTTCATATTTTCCTAATTGCTTTAGCAAATGTTCATCTTTGGTTGTTGCAATGATTCTACTTCCAGCACCAAACCAGTCAGTGTTTCCAGCTAATGCATGTAGTTGATCCACATGATCCACGTCATCAAGAACAACAAGAACTTTTTTCCTAGCAAGGAGTTTCTTAATCAAATAGATTCCTCTATCAACATTTTCCAATGGCAAATCTCTGTTTTTCAAGATATCAATAAGAAGATTCTTTTGTACCTTGACTAAACCATCAGACTGTCTTGAAGTTTCTTTGATGTCTCGGAGAAAACTACTTCCTTCAAATCCATCACTTACTTGGTTATAAACAGCTTTTGCTATGACTGTTTTACCTATTCCACTCATCCCATGGATGCTAACAATGCGAACATCATTTTTTTCCAGATGTAATAAGGCTTTGATCTCCACAACACGAAAATCTATTCCTATCGGGTGTTTGGCCACATTCAAGCGATTAGGGTGTAATTGATGCAAAATTTCTTTGATGATCTTATCGATGAACTTTGCTTCATACCTGCAGATTACAATTCAAATGGAAAATAAGACAGTAAGTCATTCTAAGCAATTAAGTTATCAAAGTTATTGAGAATATAAATAATATTTATTTATGTATAAGTTCTTGTCATACATCACACATGGTCGACCGACCAAACTCATCACACTTGCTAAGATTTTGCAGCACGTAAAGTTTAAAATTGGAGATACAGACACATAGATCGACGCCTATATCTGTGATTCAGCAAACAACCCAGTGAACGTAAAGAAAATAGAGAATTAAAGGAAATAGAATCTTAGGGACTTGGTAGGGCTTTCTTGTTTTTGTTTGCTTGTTGTTAAGATGAAGAACAATAAATTTCATTAAGATGGTAAAAAATAAAGGGGGGTAGATATATGCCTTTGGTTGAATGGTCTCTCCATTATGAAATTGTTGTGTCAAAAACAACTCTTTTGAAGCACCATTTCAACATTCCTTTTAGCTTGTGCCCTCATAATTGATAAAAAAGTGTGTGCATGTATATAAATCATAAGAGGGCTGCTAGAGACACAAAGGAATCCCACAAAGGGATCCTACACATTGATGTGATACACTGACCATGCATGCTGTGACCACCCTGTGTGTCTCCACTCTGCGACCAGTGCTGCGACCACCCCAGCCACACGAGTGCTCCCACCCCAGCCACGCCGCGACCACCTTGGACGCCGGCTACGCAAGCCGTGACCACCCTTGCCACGCAACCACAACCACACTGCAACCAGCCACAGTGCAGATAATGTGCAAGGCAAGCCACGACCCCACCCCGGTTGTGAGCTCCCATGTCCTAGCCGACGGTGCCGCTTGGACCACCGGCGGCTTCTGTCCACCATGAGGTGGTCCCCAACTACCATGGCTGGTGCAAGGAGGGGGAAGAGAGAATCACGGGGGAGGAGGGTAGTGGAAAGGCGTGGGGAGGGACAAAAAAAAAAAAAATATATGGCAGAGTGTTTGGAATCCCTTTGTGTGAATCCTTTGTGTCTATAGTGTTTTCTAAATAATAAATATATATATCTATATGTATGTGTACACAAACACACATATATGTAAAAGAATATTTCAGAATTCTTGGATTATAAGGTATGTGTCCGTCCAAACAGCACAAACACGACCAAGTTAAGCCCAACATGAAGCATGCTGTAAAAATTTGAAATTGTTTTTGTAGATGAAAATCTAGATTAATTTTGAATGCTTATATGATTTAGATTAAAAAAATAGTATAATACCCGTTGGAAATACTCTCGAGATCCCAGCCGGAACAGTTTGCAGCTTCAGTAAGAGCTGCTCTCCACCTTTTTACCCTCATCATGTCCTTCTGAAACCGCTCTTCATGCCGTGCAAATGATTCGGCAAAATTTCCAGTCTGGTTTCGAACATCTGAAGGGCTCACATGATAAAATACTGGAAAAAGAGTGTGGCTTTTCGTATTCTTGCAATGCACGATTTCTGCAAGCTCTTCAAGACACCACTTAGAAGAAGCATAGCCTTGGGAAAAGACAACAATGGAAATCCTTGATCCACGGATCGCATTGAGTAGTTCGGTAGAGATGTTTTCCCCTCTTCGAAGCGCATCGTCATCTCGGAAGGTATCAATTCCGACTCTCACCAAAGCGGAGTAGAGGTGATCGACGAAACTCTTGCGAGTGTCTTCACCTCTGAAACTTAGGAAGATGTCATAATCCCACTGATCATCAGAACTGTGTTCCAAAGATGATGGAAGGGTTGGAGTAACCATGAAACGAAGGTGTTTCTTGGGATTGAGATTGATTGGACTGGAAAAGAGACAAAACTTGTGAGTTAACAAACGGGATATAGAGAGGTTCTCACTTCTCAGAATCAGAGAGAGAGAACGAAGAGCTTAGACAGGGAGAGAGGTTGTCTGCAATCTTGTGACTTTTGAAGCCTTCGTGCGTTGACAATTCCATGTGGTGCTCAGTCAATTGCAATGCTGAGCGAGGAGGGTATGTTGCATCGATCCCAGCCGTCCATTTTTCGTCAACGAAGTGGCTGCCATGGTAGCTTACCTTCCTCGACAGACAGCTTCGTTATATAAATTTAAAATAATGCAAATTGCGTTATCCCGTGTAATTTTGGTTTTCTCGCTTTCACACACATTCACACCCGTTCAGTGTTTGTCTATACTCCAAAGTGAATGGATTTTGAAGCCATCTAAATTACGTGCTTTTGGATGCAGATGGAGCAGATTTTCTAATTCACAGTCCAAAGCTTTCTTTTTGGGTGGGTACCCAGAAGGACGTTCAAGCAATCAAAGAATATCTGCCAACATTCTTCGAAAAGTACGTTCTCCAGCCAGCAATGGCGGAACTACATGCATCTAAGAAAATATAGAAAATTTTATGAAAAATCAATATATGCTTTAGTTTTTAATCATAATTTTATAAATGTAGAAAATGACCCTCCAAAAAACAGCCTGAGGTTTGAATTTATTTGTGTTACAAGCATCGTGTGCTGATGTTATTAAACTCTGTCGCTTTGCTTTTGTTGACTATTATAATCATGCACGTACTGCGTATTTCTGTTTAAATATCAGTGATGAAAATAGCTAATAAATCTTACTTCCAAACCACACCATCTTGCATAGAAATCATTACTATTACCTGAACATTTAGCTACCAAATTCCATTTGCCCTCACCATGATGAGAAATGTAGTGAACGAGCATTTTCTTCAAGAGTCCCCTATTCGAAGCTCACTGTCATCTTCACTGGAACTAAAACTCTTACTAAAAACCTCACTTTTTTTCCTAAATTTTACTCATTTTTAAAAAATCGCATACATCTCATTCCCTATCATTTCTCTATTCTATTAAAATAATATTTCTTTATTCTTTCTTTATTATTTTTTTCTCTCACTTCTATTTACAAACTTAACTACTCAATATTTTTTCTTATATTTTGAACTATTACTCTAGTGAATATTTTAAACAAAAATTTAAATTATTTTTTTGTGAATATGATAATATTTTTAAATTAATTTTTTTATATTTTCGTAATTAATTAAATTATTTTTAAAATTATTATTTAAAACTATAATAAATATGAGTATGAGAGAAAGTGTAAATGATTGGAAAAATATTTATTTTATATATTAGAATAAAATATTGATAAAAAATGATTTAGAAGATGAACAATGAGTTCCCATATTATCCCCTAAATCTTTTCCCTAAAATAGGGATCCGAATATAGAGGTATTTTGATCAAAACTCTATAATAAATCTCAAATTATGGAGAATCCGGTACTTTGGGGCACCGGATGTAAATACTCTTACTACAAGAAGACATGGGGATTCTTATTAACAAAAAAGTCCCCCAAAACCATATATTATTTGTATATTATAATAAGGATGGCCTTGGTGTCTTGAAGCTAAACTGATGCAAATCACAGCCAAACTCAATATTTACACGTTTTCAAGTACTTCTATGTATACTCTTTCTTTCTTTTCTTTTTTTTTTTTAAAATAATATTATTATTTTTTGAGGTTGGGGGTAATCACCAACTCAAAAGAAGTTTCTGAGAATAAATTCGTAGGTGATTTTCATTCACTTTCCATGAGGCCCCAAAAGAAAATAGTAGACAATAAATACAAGCTGGTTGGTCATCAATTACTTAGTCTCTAATTAACACGTTCTCAATCAGAATTTCAGAATGACTATTTCTCCATATTAATCACTCTAGGAACTCAAGTAGGAAATAAACATTACTGAGGTCCTCACCTATATTATTTCTCAGTCAAAGAGGAAGACCCAAATGCATTTTTCCTTTTCACCATCACTAAATTTAAGCAACTGAAATTATTGATGATATTACAATTGATTGGAAAATGTGTGGACAAGACTGGTGAAGAAAGCTAAATTCTTTTTTAGAAATTTAATAATACTTGCATATTTCTGTTTACATATTAATCTTTGATTCAAAATTTTGACATCAAACATGTTATTGCTTATTTATGTATAATCAGATATTACCACACTGCAAATATTAAGATAAGATGAGAGTTTTTAACTATCCAAACTAGGCCTTAGAGTCTCATGTAATTGCTAATTTTATTCATGTATCATCTACTTCTCGCCAATCTTAAAATATCTATTTTAGAACATGTTCCATTTTGTGATATATGGAATAGGTAAAACATCCTCACTTTCAATATTCATATTGGATTATCCATTTATTCTTTATATAATAATAAAATAATATTAATTTAATTTTAAAAATTTTTTAAATTATATAATTTTACTATATTATACTATTCTACCAATTATATTTTTTTATTATGGTCCTTAAAAATTATTACAACCAAATCACGGTAGAAAGTGAAAAAAAAAAAAATTATTCCTTTTGATCATGTTACAATAATTATCAAATTTGACTAATAGTACTAATTTACTGCAATAAAAAGTTAACCCCTTTTACTATCCATTTGCGTATCATTTATCTTTAAGATAATAAGATATCCTTATATCGAAATATTTTAAATAATTTTTTATGAATAGATGGGGAGTAATAAAGAAGCAAATATCATACCTTTACGACCGGTTACACCCATTTACTACTCACGTGGCTTTCTTTATTTATTTATTTTTTCCACCTTTTAGAGCATCCATAATGGAGTATGCATATAAAACTTATCCCTATATTTTTTAGAATATTTTAAGGTTTTGGCCCAAAACTTATCCACATCCCAATTCCTATTTTACGAAAATATTTTATAGTCTGTACAGAAGTTTCCCATGGGGAATGATTGTACATTTCCATCATTCCAAAGCCCCAACAAAATCCACTTCTGTCTCGTGTATTCTTTTCTCTTACTAGGATAAACCGTTGGCTCCTCCCTTGCAACGCTCCGCCATAAATTACAGATCTCCATCAACAATTCCTATAAGTAAAAATCTCTATCGTTATTTTATCTTTTCACTCATTTTCTTTTTTTTTTTATTTTTCTTTTCTCTCTCCTTCTCTATTTCTCTTTGCCCTCAATTCTATGAGAGATCTTTACCTACAACTCTATAATATTATAGTGATAATATATTGTAGTACATTATAATATATAATATAATGATATATTATAATATATTATTATATATTATAATATATAGTAATATAGTCGTAGTATAATTATTAATATGCACTATATAATATTAGTATAACTATTAATATAATAAATAAAATAATATAAAATTTTAAAATTTAATATTATATTAATTAATAATTTATTATATAATACAAAATTATTTTATATATAGTTATATGTTATATATTAATATTATATACAATATAAAAAATTAAAATATATATATAAATCGGTCTAGTCTGGTTTTAGAAAAAGAAAAATTTGAAATCGGACCAATTTTGATCGGTTTTAAGAAAACTAAAACCGGTACCAAACCGAACTAACTTTAGGATCGGACCGATGCCACCGGTTTGGTCCGGTCCAGTCCAGTTTTAAAAAAAGAAAAATTAGAACCGAACCGATTTTGACCGGTTTTAAGAAAACTAAAACCGGTACCAGATCGAACTAACCTCAGGACCGGACCGATGCCACCGGTTTGGTCCATCCAGTCCGATTTACCGGTTTATCGATTTTTTTTTATACCCCTACTCACACTCATACATAAAATTCATTCAAATATCTAATTTATTATTATTCACAAATAAACTCAAATATTCTAAAATCTTCTTAACCTCCAAACCAGCATAGATTTTTTCTTCATTTTTAGAGCTATCCGAAAGGTAGGGGTGGGCAGCGGGGGCCCGCCCCCCGCTACCCCGCCCCCGTCCGCCCCGCCTCCGCATGGGCAGACGGGGTACCCCGCACCGCACATGCCGGGGCGGGGGGTGCGCAGGGCTCAACCCCACCCCGCTTTTCCCCCGCCCCGCATTTTATATTTATATTTATAAATATATATTTTTTATATTTATAAATATATATTTTTATTTTACAAATTGTATATATATATATATATATAATATATTACAATTTGTTAAACTTGTTCACAAAAAACAGTAAGTCCCACATTGCTCAAATAAAACTCTTGTATGGCCTTAGAGTTCTATATAAATGAGGCCTAGGGTGCCCATGGCATATGCAAGCTTGTAATGAACAAGTCTAACTCTCTTGTGATTCTTGTGAACAAGTTTAACAAATTTAAAAATTAGTAACATAATTTTTATGTTATTAGTTTTTAAATTATTATTATATATATAAATTTTAATTTAAGATTTAATTATATAATAATTTGGGTCTAAAAATAATATTTTTAGACACAAAAAAATTTTTTAAACCTATTGAAATATGAGATTTTTGAAGTCCCGCCCCGCCCGGCACCGGAGCGGGGGGCCCCGCCCCCGCCTCATGGGGGCGGGGTGCAGGATGAAATATTCATCCCCCGCATCATGCGGGGGCGGGGTGCGGGGAAGGGGTGCACCCGCCCCGCATGATGCGGGTAGCACCCCTACCGAAAGGACGTTCAAGCAACAAAACATATATCATCAACCGGCATTTTCTTGGTAGAAATGGTTTGGACAAATTTTAAATAGATAAATATTTCACACATTTTTATTAAAAAAATAGACCCTATTTTGAAAAAGTGAAAAAAGAAATTATAAAAGATTTGCATGAAACTTATCTATTTAAAATTTATATCTAACATTACTCCTATCTTCTAATGCCAATACGTACAAAGTTCGTTCTCCAATCAGATAAAATGGTGGTAGCTATCCTCGATGATCTGGCATATCATATAAAGCCACATCGATTTATAAAAAATTTAATTTATTTTTATAAAATCTATTTAGAGACATAATAGTTCTTTAAAAAAAAAATGTTGTATCCTTATCAATTTTCCCTCGTCAATGGTCAAGGACTCGTTAATGGCAGTTATCTATCGTTGGTTAGCTTACTCATCTCTGTTCGACAAGAAAAATAATTTACATGCAATATTTTCATAATATTTTACAAAATTATATTTTTAATTAAAAATATTTTTATAAAAGATTTTTAAAAAGTAATATTATTTTATAAAAATATTCCATTTTCTAATATTAGGGTAAAATATATTGTGAAAATGTATTGGGTATATCATTGCACTATAACCGCCGCCCACGATAGTTATTAAACACCTATTACGATATAAAAATTTTAAAACGAAGCACTTATGTTTATGGTGATATTTTAAATTAATCCCTTTGTCTAGGTCTCTAAATTGGTTTTGTCCAGTTCGGTGATGGGCCCTTAATTTTCTCTGGACCGAACATTCATAGAAATCAAATCAGATCAGTAACCATCGGTCTAGTCCAGCCAATCCATTTGGTCTAACTTAATTATTTTATAATTTTTTAAATATTTTGTTCAAATTAATTAATTAAAAATTTTATTTAAATTATTAAATTAAAATTAAGTAAATTATTAATATGGATTATGTACCTAATTTATTAAAAGAATATTTTATTATAATTATATTTATAATATTGATAATTACTACATACTAACTTTTTTTTTTTTTTTAAATTGACTTCAATTCATTACTGAATGAAAGAAGTTACAGCTGTGACCAATAATCACGGGTAACAAGTCCCGATTACAAGCCAACTACCCATCAGTTGTACGCTCCCCCGTACACAATTTTCATTACGCCGGACTATGTCTAAAACTTTTAAGCTCTCCAATGATGACACCATACTGAGATGCAAGACTCTGATAAACAGAAATGTCCATCTTGGCTCGTCTGCGAGAAAAACAACACAAATAATCCTCATCCTTTAAAAGAGAAGAGGAACTATCTTACCTTCACCCTCTGTAAGAGGAGATGACTCACAAACTCCATCCTCAAAAGAGGAGAGGTACTTGCCTATTTCAACAAAATTAAAAACTAAAATAAAAGCAACCATAACAGACACTGAAAAAACAAAAACTATTAAGACACTATGCTGTATGCCCCTTTCTGCACACAGATCTGTCAGCTACATCACGCACAAGTAGCCTGCACCACGCCGTTCCTGCACAATGAATCCTGACAACTAGCGAACCGAAACTGAGCCACCACCTGCACAAGGGTTTCTCAAACAGTCGCCAGCTTCATCCCCGTCACCGTCGCCAGCCTTACACCACCAAAACCATCCTTACACCACTTCGACTAGACTAAACGGAAATAGAGACGAAACCAATCGAGCCGCCGAGAGGCTTATTCCGGACACCCAAACCAAAAACCATATCTAGCAGATCTAAACAACCAAAACGAAAACAAAGATTTCTGTTGCAGATCTAAACAACCAAAATGAAAACGATTTCCAGCCATCATCCTAAGGAGTGACAGCCATGAGTTACACCCGGACTCCACCCCAAAACCCCTTTAAAACCTCCATGCAGCTCGGCATACAACCCGAAAAAACACTCTCTGTTTTCCATGGTTAAAACAGAGATCCTATACCCCGCGGGAAACACCCCAAACCAACATGTAAAAATTCATCTCCAGGAGCAAATCACCCGAATCAACAGACACCGACATCCAAACAGAGATCTCCAAAAACCAGAAAGAAACAAACCGAAAGCAGAAAAGTAGAAAAAAAAAATCAACCACCGTTTGACTGCGTGAAGCCATCCGCCGTGAGCTACGCCCGAGATCCACCCCAGAGAAGCTTTATCCCCTCCATGCATCTCGGGATGCGTCCCCAAAAATCCTCTGTTTTCCATGGAAAGACAGAGTTCTATACCTCATAGACAAGCACCCCAGCCAGCATGTTAAATCCATCTCCATGAGGAAGCTCCATGACCAGCCCACGCCTCAAACCTCAAAACCGTCCCCCTCAAAAGACCAAAAACAACCGATCAAGAACACCTGCCATTCGGAGCCGAAAACCTTCACCTCCACCATGGAATCTATCTCCGCCCAGCCGGGTGATTTGTTAAGGAAAAGGACTCGACAACAAACGGCTGGTCATCAGTCTCTCAATGGACATCAACGCAGCCAAACAGCTTTTATTCTCAGAGGAAAGTGTTAACTCAAAACAGAAAATGAAAACGATGGAGGAGGGAGGGAGGAGCCGAAGCTCCACCTCCCTCAAACGGCTTTCCCTGAACTTTTCTAGAGAGAAGAGAGAGTTTCTCTCACTAGGGTTTTCATCTAAGGTGAAGGGTTTTGGAGTTTAATTTGGAAACGCAGATCAAAGAATCAATTGTTACTACATACTAACTTAGATTTTACTTTTTAGTATACATAATTATTATTAATGTCATACATTCTATGCATGGTTAATAAATATCAAATAACGATTGCCATTCTGACGATTAGGGTTTTAGAGGGAGAGGCTCTCACCTCTCTCCAGAGTCCTAAAACAGAAATGTTGAACCCAATGTTTCAAGATTTGTGTAATTATATATCTACACATAAATTTTGATGATAACAAATGAATTCAAAGAATAAAGAAGTCTTAAGCTCAAGTTGTCTACACAATGGAGTCAAGCACATCAAGGAAACAAGCATGAGCAAGAAGGGAACAAGTTCACATTAAAGTTATAGAGTAATGTTGTAAATCTCTTCAAAATTCGAAATTAGGATTAATGCTCAAAATTAATATTTTATCATAAAGCATTAAAATACATTTTCCACATGTGCATGAATATTTTTGAAAATTAAATTTGAAAATTTTGAAAGATGATTGATTGTCATCTTTTACATGTGCATGCCTTGATTAAAGGGTTGAACTTTGAAAATATTAAAGATGATTGATTGTCATCTTTCACATGTGCATATTTTATTTGAATATTTTCAAAAGAGATTGATGCTTTTTTTGACTTATGCAAAAGGTATATGATTTTGTTTGAAAAATTTGAAAAGTAAAGTGTGCTCCTTTTGTCATATACAAAAAGTAAAAGATTAGGTTTGAATTGTTTGAAAAGGAAAGTGTGCTCGTTTTGTCATATGCAAAAAGTAAAAGATTAGGTTTGAATTTTTTGAAAATGAAAGTGTGCTCCTTTTGTCATATGCCAAAAGTAAAAGATTAAGTTTGATTTTTTTGAAAAAGTGAATGATGTTGTCTTTGACATGTGAATCTTTTTAAATTTGAATATGAAGTCTCATATGCCTATAAATAGATCATTTGAGAGTTTCACATTCACAACACCAAGAGCATACAACATTCATTCAAAGCTTTCATTCTCTCTTCTCTAAGCATTGAGCCTTAATCCTCGTTCATTTTGAGAGATATAGTTTGCGCTGTATTGTTCTTATTTCACTCATTGAGGAGTGTTTTTTGATAACCTACCCACTATCAGCTCTTGTATCAGAAAAAGGGTGTATATAACCCTTGTGCGTGTAGAAAGTATTCTACACGGGAAATAGTTGAATCACCATGTGTAAGGTGATTGCAAGTGTAGAGGGTGTTCTACACGGATCCTTTGTAGCGGTGTTGTTCAAAGGTATAATAGGTTTCTATCTCCACCTGAAGGAGGTTGAATAGTGAATTTGAGAATCCTCAAGGGGTAGCTTTAGGCGAGGACGTAGACAGTGGGGCCGAACCTCGTTAACATACTGAGTTTGTTTCTCTCTTACCCTTACTCTTTATATTTATTGTTATTTCATATTTTGTTTATATTTTATATTATATATTTGATTTATAATTGTTATTTTTTTAATACAACTCAATTCACCCCCCCTCTTGTGTTAGTCATCTGGGCAACAAGAAAAATCTCCCAAGAGGCTCCCACTTACCTCCTCCCTACCTCCCTCCTCTTTCCTTTCCAAGTCTTTTACTTTGGTTTGTTTTGCTTGATGTTTTGAAACTAAGGCTATCTGTGATGGAGTTTGAGTTCGGCCAAGGTAACCTTTCATCTCTCTCTTCCTTTCTCCAGTCGTTGCTCCCCACTTCACTGTCTTCCTCTCACCTCCTCTCTGATTCTGTACCTACTCGTCGAAGAAGTTTGAACTACCATCAAACTGACTTAAATGGAGAAGGAGGAAGGTGCTACTGGGAAGTGGCCCACGCACAAGTAACGTGTAGTAAATGGCGGCAGTGAGGCAGCCTCCTGCTGTCGGTGAAGCAACGATGGCCTCTGCTCTTAGGGTGAGTGGCGTTGCGGTGCCACACAGAGGGCTAAGCTCTTGCAGACATGAATGGTTCTCTGTTTCAGCTAAGAAAAACATAATATTTTGTTCAGTTATGGCAGGGACAGGGCGATGTCTAGCGAGAAAATGTATAGGAAAGCTTGCTAACCTTGTGTCGGAGAATGTGCAGGAAATAAGGATCTTATGTCGGAGAAAAAAGAGGTCCAAGGACAACACGACTTGCAGATCTTGTGCTAGATAAAGTACAGGAAATGTGGGTTGTTAGGTTGAAAGTGGAGGTCCAGTTGTAATTCTCTAGGCGGTGCTTGAATTCCGACGTGAGCTATGGAGAAGAAATGCTTTCTCTATACTTGGTGTTCTCTGCACTTGCTTGGAGGGAGGGCACCGTACGGAAAGGGAGCACTAGGACAACACGACTTGCAAATCTTGTGCTAGAGAAAGTACAGGAAATGTGGGTTGTCAGGTAGAAAGTGGAGGTCCAGTTGTAATTCTCTAGGCGGTGCTTGAATTCCGACGTAAGCTATGGAGAAGAAATGCTTTCTCTATACTTGGCATTCTCTGCACTTGCTTGGAGGGCACCGTACGGAAAGGGAGCATTAGGAAAAGAAAGAAAAAAGAGGAAGGGGGTGGCAAAAATAGAGATGAAACCTAAGGGGCCTTTCCACTTGCAAATAGGCTGGACCTTTTTTGTTTAGGCTGGATCCAAGGTGTTTTTTTTAGTCTATGTATCTTTAGTTTTTTCTGTGTATTGTGTATTTTTTTTTTTAATAATTTTCATGTATTTTCGTTTATTTAGTTTGTTTTAGTTAGTATTAGGAAATATTATCTTTAGGACTTAAGGTCCGTAGAGTTTGTATTTCACTCCATGAGAGGGAAAGTTGTGTGGGTTGTCCTAGACGATGGTTTGAGACAGAGTTTTATCTTTCAGAAAATTAGTTTGAGGCATGTCTCTCAGACGGTTAGTCTGGAGGCATTGGATAAGACTCTATCAACCGCAAAGAAATTTGTGAGTTGGAGAACAAGAAAATGTTAATAATTTAGCTTGTGTTTTTCATGTCAGAAGTTGTAATTGTCCATTAGTAAATGAATAAAACAATGTTTTACTATAAAAAAGAAAAAAAGAAAAAGGAATATCAAATAATTTTATTGTACACAAATTATTCATGCTTGCTTGCAATTTAGGTATTTAAAAAAAATTCATAATTATTTTAATTAAGTGTAAATAGTATAGTATGTATCAATAGATGATGTATTAACTATTTACATATAATAACATAAATTATCACATGATTTATGATTTATTATAATTGATAGTATATATTATTTTATATTTTATATAGTAAATGATAATAAATTAGATAAAAATTACATCATTAACTTATATAATTAGTATATAAAAATAATATATTAAATTATAAAAATATTTTAAAAAACTATATATAGAATTTCATCCAGTTTAAAATTTGTAGACCCTATCACCCTGAGACTAGATCGAATATCATCGGTCCACATATTTTGAGCCTGAGATTGACCGGTCTAAAATTCGGTTCAATCCGATCGATTTTGCTTGTTTGAACCGAATTTTTTAAGAAAAATACTATTCTTACTGCTTTCGATGTTACCATTAAAATTTTTTATTTTATTTTTAAAATTTTCTTTTTACTTAATAATTAAGTAAATATTTTTTAATAATATTATAATTTTTTATTTTTTAAAAAAAATATTTAAAAGTATTAAAAAATTACATGTAAGAAAAGGAAAAATAAATAATTAGAATTAACGGTAGCTCCTAAAACTAGGGGTGCTACCCGCACCATACGGTGCGGGGTAGGCACCCCCCCGCCCTCCGCCCCCGCATGGGGCGGATGGGGAAAATCCCCCCCGTCCCCCGCCTCCGGTGTGAGGGGGCTGGGTACCCCGTCCCGCATGACGGGGTACGGGGTGGGGGGCAGTCCGTCCGGCCCCCCGCACCCCCCTTCTCTCTCTGTTTTTCTTCTCTCTCTCTCTCTCTCTTTGCCATTTTCCCTCTACACCGTTCTCCCTCTCTCCCCCCATAGCTTGCTTGAAATGGTGCGCTCCACTGTAGCCCACGCCCACGCCTCGACGCCATAACAGCCACCGTAGCCCACGGCCACGCCCTTGCGTCGAGAGGCCATAACAGCCACCAACGCCCACGCCACGGTTCTGCGACGCCGTCCTTCCACCAACGCCCACGCCACGACGCCATAACAGCCACCGTAGCCCACAGCCATGCCCTTGCGTCGAGAGGCCATAACAGCCACCAACGCCCACGCCACGGTTCTGCAACGCCATCCTTCCACCAACGCCCACGCCACGGTTAGACACCAGAAGAGAAGAAATGGGAAGGGGAAATCAACGGGGCTTAAACTTATATATATATTATATATATATTATATATGATACGGGGCGGGGGAAAAACGGACCGGGGGGGGTCCGTCCCCGTCCCCCGCCCCCGCATGGGTTACAGCTTACGGGCCGGGGGGCCAGGCCCCGGTCCTGACGATGCGGATGCCCCGCCCCGCACTATGCGGGGACGGGGCGAACGGGGCGGGGCAGCGGGTAACGGGGCCCCGCTGCCCACCCCTACCTAAAACGGTGGGTGTAGACCCACCCAATCAAAAAGTGATACATGTCATATTATTGACCGCCAATATTTATTTATTTATTTATTATTATTATTATTATTTTAAATACACAATCCACATCAACATAAAGAGTAAAATGAATTTTAAAATTCAATAAAAAAAATATCTGAAATATTTATTAAGGGCTATTTGGAGTTGTGGTAAGAGTCTTAAAAAGTATTTAAATATTCTTAAAAACTCTTTAATAAAAAAATTAGATCGTTTGAGTATTATACATTAAATTATTTTTAATCTCAAATAAACTAAAAAATACATTTGAGGAAACGTACTTTTCAGGATAATGTGGAACATAATTCAAAGTTTAAAAAGACTGTCAATGGACGAATATATTCATACAACTTTAAGATAATTACAACTTTCAAATTTTTAAAAATATAATCATAATTTTTAAAAATTCAAATAATCTTCATTTCTACCTCAAAATGTACTTTTTAATTTGTTTTCAAATAAACGTAAGATGTTTGAAAGTACTTTAAACATATAATTATCAAACACTAAATAACTTTTTAATAGTAAAATTTATTATTTAAGTTATAAGATATCAATCCTAAATTTATAAGTTATATTTTCTACTACAATCTCAAACATGCACTAAAGCTATCCTTAATATTCCTTAAACAGTAATTTGGAAAGGTGCAAACTCTTGCAATCTAAACAGTAATTTTTCCTTTGTTAAGAAGAATTATTACGTATTTATAAAGAGATTATACGAAAATAAATTTATAAACTGATAAAATTTTATACGATATGTTTGATCTATTTTATAATAAAAATAATTTAATAATCTAATATATCACATCAAATAATATTAATTTATAAATTTATTTTTATAGAATATATTCATGATTAAAACGTTTCTATTGTTAAATACATAGCCAAACTGTACATAACACCTAAAAAACCATCGTTAGAATTACGGATGCCACATTAATCACTATGTTTTGATTAGTGTTAAACTGATTGGAAGACAAGTGATAAACAGATTCTTTGAAAAATATTTTTAGTATTTCGTCAGTCCATTGTAATATAAATTGAATAAATAATTTTTTTTTAACTTTTTAAAATAAATGATCATTTTAACAGATAAAAATAGATAAATTTTTAATCTACAAAAAGTCTGACAAAAGTTAATTATAAATTAGATAATTCAAATCTATTTTATAAAAAAAGTGTTTACAATCAATTTTTTTTAAATCCTATTTCTAAACCAAGTATTTCTCTCCTTTTTTTAATTATTTAATTTACATTCTAACCAAAACATAGGGCTAATATTTGGATTTGAGAGAGTTTTGGTACAACACAAGCTATCCACACCCGTCTCCACATTGCATAATTCTCACAAGCTCATCAAGGCACCAGTTGAAAGAAGTATGGCTTTGAGAAAATACCATTGATTTGCGAATCGAATTGAGTAGTTTGGTAGAGATGTTTTCCTGTTTTTAAAGCATATCATCGTCTGGTAGAGATGTTTTCCTGTTTTTAAAGCATATCATCGTCTTGAAAGGTGAGAATTCTAACTCACATCAAGGCAAAATAGAGGGAATCGATGAAGGTCTTGGAGTATCTTCATCTCTAAATTTCAAGAAAAGATCATAATACAAGTAAGGACAAGTCTTAAATGCACGAATATCAAGCAAGACTTTTCTTAAAGAAGTAGATTCCATTAAGAACAATGAAGTCTATTTTTTTTACAAATGACATGCATAAAAGTTATACACATGTATATATTATTATTCTATTAAAATAGAAATAGACTAATGAAAAGGAGACAAACCTTGCGAGCTAACTGATCAAGTAAATTGAGGGGAAAATAGTTAATAAACATCTATTAAGGCAAAAATATTTCAAGGCAAATTACAGCAAATAATGTTGGATTACTTATCCAAAATAGTTCATTTTGATGAAAAATATCTAAATTTTGAAGTGGGTATATGGCTCAAAAAAACAAAGTGGTCGTCCAGTTCTAACTCTAGCATCCGTTTCAAGTTCTGTCTCGTAGTGATAGTCACTACAAAAAAATTAAGCAGTTATTATCACTTATTTCATACGAAAATAACTATTTCTTATTAAAACAAGCTCATTTTAATAAAAAAATAATCATTTTTATAAGAAATTAGTGACAATAATTATCTAATTTTCTTGTAGTGAGTTTATCCTCTTATTGGATCATAGGTTTAGCAGAAGCTACAAATGAGTAAAGAAACCAAAGCCAAAGAGTTTCTCAGAGCTAACAAGAGAGAGAAGTTTTCTTTCTTTTATTCTTTTATGGACAAGATTATAAACATTATAATAAAACTAAAATATAGTACAAATTAACCCTGAGAGAGGGGACTACTACAAGTATCCCAAACAAGCTAATACACAGCAATAAAATAAAAACAAAGTGAGAAATGGCTACAAGAAGCTGATCCATGTTTTCTGGCTTGGTGCCAAGAAATAGTCACCACGCTCCGTAAAATCTCGATTGAGGTAAATGCTGTAGAACACCAAGCCAAAGTTGTCGGGATGCGAACAAAGACTGCGAAGGTGGTTGGCGACACGTGGTTCGTGCCGGCACTGGCGCGCACGCGAGGAACACGAGTTAGTCAAAAAATAGATCTGACCGACTGGGTTGATGGAGTATGAATCGCGTACCCCCAAGTATAACACGTTGTAGTGTTGCAATTATAATACTAGAGGGGTGTGTAGCCCGAGAACCCCGGTAAAAAAATAAAAATGATTTATTTATTTATATTCTTAAATATTTTTTAAAAAATAAAAAAATTCACAACATTATTAAAAAATATTTTTTTAATTACTAAGTAAAAAAAATAACATTTAAGAGACAAATTCAAATTTGGATCCTAAAGTATTTCTAATAATATTAAGGCTATGTTTAAGATTATTGTCGAAGGTCTTGAAAAGTGCTTAAATAGCACTAAAAGTCCTTTAATAATAAATATAAAATGTTTAGATATTCCATATAGAAGTACTTTTTAGGTCTAAGGGCCTGTTTAGAATTCTGGTGGGAAGTCTAAAAAATGCGGTAGAACGGTATAAAGTATTTATATGACAAAATTTATCCGTTTTATAGTTTTACATTAAAGTACTTATAAACTAAGAAAAAGCAAAAAATTACTTTTCAACAAAAGCACCAAAGTGATGCTTTTTGTCAGAAGTACTTCAGAAAAAGTAATCCCTATTTTATCGTGCTATGTACATTACGAAATGACTCTCATCATTTTAGCACAATGAAAACTTTGCCAATCTATATTTTTTATTATTTTCGTATAATCTACTCAAGATTTTGCCCATCAATATTTTTCACTTTTCTCCTATCACTTATGTATCGTTGAAGAAATTTTCTTTTTCATTATAATTATTGAAAAATCTATTAGACTATTTTTGTTATTATTTTATTATAATATTTTATTTTTATCAAGTATATGCCCTTTTATGTCATTTTTATGTTAAAAAGTACTTTTTAAATTTGTTTCCAAATAAATTAATATGTTTAAAAGTGCTATAGACATACAGATCCCAAACAATAAATAGCTTTTTTAATAGTAGAGCTTATTGCATTAAGCTCTAAGTTATAAACTTTAAATTAAAAATAATATTTTCTACCACAACTCTAAACATGCACTAAATAAGTTAGAAACTACGTTAGAGAATTTGATGCTTTTTCACCAATGTACTTTTCATTATACCGAAAAATGTGGGTATAAATTTATCAAAAGATGAAAATGCTTCTATAATTTTTAGTAATTACATATTTTAACTTTTAGGATTCCTCTAAACTCAACAACTCTCACTCTCGTTTCTCTCTCCTTCCTTTAATGGGTATGCATGAAATATTTAATCATGCACATTCGTCGCTCATATGCACTATTAAGAGAATATTTAGAAATTGAAAAAATAGATGGAAGATATTAGATCATATGCCAAATTTTTCTTATGATAAGTAAGTTAAAAATGTCATGGTATCTATGACTATTTATAATTTTATTTAAACTTATGCATTAAATGATATTGAGTTCAAGTCATACGATGACAATGAGAATTATCTACCTTTAGGAAGCATGGAGAATGAAGAAGCAGAAGATTACTCAAACATACAACAATAAAAAATATCCAATGAAAATATTATCAATATTGAGCGTGATTATATTGCTCTTTATATTATGCATCGCTAAAGAGAATTTTTTCATTATAATTACTGAAAAATCTATTAGACTATTTTCTTTGATATTTTATAATAATATTTGATTTCTATCAAATATATGCCATTTTGTGGCATTTCTACCTCAAAAAGTGCTTTTTAAATTCGTTTCTAAACAAATCTAATATGTTTAAAAATGTTTTAGACATACGGATCCTAAACAATAAATAGGTTTTTAATAGTAGAGCTTATTACATTAAACTCTAAGTTATAAGCCTTAAGCTAAAAGTAATATTTCCACCACAACCCCAAACATGCTCTAAGTCATGTCATTTGTGAATATGCATTTTTGCAATATATTTGTGAATAAATCATGTCTATATCTTTTTATTGGTACCAGGTATTTAAGAATAGCGTCGCAACTAATCCCAGGATGCATAGGTTTTTGGCAAGGTGTTTCCCGCAAGTATATCTAATATAATTCAAAGGGAAAATCTCTTAATCCAATGACTTGGAAATTATTTGCATACAAGAGGATTCAAACCTTAGATCTTGAAGGGAATATACCACCAAAACCAAGACATTTACCACTTGAACCAACCCCTAGGGATTTCTTGTTTATATTAGAATGTGTTGACATAAGGAACCCCAAGGGGTGTGGCGTAGTGGTCAGATAGGACTTTAGGGCAAGCCCTATAACTCCAACCTCCTCAATTTGAGACTTTGAGTAGCCACTATGTACATTTAAAGTTATCAGATTAAGAGAATTTAATTGGCCATTGAATTATTTAATGTGCATTTACGAGAAATTTTTTTCCACGGGCTTATAAACTTCTGGATTTAGTCGAGAGCTTGTTTCTAGACATTTAGCTATCATTTAGATAGTGAGTTGAGATAAGAGTTAAAACTTTAATAAAATTTTGTTAAAATATTTATTTTGAATATTATTATTTTAGAATTTGAAAAAATTGCATTGTTTAATATATTTTATGTAAAAATTTAATAAAGTTATCATAATGAAACGAAATGAGATGAAATCCTTCTTGTATCCAAATAGGGCATTTAAAGAAAAAAAGAGTTATAAAATAGTTATAAAAGAATTACAAGTTGATCATTTTCCTTTACCATGTCATACTTCAATACCAACAATGCGTTTGATATGTAAAAAACGAGACTTGCAAATTACAAACAGATTTTTCTTTCCATGGCTATTAGCGCCTATTTCTGTTAGAGTTTTTAGTACCTTTAAAACAAACGGAGCCATCCCATTTCTCATATATATGTGCATGCAGGTGGAACCGCTGTATTGTTTTGCTTACAGGTGTGAGTCATTCATTGATTATTTCCATGGTAAAGCTCTCTTCATGGTTTGAGGACTACGTTTACCTAATCATTGAAGTTCACACATTTTGGTTTCATATCTTTCACACAAATCTCCCCGACTTAGTTTTCTATGATTTTGGAGGGAAAACAAATGGCTTTCTCATGACAAGTATGTTGTGTATAGATGATGAATAAAACAACTCAATTATCTGTGCAGAAATAAAATAAGAAAAATTGAAAAATAAAATATGTATGTTATGTGGTGTGAGATACTGGTAACATAACCCAAAATTTCTTTAGGGCGGTTGGAAAGTAGTCTCTGTTAAAACATGTGAAGTTTCTTCCAGACAGGCATCAGGGATTCGGGGTATTACAGAGCAATTGAATGGTTTCAAGTACTGTACCTATTTTAAAATTGTTTTAACTCCTTTCTTTTAGTAAAATTGGATTACAATGTACAAGCCACAGCCATAAAAGAAATAAGGCTCAGAGAACATAGCCTTCTTTTATCCATACCAACCTACAGTGACTACTGGATTCCCGTAAACACTGAATTCAGCAACTTCCCAATACAACATCTCAAGACATGGAGATGGTTGTACTACTTCCGTGCATACCAATCTTAAGTGGTTACTGCCAATTCACCTACTTGGAAAGGGGAAAGAAGGTAATGCGAACAAACTGCCAATCCACCATCTCAAGACATGGAGGGGAGAAGATATCTCCCTAAATGCTCTGCTTATACTAAAGTTTATTACATGTAATATATATTCTCACTCCAAACCAAAATCTCAATCTTTTAATTTGAACTTTGGTGAACCAAACTAGGGGAAAGAGGATAGGTATTGCCAAGCTTACTCCAGCAAGTCATCTGGATTGAAGTTCAAAGACTCCCTCCATATGAGCTCCTTTATATCTTCCTCATCCAATGATTTCTGCTCAAAACTAAAGTTGAAAGGAGAAGGGCAAGTGGGCTCCTCATTTATCTCATGAAGACTGGACAGGTATGGGTGATTCAGAGCTTCCTCAACTTCACATTTTCCACAAAAAGGAAAAGTTTATATCCTCATCAGCAAAGCAATAAAGAAGAATTAAATTGGATTTTATTCAAGTAATGTTTAGGGGAATACCAGTTATGCGTTTGCATGGATCAAAGACTAGCATTTTCTCTGCAAGATCTATTGCCAGTGGGGACACATTTGGAAACTTCTTTGTAAACGGTTGCTTTGGAAAATGAGGGAGCTGCTTCACATACTTTCGAGCATTATCACTTCTTAAAAATCCAAGATCTGAATCATCTGGTGAACCTAATAGCTGTTTTGGCAATGATAAAAAAATATATATAAAGACAACTATAAGATTGATAATTCACAAATGATATGCAACTTGTCCTGACATCACTTGAAATTATGCCCAAAGTATATAACTGCAACCTACTTAAGAATATCACATCTATTGGATCTAAAGACGCACAAAGAGTTAAAGGGAAAGTCAAAGTACCTCAGTTATAAGCCCTAACTGCTGAACATAGTCTTTACCAGGAAATAGTGGCTCCCTTCTGATTATCTCCAGAAAAATACAGCCAACTGACCAAATATCAATGGCTGCTGTGTATTCTGAACAGTTAAGTAGCAATTCAGGGGCTCGGTACCATCGAGTTACAACATATTCTGTCATGAAATCTGTCTCTGAGGTAGTTCTTGCAAGCCCAAAGTCACAAATCTTGAGGTCACAGTTCGCATTGAGAAGCAGGTTGCTTGGCTTCAAATCTCGGTGCAAAACGTTTGCAGAATGTATGTACTTCAATCCCCTCAGCAGTTGATACAGAAAATACTGCAAAAGCATTTAAAGAAGCTGCTTTTTAATCCATATAATGGCATCTCTATTTAAACCAGTTTTACTGGATCTAACAAGTTTCCACAATACATTTGAGGTAGCTTTTCCAGGACAACCCCCCCCCCCCCCCCCTCCCTCCCCCTCTCCTTTCTCTCCCATCTCCTCTCCCCCTTCAATGATATGTGGGTCGGTGAGGAAGAGATAGACAGAGACAGAGAGAGTTTATCAGATATATGAATTAATCATTAATGCCTCAAGATGCATTTTTTTTCCTCATCAGCCCTACAGAACCAATCGTGAGAGAGAGAGAGAGAGAGAGCTTAATAGGTAAATGAATTACTCATTCTTCATCCTTTTTCACAACAATGTTTTCATCATTACCCCAGTGGCACTGTAAATTAATTATTTGAGGACTTAATGCAACTATCTGGATGCTGGTCTCGATTTTTTTAGCACAATCATGAAAATTACATGTCAATGGAAATATCTTCTTTTAAAGGGCTCAGTAAATGCATGATATGTTCCAAGTAGTTGACAATAACATCAACATTGGTCACTTCAGAGGTATACCTCTAGGTATCAATATGAAATTAGGAATAGCAAATACTCAACTAGAATAGCAAACAAAAGAAAAGCCAGAAACCTAAATGAAAAGCAAATTCTCATCCTTTGTGCCCATGAGTTTACCGCAAATACAGAGTCAGTTTGCTTAATATACAAGACTCTTCTTATAATATTTTTCCATATATTAGCACACATAATGCATAAAAAGCAAGCTAGAGCATGATTAGATACTTCGAAGAACCACTAGTTCTCAAAGCCTGGCTAGATCGTCAGTCAAGGGAACTGCTTACCTGACAGTGATCATCTGTCAAAGCCTGGCTAGATCGTATAATCTGATTGAGGTCAGTATCCATTAATTCATATACAATATACACATCATTAAACTTTTCCTTCTCTGGTGGCCTTATGATGTCCTTAATCTTGATAATCTGCACAATGAAACAATGCAGTGGGTTAGTTCTTACTCACAGCAAAAAAAAGTATATGGGGGATTGCACATATCCTCTACGGCACTCCATTTTGCTGACTTTGCAATTACATATCATAACATTGTGCTATGCACAAAATTAAACCCATGTCAAATAAATATAACAAAATAGCTGTGAGAAACATTGTTGTAACAACATGCTATGATTGGTACTGTAAACTTTGCATGAATAAGTGACAGCAGACGATATGTGACCATAGACAACAAAAATTCATGTGACTACATTCTCATGGTCCATGTGGCAAAGGAGTTTGATCTCTCGAAGTGTCCTTTTGGCATCAATCCTGTTGTCGAATGCATTTCCAATTTTCTTGATTGCAACCTCTTCTTTGGTCTCAGAATTTATCGCACAGCTGCAATAAGAAAATGGCAACCACCCCCAATTATAACAAGTAAAATTCAGAGATAGTAAGAAACATTACCAATGGTTTATAAACATCTAACTGATCACTGAAGGTGCACAAGCATGAAATAAGTACGCTTCTCATATTTTAGCTAAATACTCAAAATCACACCATATCATTGTCACTGGAATCAAGCTGAAGAGGATTTGAATGTACCTTTTGTGCATAACCTCATGAAAAGCGAGTAGAATGATCCACTGGAACAACATCCACATATATTATATGTGATTCTACCAACATTCATGGGTTTTCATTACAAAGGTATTGAAATTGAAATAATTCAACAAGGGGAAAAACGAAGGGAAGAAGCCAGTGTTGCGCTTTAACA
The DNA here is from genome assembly GCF_018687715.1 of Carya illinoinensis. NCBI lineage: Eukaryota > Viridiplantae > Streptophyta > Magnoliopsida > Fagales > Juglandaceae > Carya > Carya illinoinensis. The sequence goes on from NC_056765.1 coordinate 12,199,458, forward strand.
CTGACATTTATCATCGTCCAATTAAATACAATCAAGTCGATCTTTTTCTGACAACATACATCAACGAAAACTCTGCTCAGAAATGCAAGGGAACTATAAATAACAGACAGATTGTGTTTTAATCTTAAATTTATCTATTTAATTGGTAGCATGAAAAGTAAACACCCACTCTTGACCCAACTAGTTAATTCTCGTTCACTTAAATTCATCCTTAATTTGATTACCATCCAAACAAAGAACACGGAGCTAAAGGATTGAAATTCTACTTTGTTCCCCAATACTCAATTTTCGTTTCGTTTTATTTTTTTGTTTTTTTGTTTTTCACATAAAAGACGGAAGTAAGAAGCTCAAGGAAACACCAACACAAAAAAAAGTTATAAGCAGAATCAAAACAGATATCCATCCCCAACCAGCAAAGAGATAGAGATTCTACTACACAAAAGGAAAAGCCCGAAAAGGAGAGCGGAATACTACCAAACGATGCCGTATGCGCCGCGACCGACGGGATGTATAGGAGGGATATACTTGGCGGAGACCTCAAAGAGGTTTCCCAGAATGTTGTACTGCAGGTATCTGCCTCCGTACGTTGGAACCCCTTTGGCTTCAGTCTCCATAGATTCCTTCTCCATCTCTCTCTCTGGTTGAAGAAATAAAAAAGGGAAAGCTTTGTCGCACTCTTTCACAGTCTTTCTCACACAAACACTGACACACCGAGGAATGAGTGAAGCTTTCAAAGAGGGAGGGGAAGAAAAGTAAGCAGTGGGGGGGAAAGGTGGGAAGGGATTTTTGCGAGTAGGGACGCGGACAAAACACGGGCCATTTGACAATTGCCTGGAATTTCAAATTTGAATGCCAATTCTCTCCCGTGTCCTAAAGTAATAATTTGCGTTTAAACTCCACGCAGAGTGGATTTTGGCCAAAAAGCTATTGGCAGACACGTTCAAAGCTTGAGCTTCGAGTCCCAAAGTCCCCACGATAAATTCAAGGTCAATATTTCTTAGAAATGGGTTTTACACGTAAACAGTACGAGACACAGACCTAATGCCTAATACTTTTCTTTAAAAAATTTGTACAAACTATATATAATATTATTCTTATAATTATGATGGAATAAATTGGGTAAAATGTCTACTTGATGAGTAATAATACAGCGGTCGGCTGTAATTTTTTTATAATTATTTTACAATTAGTATAACACTTTATAAAAAATATAAAAAATTTCAATTTTAAATAACTAACCTTCATTTAAGATAGAGTAATAAGAGAAACTGAGTACTACTATTAGGCCATCTAAAACTTACTTCATAGAAGGCCAAGCAGCATTAGTCTCAAAGAATTATAAGGATGAATTTAAATAATAAGTTGAAATAAAAATTAAAAGTTAAATAAAATATTTTTAAAATATTATTTTTTAATATTATTATTGTTTTAAAATTTAAAAAAATTAGATTATTTATTGTATTTTTTATAAAAATTTAATAAAATTATAATGATTATATAAGATGAGATGAAATAGGTTAAAAGACCTTTTGTACCCAAACATCCCCTTAGTGAATGTTTTTATTGTTTAATAATAAAATGAGTACAACCAAATGTTATATGGCTCTAAACAGCAAACTAATAAGAGTTTTGCTACATACAATCGGTAAATGCAGTCGGCGTGCAGTTGGATGTGTAGAATGAATAAAAAAAATTATAAAAAAAATTTTTATATTCAGGGAGACCTACATGAATAAAAAAAAGTTATAAAAATAATTTTTTTTTTCATGTAGGTCCCGTATTAATTTATTTTTTTATAGCCGATTACACGTCGATTACATTTATCGACTGTAAAAAATATTTCTCAACTAATAAAGCTGTTAGTAGGACTGTTCACCTGACCGACCTGATTGAAAAATCACAAGTTTCGAACCGACCCGATTTAAAGAATTTCTATTTGACTGATTAAATAGTTATCCGAACCGAATGTATTTCCAGAAAAATCGGGTTTCCAACTCAATCTTTTTTTAATTTTATAAATACATCATTTTTTGATTACGGTCAATGTGGTTAATGACTCAATACTCTCTTTCTTACGTATGAGGTTGAATACGTGACCACAAGAGCACTAGACTCTAGAACTTGAATTTGCTTTAAGTCACATCGTCGATTAATGCCATTCTTTAATCTACTTTTTTTGTCATGTGATTTCTCTTTCAAGTGGTTTATTGCATAAGCTTGAAGAACGTCTTTTGAAGATCAAGAGTCCAGAGACCAAGATCTAAAATCCAAATAAAGCAAACTCAAATGATATTGTTTCTTCTCTTTTCTTTATGGTCATTAAAAATTGTTTTGTTATCTTCGGGTTGGCAGATAACAAGATCTTGGAATATCTTGTGTCTTAGAAGACAATGTAACCAACGATGAAACTAAAGCAGAGGATTGAAGGAGGCGTGCACCCATTCTGCTTGAGGTTTCATTGTCAAAGCATAACAACACAAGTTCTTTCTCATATAAAGATAAAGCTCGGCCCTTTCAAATTTCCGTATCACTATGATCAAACACAAAACATCTTCTCTAAGACTACAAGGCATATGGAGTCATCATCGACGACCAACACACGTAACCTCACAGGGATCTGGTTTGGAACAACATCGCCGACTATCCAAGCTTCGCTTGGGTAGAAATGAATCCGGATCTATCTCTTTCGTTTTCTCTAAATGAATCTGGTCTAGAACCCTTCCCAAGTACAAAACCCAAATGATAAATCCCAGAAAACAAACACCCAAAAGAAGATGGGTGTAAAAACAGAAATCAGTTAATAACCCGATTCTGAACCTTTTTACCGAAACGGTTACGGAATTTTCCAAATCCCGAACCAATTCTTTTCGGGTCGGTTAATTTGTGTCGCGTCTGGTCGAAGTGCTTGATGAAAATCAGTTGCTGGCTATGTGGTTCAGCCCTAACTGTTAGACATTCTAGATAGAGTATAACGAGAGTGATATTACCTCAAGCAGTAAATCTCATATGAGTGCAATTGTTTCACGAATTTCCACAATCATTGTTGTCCATCCAAAATCATCTTCGTCGATGATGGAGTTTGCTATATGGTAATATTAGAGCAACACTTATAAATTTCATAACCTAAATGTCGGGACTAGAGAGACACATATTTCCAAAGAGAGAAAGATTTGTTGTGCCAAGACCAATGTGTTGTACCAAAGGGGGAAAGGGCTAATAGCCTTCTAAGTGTAACCCCTGACAGGGAAGAGGTGTGCATAGTAGACACCCCTTTACTATATCTCTCACTCGCATATAGTGAGTAAAACCCCAAGTCTGCATTTCTTAGTATATTATCAATCTTATTCATACTAGTAACTCACTTAAAAATGAGTAGCACTAAAGCTATCCCAAGTGCAGGAGGATGTCGTGTAATAATTAGGAATAAATTCCTAAATCATCTCCTCAGGGAAAGTTGCTTAAAAATCAAACTTGTTGAAAAGAGTGAAAAATTTCACAAAGAGAAAATAAAATGATATGTGCAATGGATGGAAAAGGGTACTAGTCATGGACTAGATTCATATTTTTAGATTTTGATTGTCAGATTGGAATGTAAAGGACTAATAAATTAAACTCAGAAATTAATAAAACTAAATTAAAAATTAAACTAAATTAAGAAGTAATTGACAAAACATGTACTGAAATTGAAAAGCCCTAAAAATCAATGTCATAGGGTTCATCAATATATTCAAATCACAAATTCTCAAATTAAACCACCGTAATTGTAATCACTATCAAAATAAAAGCTTAACGAAACGATAAAAATAAATAACATGAATTGAATGAATAACAAATAAATTACTTAAACGTCTAAATCAAAATTCTCCAAAATAATTCAGAAACTCAAAACTGAAATGAAATAGCAAGTAGGAAATTGAAAAGATCAAGCCAGTTGAATGGAGATGAAGATTCGAAGCGGTGGAGGAGGCTGAGCTGCAATGGCAATTGGACCCCTCAAGGAGTTCTTCAATCTGCTACAGTGTGAGTGAATAATCCAGTGGAAATTGTGTAGCTGCGTGAATGATCGATTGAATGAATCCTCCTCTCCGAATCTGAACGAAAAAAAAAAAAAAATGAATTCTAAGTGTTTCTCTACTAAAAAACGAGTTTTCCAGCCCAAGAGTCGTCCTAAGATGTAAAGAAAACATATATATACTCTGATGGCGGAATAAATCCTGATCTGTAAAAATGCGATTTTCGCTCCAGCGGAGTGTCGAACGAACATCCAGCCTTTGACTCTGCCTAAGTTCGCTCAACCACAAACAGCTGCTCATCCGGGAAACTATCATCAAAAGGAAGGCTAACATTTGAAGAAGGAGATGATGACAATCTAGAGAGGTGGTCAGCTACCATGTTTTCAACTCATTTCTTATCCTTAATGTTGATGTTGAACTCTTGAAATAATAGAATCCAACGAATCAAGCGTGGCTTTGCATCTTTCTTAACCAACAAATACTTAAGAGCAGAGTGGTCAGTGAAAATAGTAACAGGAGAACTAAGAATATAAGTCCGAAATTTATCAAGTGCAAAAACCACTACAAGCAATTCCTTTTCAGTAGTGGTATAATTTTTCTGGGCATCATTCAAGGTTCTACTAGCATAATAAATCACAAATGGCCTATTATCCACCCGCTGCCTCAAAACAGCTCCTAAGGCATAGTCACTAGCATCTGTCATAATCTTAAAAGGAAGATCCCACTGCGGAGGTTGCACAATAGGTACAGTGGTAAGCGATTTCTTAAGGGTATCAAAAGATTTTTGGCACTCATCAGTCCAAACAAATTCAATATCATTTTGTAAAAGAGTGCACAAAGGTTTTGCAATAGAACTAAACCCTTGAATAAACCGCCTATAAAAGCTAGCATGACCAAGAAAAGAACGAATATCCCTAACTGTCATAGGAATAGGAAGTTTAAATATTAATTCAATCTTTGCCTTGTCAACCTTTATACCCTCAGAAGAAACAATATGCCCCAATATAATGCCCTGAGTGACCATAAATTGGCATTTCTCCCAATTAAGTAAAAGATTTTTTTCCTCACATCTCTGGAGAATACGTGCCAAATTATGTAAACAACTCTCAAAGGATTTTTCAAAAATAGAGAAATCATCCATGAATATTTCACAAATGTCATCAATCATATCAGAAAAAATACTCATCATGCATATCTGAAAAGTAGCTAGAGCATTACACAAACCAAAAGGCATTCTAGTAAAAGCAAAAGTGCCAAAAGGACAGGTGAAAGTAGTTTTCTCCTGATCCTCAGGCGCTACAGCAATTTGATAATAACCAAAATAGCCATCCAAGAAACAATAATATGCATTACCAGCTACTATTTCCAAAATTTGATCCAAGAATGGTAAAGAAAAATGATCATTCTTACTGGCTGAATTAAGTTTTTTATAGTCAATGCACATTCTCCAGCCAGTAACCATTCTAGTTGGAATCAACTCATTTTTATCATTTTTTATGACAGTCAAACAAGATTTTTTTGGTACCACTTGAGTTGGACTTACCCACTTACTGTCCGAGATAGGGTAAATGATACTTACTGCGAGTATCTTAAGCACTTCCTCTTTCACAACTTCCTTCATGGTAGGATTGAGCCTACGTTGAGCATCACGAACTGGTCTAGCATCGTCTTCAAGATGGATTATGTGGGTACATACAGCGGCATCAATGCCTTTGATGTCAGCTATTGTCCAACCAATTGCGCCTCGATGCTTCCTTAATACTTCAATCAACTGGGCTTCATCCTTCTGATTTAGCTTTGAGGAAATTACTACCGGAAAAGTGCCTTCTTCAGGACCAAGGAACACATACTTTAAATCTTGAGGAAGTGGTTTCAGTTCCAACTGGGAAACTTCTTCCTCTGAAGATTTAAGCATGTCTGTGGTGGTAGAGCTTCAAACTGGGGTTTCCATCTTGCTCCCGCAAATTGTACTTCAAGTGGTAAAGATGAATCTGCAAAACAATCAAAAAAATCAAAGTCATCTTCATTGATATGATCAACTTTCTCATCAAGTAAAAATTCAGGTGTTTGAAAAATATAATCATCATCAGATAAGAGAGAAGTTGAGCAAATAAAATATGTTGGTGTCAAACTCTCCACAGCATTCAAATCACTTGTGTCATCAAAATGTGCTGGCATCTTGCAAGCGTTGAAAACGTTCAACTCAAGTGCCATGTTCCCAAAGGTAAGCTTCAAAACTCCACTTCTGCAATTGATCAATGCATTTGATGTAGCTAGAAATGGTCTTCTTAGGATGACAGGAGCTTGGTAAATAGTAGAGACCGGCTGCTGCATGTCAAGAACCACAAAATCTACTGGATAGTAGAATTTGTCCACCTGGACCAACACGTCCTTTACAATACCCCTCGGTACCTTAACTGATCTGTCAGCTAGCTGTAGCATGATGGAAGTCTTTTTCAGCTCACCCAATCCCAACTGCTTAGATACTGAAAACAGTAGCAAGTTCACACTACTCCCCAAATCAAGTAAAGCTCTCCCAATGCGTGATTCACCAATCATAATGGAAATGTTGGGAGAGTCAGGATCTCCAAACTTCTGAGGAGTCTCGCTCAATATCAATGCACTAACTTGCTCCGTTAGGAAAGCTTTCTTCTTCACATTCAGCTTCCTATTCACTGTGCACAAGTCCTTCAAAAATTTTGCATATGAAGACACTTGTTGTATGGCATCCAAGAGTGGAATATTGATCTTCACTTGCTTGAAAATCTCTTGAATCTCCGTGTGATACTTGTTCTTTTGGCCAGCTGCCAATCTCTGAGGATAGGGAACCACAGGTTGGTATCCCTTACTAGTCTTAACATTTGCACTTACAGGCTTCTTCAGCTCTGGTCTCACTACCTCTGGTTCTTTCTCAACTTCATCAGTCTCTATTACATCTTCAGGTGTAGGACCAACTACCTGTGTGTCTATAGGCATCTCTGGTTAGGGAACTTCCTTCCCACTTCTCAAAGTAAGAACTGCATTTGCTGTCTCAATAACATCTCCTGAGACATTATGCACTTGCTGTTGTTGCCACCTATACACTTGAGGATTAGGCTGAGGCTATGCTGGAAATTTCCCTTTCTCTAGGGTGCTCAAGGTTGTGCTCATCTTATTAATAGTGCCTCGCAACTCATTTATGGCCTGAGTGTTCTAATTATTTGTGGTGGCCTGAATCTGCATGAATTGCTGAAGTGTATTGGCCATCTGAGCCATACTATCATCTAGAGTTTTCTTTGCAGATGATGAAGGCTGAGAACTCTGTGCAGCTACATGAGGCTGAAATCCAGGAGGAGCTACATAAGGATAGCTCTGAGGATTCTAATATGGCGGATACTGGTGCTGAGGAGCACCCTGATTAAATGGTTGCTGCTGAGGTGGTGGGGACCGACCAGGCTGATCATTTCTCCATGAGAAATTTGGGTGATTCCTCCACCCCGGATTATATGTGTTGGAGAAAGGCTGATTCTGTGCTCTATTAACCCAGTTAGCTGATTGCATCTATTCAGACCCACCTTCTTGAAATACTAGCATAATCGGGCAGTCTTGGGTCTTATGGTTTGAATCAGCACATATAGAACATGCCTCTACTACCTTCACGGCCTTCACTTTTTCCATTTCCATGACCTCTAGTCTTCTAGTTAATGCAGCTATTCGGGCTTGAACATCAGTGTCTTCTTTAAGCTCATATCTGCCCCCACCAGAAATAGCCCTCAATGGCTGTGCTGCTAATGGAACTCGATCAGTACGAGTGTTCCACTGTTGTGCGCTCTCAGCAAGGTAGTTAAAAAATGATAGTGTTTCATCAGGTTCCTTGCTGAAGAACTCCCCATTGCACATTGTCTGAACAAACTGCTTGCATTCTGGAGTGAGACCAGTGTAAAAGTAGCTCACCAACCTCCAAGATTCAAAACCATGATGTGGACAAATGTTCACCAAATCTTTAAATTTTTTCCAACTGGCCTGAAAGGTCTCATCAGGTCTTTGACTGAACTAACTAATTTGCTCTTGCAAAAACTGAGTTCTCTGAAAAGATAAAAATTTTTGTAAGAATTCACGCTGCATATCAGACCAACTAGAAATAGAATTAGGCCTCAAAGAATTAAACCAAATATTCGCTTTATCCTTTAAAGAGAAAGGAAATAAACGAAATCTAATGAATTCATCAGTAACGGCCCTAGTGATAAAAGTAGTGCAAGCCAACTCAAAGTTTGTCAAGTGCTGGTAAGGACTCTCAGAATCCATCCCGTAGAACTGAGGTATCACTGACATCATGCCATGCTTAATAGAGAAATTAGATGCATTTTCAGGTAAAACAATGCATGAAGGTGTAATGGTGCGAGTGGGTTGCAAATAATCCTTAAGAGTGCGTGGTGTAGGTGCAACCATGTTTTCTGGTTCAATTTCAATTTCCTCACCTGACTCACTAATAGAAAAGACAGAAGAGCTATCTATCTCTAAACTGTGTATACTACTCTCAACACTCGATGTGACTCTATGCAACCTATTTGAACTGTCTCTCACCCATGACATGAAACATCAGTTTAAAGAGCATAACAAAAATAACGAGTTTAAATTTAAGCTAAAATACTTTCCCCGGCAACGGTGCCAAAAACTTGACTCACTCAAAAATGAGTAGCACTAAAGCTATCCCAAGTGCAGGACGATGTCGTGTAATAATTAAGAATAAATTCCTAGATCGTCTCCTCCGGGAAAGTTGCTTAAAAATCAAACTCGTTGAAAATGGTGAAAAACTTCACAAAGAGAAAATAAAATGATGGTATGTGCAATGGATAGAAAATGGTACTAGTCATGGACTAGATTCATGTTTTTAGATTTTGATTGTCGGATTGGAATGTAAAGGACTAATAAATTAAACTCAAAAATTAATAAAACTAAATTAAGAATTAAACTAAATTAGGAAGTAATTGACAAAACATGTACTGAAATCGAAAAGCCCTAAAAATCAATGTTCTAGGGTTCATCAATATATTCAAATCACAAATTCTCAAATTAAACCACCATAATTGTAATCACTATCAAAATGAAAGCTTAACGAAACGATAAAAATAAATAACATGAATTGAATGAATAACAAATAAATTACTTAAACGTCTAAATCAAAATTCTCCAAAATAATTTAGAAACTCAAAACTGAAATGAAATAGCAAGTAGGGAATTGAAAAGATCAAGCCAGTTGAATGGAGATGAAGATTCGAAGCGGTGGAAGAGGCTGAGCTGCAGTGGCAATTGGACCCCTCAAGGAGTTCTTCAATCTGCTGCAGTGTGAGTGAATGATCAAGTGGAAATTGTGTAGCTGCGTGAATGATCGATTGAATGAATCCTCATCTCCGAATCTGAACGAAAATCAAAGAAAAAATGAATTCTAAGTGTTTCTCTACTCAAAACTGAGTTTTCCAGCCCAAGAGTCATCCTAAGATGTAAAGAAAACATATATATACTCTGACAGCGGAATAAACCCTGATCTGTAAAAATGCGATATTCACTCGAGCGGAGTGTCGAGCGAACATCGAGCGTTCGACTCTGCCTGAATTCGCTCAAGCGGCCAAATGCCTCTGCTCGAGCGATCTCTTTTCCCACAACTCGCTCGAGCCCACTATCGAGCGGAAGTCGAGCGTTTGAATCTGCCTGACTTCGCTCGAGCGGCGGCAGAACGAATTATACCTTAATCCATATTAATCAACAGTTGATAAAATTAGAGTAGAAATTCATGCTTTTAATCAATTAAAATCACAATTTTGATTTATTCATTTTTCCATATAAAATCAATGATAAAGTAATGAAAGAATTAATATATATTGGTTCCAAAAGCATTAAAAATGCAATAATTCAACTCAATCAACTAGCAAATAGGTTATGTGACCACCGAGTACACTTGCAAAAGGAAAATGAGAGCACCATATCAAATCTCTCTAAGAGAATACCAGTATAGTAATATCTGTGAAAGTGTCTGGTTATGCCTCAACTCATTTGGTCACAACAATTTGAGCATCCCGAATCATCCCTCTCGAGTCCACATGATTCAAAGCAATTCTCAATTTCTATAAAATATAATGTACCCACAATTATGTAACAACTTCCAAAAAGCAACATAACTCGCCAGTAGTGAGTACAAACATAATATTGATATGTTACCAAATAATTTTCCCTTCATCCTCATGTCTTTCAATTTTAATCCAGTCGTTTTCTCAGCAATTTTCCTTTAGACCATATCATTCATAGTCATAAAACAACTTTAATGAGATTCATATTGCTTTAATCCCCAAGGTAAAGGCTCCCACAAAAGTTTCTGACTTCAAAGTTTATACAATGTTTTGTACAAGATAATTCCTAAAGTTTTGTCCAATAAAGCAAAATTTATCATGCCAGATGTTATATCTCCCACACAAAATACTTTTGTTTCTGGTAGGTTGATACTGGACAATGTGGTAGTTGCTTATGAAGCCATGCATACCATGAATAATAAGTTTTCAGGGGATTTAGAATTTATGTCTTTGAAGATCGACATGAGCCTGGCATAGTACAAAGTAGAGTAGGAGTTCTTAAAAGCAGTGATGACCAAGATGGGCTTTAATGGAAGACAGATTGATCTTGTTATGAAATGTATTGAATCAGTCTTTAACTCAATTCTTAAAAATGGGTCTCCCCAATGTGTTTTCAAGTCAACAAGAGGTATAAGGCAAGGTGATGTTCTATCACCCTACCTTTTCATTCTATGCTCTAAAGTTTTGAGCATCTTCTCAATAATGTAGAAATCTCGAGTCAATTACAAGCATACCATTGGCTTGAGGTAGGGTAGGATTTGTATTAACCACCTCAATTTTGCAAATGGCAGTTTGCTTTTATGCAAGGCAAACTCACTAGAGTGGAGCAAACTAATTGTATGATGAATACTTATGAAAATGTATCTGGTCAAAGGCTTAACCAAGACAAAACATTAACTCCCTTAAGCAACAACACCAGTAAAGAATCAATAGATACCATCTTGAGCATATTAGGAATCATATCAACATTATCTTATGAAAAATACCTTGGTTTGCAAGCCATTATTGGAAGATCTCGATCACAGGCCTTTAAAAGCATCTTGGACAAGGTAAGGAGAAGAATCAACAATCGAAAAATGAAATTCTTCTCACAAGCAGACAAGAAATTTATTCTCAAACCGGTGTTTTAAGCCCCACCCACTTACACCATGGGAGGCTTCAAGTTTCCAAGATCAGTTCTCAAAGAAATCAACAGAGTGATGAAAAACAACTAGTGGGGACAGGAGGAGAATGAAAGTAAAACTTACTAGGTATCATGGAGCCAAATGGGAAAGTCAAAGTTAGCTGGAGGGTTCAGTTTTTAAGACTTGGAAAGTTTCAACCAGTCAATACTTGCCAAGCAAGGATGAAGATTAATTCAGAGACCAAGTTCTCTAGCAGCACAAATAATCACATTGAAGTATTTCCCTCAGACCTCATTTTTTCAAGCAAAACTAGGCTATAGGCCATTTTTATTTAGAGGAGTATTCTTGCAACAAGGCATCTAATTGAAGAAGGCACAGTATAGAGGATTGGAAATGGAGAAAAGGTAAGGATTTTGAAGGATAAATGGATCTCTTAGCCCAATAATTTCAAAGTGCAAAGTGCTATTAGAACTCCTATGAAGATGATATAGTTGCAACTCTCATTGACTCAAATACAAAATAGTGGAATGTCACACTAGTAGAAGAGGTGTTCTCTAGCGTTAGAGTTGTTGTTATCAAGAAAATCCATGTTAACCTTTGTAACAGTCCAGAGAAGTTGATATAGAGGTGCACTACCAATGGTCAATTATTTGTTATAAGTACTTACCATTTGCAAAAAGAACTCATAGATCGAGATCAAGGGTAGTCTTCTAGAACCAGCAATCAAAAGGAAATCTAGACAAGAATATAGCAACTGAAAGTCCCAAATGCTACAAGAGCGTTTCTATTGAAAACCTGCCTAGAAGCACTTCCCACTAACCTAAGTTTATTCAAGAAGAAAGCAATTGAATCTCCAAATAGTCCAATTTGTTTAGAGTAAGAAGAATCAGTTACACATGTTCTACGGGAATGTACTACAACAAAAAAATTTTGGGCCTATGCTTAAAGCAACTTCAAGAAAGCATAATTACAAAAGACTATTGTTTAGAAACTTTTGAAACCAAATATGAGTTGTTTGAGAAGGAGTAACTGGAAGGAATTGTAGTAGTTGCAAGGAGGTTATGACAAAGAAGAAATGAATATTTGTTTAGTGCTAATTTCACCCACCCAAACCTTGTGATACAGTAATCAAAATAGCTATTGCTAGCCTTCAAGGAAGTGCACATTATTAATGACAACAATGCAAGAGCTTTAGGGAATCTAGCTTGCAAATGGGAGAACCCACCTAAGGAGGTTTGTAAGATCAATTGGGATGCAGTAGTTGATAAACTTCACTGCAAAGTAGGAATCGAGATAATTGCTAGAGACTGTGAAAGAAAAATTATGGCCACAAAGAGAATGCAAAGTGATCTTTTTCCTAATCCACTCCTGGCTGAATCTTTTGGTGCCTTTCAAGCAACAATCTTTGGTGCTAAAATCAGATTAAAGAATATTATCTTAGAAGGTGATGCTCTTCAAGTTGTTCAAAGCCTTACAAAGATAGAGGTCCCTTGGAATAGCACAGGATTGATCATCACTGATATTAAACAAAAAATGTTACATTTTGATTGGTGATCAATCCAATATGTTAGAAGGGAGGCTAATATTGTGGCTCATGTTTTAGCAAAGAATGCCTTAGGAATTTTTGGTGATGCCATTGACATGGAAGATAGTCCTTCTTGTATTCTCTCCTTCCTTTAGTGGAGGTTATCAATAAAACATATTTGTTCTAAAAAAAAAAAAAAGACAATAAGGGGAATGGAGGGGAGGATGGTGGGGACAAAGCAAGAAGAACTATGCTTAAGAGCCTTCTGGTGGAGAGAAAATGATAGTGGAAAGCGGCAATATGCTTATGCATGTCTTGAATGAAAAGTTTGTCTTACATCTGTCAAAAAATGAATGAATAATATTGCTTCTAAGTGAAAAAATAAGTACAATTTTTAATCAATTTTTCAATTTTTTCTACTTATTTTTTAACATGATGTATTCAGTAAAAATTTAACAAGATGTAAGCAAAAATATATTTAAATTGACAGAGTTTCTAATATATATTTTATTGAAGTTTGAAGAAGTGGTGAGATCCATGATATTATGTTTAGAAAAAGAAGCCTCTAAGAGTGTACATATATATATATATATTGGATTTTGTGAAAATAATTTAGATTCTTATTTATTTTTAATCACAAAGATCTATTTGTAAATGATTATGTGAAAATTATTTTTTAGAGATAAAATGGTATTTTAGTATGTCAAGATTTGAAGTTTCCAAACAAGCCAGCCTAATCCATTTAAGGAATTGGGCTAAATCAATGTAGCATGATTTGGGCTAAAAAGAACTTACTAATCCTTAATTAAAGGCCATCCTATCCCTCGTATCCAACGTAATTCCCATATGATGATAGGCTATCTTAAAAGATCCCAAACACATCCTAAGAAGAAGAAGAAGAAGATATGAGGTTTTTCAAACCCAAAAATCATCTTTTCACCTGATCTTCTCTCCAGAATTGAGAGAATATTTGGGTTGGGCTTGACCTTTTTTTTAAATTTTTTGAGGAATTGGGCTAAATAGTTGCAAAGGTGAATTTAGCTTGGCTTGGACTACAATGAATTTATTGAGGCCCATTTTGATTGAGAGTTGATTCTAACTTATTTTATTTTATCTAATCGTTATAATTTTTTTTAATTTTTTATATAAAATATAGTAAATAATTTAACTTATTAAAATTTTAAAACGATAATAATATTAAAAAAATAATATTCTAACAATATTTTATTTAATTTTCATCTCAATTCACTATCCAAACCTTACCTAAATTACTTACCCATTTCAAATGATTAGAATATTTTTCTATACCATGAGAATGTCGAGAAATTATAATAATATTATTTATTCTATATTTTATCATTGTTAGTTATATCGATTGATATTGTATATTTTAAATAGTTTTATAAATCAATTACTTAAATAAATAAATAATCACTTAAAATGTGACACTCCAGTCCATATATTTGTGTTTATAAATTTGCCTTATTACTATACACTTTCTCAATTGCATTTCTATACCAAGAACGAGAGGTTTAAGGGAAGAGGCAAGGACTACATACATACCCATGTTAGCCCAAGTACATATATGGTAAAATATTACCTTGGAATTAGAAGGAGAATATGAAAAGGGCACCATCACACTATTCATCAACAAGGAGATGGATAATAGGAAAAATCTAGTTATAAATATAATTACATATTAATACATATATTAATTTAATGTGATTAGTCAAAAAATAGATTTTATTAAAAACAGTATTAATTTAAATTTTGAATATAAAGAAATCAGTATTGATACGTAGATTAGTACATGACTTTATTTATATGTAATAAAATTCTGAATAATAATACGGTGATGATGATAAGGATGAGGACCAATATGATTTCCCATGCACTATTTTTATTGATAGGATAGAAATTTTTCTTTGGCCAAGAAAAAACACATTTCTGTACGGACGTGGAAAATTATCGGAAATGATCAAATGATGAAACGTTTAAGATCATTTTGTTTTCCCCCTCTTTGACTTGAGAGATTCTAGTTTCTACACAAAGTACTACGCCATGATATCATTTAAGTCCTCCACGTTTCTTTTACCAATTTTCACTCAGCAGGGACGTCATTTGTGTTAGACGATAAAACTTTCACAGAAATACATTCCAGATAAAATTATAACTTAATATAATATATTAGATTATAAAATATGTTTTTAACATGTCATATAAAATCACGTTAATTTATAAATTTATTTTTATGATATCTTTTTATAATTTTAATATCTCTCTTTTTATAATAAGTGGCTAGCATAATAATGATAAGACGGATAATTCTTTTCACAATCATATATATGTATTTTTCTTTTAATCAGAAATTACCAGTCAAGGAATTGGTGTTAAAGACGCTAATTTGATTGTGATTTCTAGGTGCACGTTCTTTTCATTCTTTAATTATAACCATTTTTAAATGATTAATCTTCGGGTCTAATATTAGCGGTCGAGATTTTAATTTGCAACAAATATCTATATACATTGACTTATATGTATCTGACTTTGGGCAACTTGAGGCTCTAGACCAGAAAAGATGAGATGCAAAACAGCTCACACGATATTTATCCAACATTTATAATTGAGTAATATTATATATAATTTTAAAATGCATAAATTTCGTATATTTTTTTTTAAAAATAAAATATATTATTAAAAAATTATTTTTTTAATAGGATCTCATATTTACTTATTTACTTATTTAAAAAAAAAAGATATACAAGATTTATATATTTTATAATTGTAAATATCATTTATTTTTATTAATAATTCAAATATTTACACGAATAGCAATGTTATATATATATATATATATTAAAATAATGTCATAAAGAATTAT
The DNA here is from genome assembly GCF_018687715.1 of Carya illinoinensis. Classification (NCBI taxonomy): domain Eukaryota; kingdom Viridiplantae; phylum Streptophyta; class Magnoliopsida; order Fagales; family Juglandaceae; genus Carya; species Carya illinoinensis. The sequence goes on from NC_056765.1 coordinate 12,215,105, forward strand.
GATTATTAACTCCACCAGTTATGACCTGCCATAGAGAATATTTGTTTGAGTTTTGCTATATATAAATAAAATCGCATATTAATCTACATATCAATACTGATTCTCTCATACTTAAAAGTTTAAATTAATACTATTTTTAATAAAATTTATTTTTTAATTAATTATAATAAATTAATTCACGTATTAATATATAAATATATTTACAACTAAACTTTTCCTTATTGTTTATATGGCTTTCTCTGGCACAATATTCAACCCGCTTTATGTAGATTCTAATTAATTGAGAAAACAGCGTCGGCAAGCAGTACTAAACCCCAAAAGTATACCAATTTAAGGAAGCTCAAAAGCATACTAAAGTTTGGAATCTGAATTTACTTATTAACTAAGGCTCGGTCTAAATTGGGAAAAAAAAATAAAAATAAAATGCTCAGAGAGGAACTGTCAATTCATTTCATCATTATAATTTTTATAATTTTTTACATAAAAAATAATAAATAATTTAATCTTTTTAATATTATAATAATAATATTAAAAAATAATTTTATAATAATATTTTATTCAACTTTCATTTCAATTCATCTTATATTATCTAATCAACTCATAGTTAAACCTTACTTAAGAGGTTCGAATTGATTACATAAAATTAAAAATTTCATCTCATCTTAATTCAACTCATCATTATAATTTTTTTAAAATTTTTATATAAAATATAATAAATAATTTAATTTTTTAAAATTTTAATATAAAATTAATATTAAAAAATTATATTATATTTTATTATTACTATTTAAAATATATGTTTCCATCAACGTAACTAAACGAAACTAAAAGTACTCTGGTCTACAGCCAAGTTGTTCAAACGTTGGATAAATATCCCAACGTGGAAAACAAGTTCCACGAATTAAGTTATATTCAAAGCATTGGGATTGTATTGAAATGATGGCTATGAGAAACAGCTCATGCGATTGATTGCGATATTTTTGTATTAATTCCAAGCAAATGTCATAAGCATTAATGGTTGCATCGATCTTATATGTATGAAAATTAATATATATATATACAATATATATTTTTGAATTTATTTAAATTTTTTATTACTTTGATAGGTTTGAATTAAAAATTAAAGATTACTTAAATAATTGTGTAAAAGTTATGAAATAGTTGTATCCGTGACATTTTTCATGCTAATGACCACTATGACTTGTGCTTGGATAATAATAGATAACAACTTTATCCTCCTTAACAGGGCGGCTCAATATAAATTGAGGTCTAGGATAGAATTGAAGTTAGTCATTCGTAATTATAATATAATAAAATATAAATTATTATATGAAATATTTTTAAAATTTTTAATAAAATGAGATTTTATTTAAAATTTTAAATAAAAATTTTTTGAATTTATATTGAATACTACAATTTAAAATGAGACCTCAATACAAATTTAGCACCTTAATTTAGTAAAATCTGAAAAAAATATTAAAATATAAATAATTTATTTATTAAATATTAAATTTAGTATTGTGAAGCCTTGCACATGTTGAAAAATAAAAAAGTTATTTAAAATTTTATATAATGAAATAGTTTTTTTTTTCAAAAATAAAAAAGAAAAAGATTTCCTCATTTTTAATTTTAGAGGCCTTATATGGAATGGGGGCCTAAGGCAATGTCCTAACTGGCCTTGCCATTGAGCTAGTCCTGCTCCTTAATATGCGATAAGCATCTTGAACTATATTCCATCTTTTACTAAAGATATCTTTAATGAACATTTTGGTTCATGTTTTAGTGATGAGTAATACTATATATAATATAAAGGTTGACAAATCTTGCACTGTCTCTTAAAAAAAAACAAGTCCATAGTTAAAAGAATGATTTCTTCTGTGGGCATCAGATTTATAATTTTTTTTTTTCAATTGGAGTACGCATTGCGCAAGATGTAGACAATCTAAGACTGTAAATATCACTTCTTTTTAATGATAAATGGTTAACAAATTATAGTTTAAGTGAAGCTTCTTTTCACCATTAAAATAAAAGAGAAATGATTTAGCTACAAAAAAATTTCATAAAAATAAACTCACAAAATAACTTAATTTAATTTGTTATATTAGATTGTAAAACTATTTTTATTATAAAATAGATATAACGTTTCATATAAAGTCATATTAGTTTGTGAATTTATTTTTATAAAACTTTTTTGTGGATGTAACACTTCTTGAAATAAAATCGAATAAATTGTATTGATAAATATAATGCCAACTAGTTTTGATTCAATTTTTAGTCTCTTTTTTGGCAAAAAAAAATTAAAATATAGAGAATGAAGTCCTAGATTCTAACACTATAGACTGGTAGGTTTGGATATTGATATGAGAATTTTTAATTTTAGATGAAAGTTAAAAATATTATTTTTTAATATTATTATTGTTTTAAGATTTGAAAAAGTTGAATTGAAATTTGAAAATATTGAATTATTTATTATATTTTGTATGATAATTTGAAAAAATAGTAAATTAAAAAATATGAGAAATATGAGAAATAAAGGATTGAAGTCTTGCATACATCCATTGAAAAAATATGAGAAATCTAAGACCTATATATAACAAATAAATAAATTAAATTAAAAAAAAAAAAAAACTTACTTTTCTTTATAATGGATTCCATTTTTAAAAAAATAGCACACGAAATTTTGATACCTTAAAATTATATACAAAAAAACTCATATTTTCTTATAAAAATAATATTTACAATGAACCAACAAAAAGCGTGAAACAAGAAGTTGTTGGCATAGATTCCTAAGACATAAATCATATGTATTCAAGGAAGTCAGCATTTGTCGTTACAGTTACGGATTAGATAAGAGACCGGAGATGCTAGAGACATTATTGATGCTTTTGTTTTTGGAAACGACGATTGAAAACTCGCTTTTCTCTTCGCATCGTAGTTTCTAGAATGCCCTTAGCATTTACACTTTGAGGCCTTAATTTTCGAACAATGGAAAGATCAAATCTACACGCAATTTTACCCAAATGACAAGGCTGCACACACTCGTGAGCTTTATGTTCTACAAAGGAACAAACTCCATCATAACCATTATTAGGCTGTCCACTTTAGGGAGAGAGAGAGAGAGAGAGAGAGAGAGAGAGAGAGATGCTGAATTCAATGGAAAATGACAAGGGCATAGTCTGAGATTCTGAACAAGAGAGGAATCCCCAAAATTAGAAAGGCAAAACGGATGAGATATTTTGGGTTATACCTTACAGAAGAAGAAAACCCAACCACCACCAATCTACCTACCATCATATCACAATTTGCAGAAAAATATTGGATAATTTAAACTCCAATCACTCAAATGAGACATCAGATTGCTATCCATCTCCTCCAATAATCAGAATCAAGGAAGTATATTGGCTGTGAAACAATTAAACAAATGAACATAGACTGGTATAATATCTTGTGACAAATAATAACATCAAAATACAAAAATATGAGCTAAACAGGCCCCAGGGTCTTGAGCCTAATTCACAACATTCCCATCTCCAACCCTCTTATCAGTTCGAGAGGGAGAAAAAGAAAATGAAAAAGTTGGCAGAGTTTTCTAACAAGAAGAAACATTTTTGTAAGAGTAGCCTACAATAGACCCTGAAAACACAGGTTGTTGCAGAAGTTCTGTTTCTGGGGCACGCATCTGAGTTGTACCCACTTGGAGTTACAGCTGGGTGTTTGTGGAATCAGAGCTGAGAAAGCTTCCAGTCTCGGCGTGCTTTTTCTCTCTGTAACCCGCACAGCATAGACCCAATTGCGACCACAATCCTCTTTAATATTTCACGTTTGATCCGGCCTCTCCTAGGAGGGAGGCTTTGAGGATGTCTGTTGTTGGGTTTGGATTCTTCTGTCGCCATTTTCGTGAAGTGGGTATCCATGATTTTTCGAAGCAATCTCGAGGAAGAGAAGAGAGAATGTGTAGAAACAGAGGAGAGTTTGGGAACAAGAGCAAGGATAGACAGAAGCAAAAAGTGAGGAAGAGTGACTCTTATAGCGCTTCGCTCTCTCTACTGTGACACTGTCTCCGTCTGTCTATCTCTTCTCCATTACTTGGTCCGCACGGCTTTACTGTTCATAACTTGAAAGTTTACATCGTCTCCGTCTGTCATCTCCCCTCCAACTTGGAGCTCAGCTCACTGCATAACAAAACAGGGCGGCATTGGAATATCATTTTTACCAACGTTTTACCAACGCTTTTCATTTTCAACATTTATAAATAATAATAAATAATTTTAAAAAAATGGGAAAGAATAAAAAGTTATATAAAAATAATATAAATTAAAAATATTGTTAGAATATTATTATTTTTATTTAAATAACTGAAATTCTCAAGTCCATTTATTCTTGAACATTATTTCCATTTTCTTGAAAATCTTGGAAGTTTTGATATATAGATAGTTGAAAATTATGAAAAAAAAAGTATTTAAAAATAAAAATTGAAAAAGTAGATAAATTTTCTAAAACATATAATATTTTATTATTATAAAGCGTGAGATAGCTAAATCAATATATAATCTCAATTTTAAATGATTAGCCAAAAACTAAAAAAATGGCATATCAGCTAAACTTTACCTAAATCAATGCTAGTGCTCTTAGACAAAGATTTTATAAATTCAAGTGATTAGATGTTGGATTATTTTGATTAACAAAAACTATACTATTTTATCTCATATAATCATTATAATTTTTTTTTAAAAAATTTCATATAAAATATAGTAAACAATTCAATTTTTTTAAATTCCTAAAACAAAATTAATATTATAATAATATTTTATTCAACTTTTAACAAAATATCTCATATCATTTCATCTATACTGCGTAATCAAACTAGACCTAATGTATTCAATTCATAGCAAAATAATTCTTTTATAATTTAATATATTATAACAAATTATAATAATGCTAGATATAAATCAAAATGTGTAAGTTTTGCACACTTCTTTTAAAAAAAGTGAGGTTCATTATGAAAAAATAGTTCAAAATTTCTCTTAGTTTTTTCTTAAAGGCAATGCACAAGACTTGCATACTCTACTCTCTAGGATTGCATAAATTATTTTTCAAAAAATTGTATCATTTTTCTAACTTAATTTTATAACAACTTTTTATAAACTAAATATTTTTTAAAAGAGTTTTGCTATTCATCATCTCACACACCATATATATTTTTTTAAATCTTTTTGATTTTATTTCTCTTAAACTAATTTAGTTCTTTTACTTATATCTATACACTATATATTTAATAAAAAAAATCGAATCATATATGATATGTGGCGTGCAGATAATTAATAGAATTTTTTTTAAAAAAAAGAGATTGCTAGTAACAATTTTGATCTATTTCCGGGCCAATTCATAAATTTATTATTAGAAAAATATGTTTTCAATTTTAAAACTTAAATAAAAATTAAAAAATTTAATAATTAACATTTATATAAGAAATAGCCTCGCTTGCTTATTCCATAAAAATAATACTTTAATAAATTAGTATTTAAGTAAAAAGAATATATAATTCAAACCAGCTAGAGATGCTAGTGCTAATTGGTTCTAACTAGTTTCATACGCTGATTTATGTGCGATTCCAATAAAAATTAGATGCATGAGCGAAAGCCACGTGTCCAAGAGCAACAAATTCAGAAATTGATAGTTCCGAACAACAGTCCTACTTTCAATGCAATGACTCGTGTAGGATTAACCGAACCAACCGCGTCGTTGCAAGTCGTCCCTGAAAACAACAAAAGACTGACACGCGGCCTGTTAATAAGTCCCCTCGGACAAACTTAAGCGGGAGCATAGGTTGTCAGAGACTGTATCAATTGCGGCGGTCAAGTTTTGTTTTGTTTTTGTTTTTTTGAAGGAAAAAAAATAAATAAAATTGCCTTGACAGTTGACCCCAATTAGAACCGACTCAATCCGAAATTAGCAAATTCCACCTCACCTGATTGCTGTCAGTTCTGAACCCATCCGAAAATGTGAATATTTTGTGTATGTTTCCAACTTGAGTTCATGTTTTCCGATAAAATGATCGGTTAGTATTTCTCGATGAGAGTATATAGAAAAGTGTTTACCTCGAACGACAAATTATGAATCCGATGTAGTTGTTTTCCTGATATGTTTTATCTAAAAACACTTTTTCCGATGTTGATGTATGTCATGTTGTAAAATTTAAAGCAATACTAATATATTTCATTGTCTACGTGTCGAAACCAGAGAGAACTAGTACTTAAAAGAGAGATCTTGATTTTTGTACCAAAATAAACTCCCCAACGAAAAGGGTGCCCACTAAAGACTTCACTTTATTCCATTATAAAAAACCAATGCACATTTTTCAAATTAAGAGATTTTAATAAGAATAGAAGACAAAGAGTCATAAAGTGGCCAATTTCATAAAAGTACCATTCGATTATAACAAAGAATATCATCCTCTGTAGTTAAAACTTTATGCAATCAAGTGAACAACAATTCATTGAAATAAAATTAAGGTTTTATATGTCAGCCACCATGGGCAAATAAAAAATCTGTGTCCAAGAAAACACACCTCAGTCTTCAATTGGCCAAGTATGCTCTTGTTTCAGCTTTCTTTCACTATTTTAAGTTTTCTTTTTCTAAGATATTTTATGTTGTTCAAATCTACACCTCAATAGACCAATCACCACATGCACCCATGTACTATCTATTGTGTTCTCTCTTCATCTTCCTTTCAATATAGCACACCCTGTCTTCAAGGGGGTGTATTGGCCATGTTCGGTGCCATACATTGATCTCGCACATACTCTCCTACCTCAAAATTTCCATACCCCTAGTCCTAACCTTGCTAACCAACTATCCTCTCGGCCTCTCCGTCACCACCCCATCCCTACTCTCGCCCATTGGGTGTTCCCACTTTGTGCTGCCACAATGTCTCTTTCAAACTAGACAAAAGGTCCCTACATTATTTCTCATACACCCATTATCGTGTATGAGAAATGGGAGGACCCTTATGAATGAAAGTTATCGCCTTTCCCTTGACTTTTACAGCGAATCAAGGTCTTGAGCATGTGGAGACCAAAATTGGGGCCCCTGCATGAATACTAGATCAGAATATGGTAATTTGCCACTATTGCTATTTGTAGAGAAAATGAATTATTGACAAAAAATTTTGTCACAAAAAATATTTTGCATCAATACATTAGCCCGACAAATAAATATTCCCAATAATGATTAATAATTAGAATGACCTTTTTTTTATGTGATTTTTGTTTTTATTTGCAACAAATAGAGTTTTTAGAATAAGTATATTTTGCGACAAATTACAATTTTGCCAATTAAGATATTTAAATTGGCGTTGTATTTTTTGCAATCTTGCGGCGGTCTATTTTGCCAGAAAAAAATTTTTGCAGTAGTTTTTATGCCTTTTGTGGCAAAATTAGTCCATATAAAAAGTCATATTTGTTGTAGTAGCTCACTCGAAAATATGGCCCACATATGAGAGAATGCTAAAAATATATAAAACAAATAATTAAATTTATCATTTTCTATTAACTTAAATTTTTAAAATAAGTGATGATCATTTCACACTACATAAATGACGTGCAAGTCCAATATACCTAGTGATCTGGCCACAAAATGGGTGCCTATGGTGAAGATCGAGATTGCATTGTGGGACACGTGCATGCTAAAATTTGCTAGATGTGCATACATATGAGAAAAACAAAGGAAATATACACCATCAGTACCACCCATGTACCATCTATTGTGTTCTCTCTTCATCTTCTTTTCAATGTAGCACACCCTGTCTTCAAGTGATCTCGCACGCTCCACTCTCCTACCTCGAAAATTCCAGACCCCTAGCCCTGATCACCAAGCTAACCAACTATCCTTTCGGCCTCTATGTCGCCACCCCATCCCCTCTCTCGCCAATTTTGGTGTTCCCACCATATGCTGCCACAATGTCTCTTTCAAAATAAACAAGACGTCCCTACATTATTTCTCATACACCCATTATCGTCCATGAGAAATGGGGCCCTTGTGAATGAAATTATCACTTTTTCCTATACTTTGATCGCCAGTCAAAGTCTTGAGCACGTTGAGATCACCAAATTGGGCCCTTGCATGGATACTAGATCAGAATAAATATGAGTGAAAATGAAATATTATTCCATACCATCCATATATAAAAAAATACAATATGGATTCCACATATATATCATCTATATATAAAAAATACAATATGGACTCCACATATATATTATAAATATATGGAATCCATACCATCTAGCTAGAAGGCCCAAAATTAAAGACGTTTATATGTTTCCTTGCAATTATTCATGAATATTTATGTTGACTCGAAGACCTCAAACCAACACAACGAACCACAGATGTGACTGGAAGAGTCTATAAATTAAATGTAAAAAGTAGTGTGAACTGTTGGAATTTGGATCCACCTTCTTCGTTGGATCGGAGCATCAAACGTGATATTTTGTCAATAAGTAAAAATTAGACCGAACTAATATGAAAAATTTGTAATGTAGCAAAAGTTTTTAAATTGAGTAGGAGGAAACTTCCTACATCATTCTATAAAAATTATAAGATGTCCATTCATTAAAAATAAAAAAATGATAGTTGTAGTCGTGAATGCGTAAGCGTCGTATAATTATTTTAAAAATAAATAATAAATACAAGACTCATATGAAAAAAATTAATATTGAACCATATTCTTTTTTAAAATGACTGTACGACAGTTACACACTTCATGACTATACGTAATATTATTTTTAAAAAAATATGTGTTTCTCGCATACAATAGATACGTGATAATGTTTTAAATGGATTTGGAAAAACTTCCAAATGAAGTCGGAGGAAACTCCTATTCGAAACCGCCAAATCAATAGGAGACTTTTTCAGGTTTAATAATATATACACGAAAATAGAGATCTCTATTTTCGTGTATATACATGAAAATATATACACGAAAATAGAGATCTCTAGAGATTGATCAGGTCAAAACATAGAAGATCGATGCCAATGCATGCTAGACTGCGCGCGCCTTTGGGTTGGGGCCCTGTTCCTGCATTGGCCGGTTCAAATTTAATGAACAAAACTTTGTAGCAGATAGCTGGGCAGATGATGGTTGGCATTACTCCAAATTAATTTACTCACTACAACATATGACACTTTTCCTGGCGATTCATAATCGCCGGAAAAAGTGGAAAAATCCCGGCTAAATACCTATCCCGGCGATTACAAACTCGCTGCATATTCGCCGGTACTATCCAGCCATTTTCTATATACTGCGGCGGAAACTCAAAATCGCCGCTAAAATTAAAGGATTTAGCAGCGATTTTTGAATCGCTGGGAAAGGATTTCCAAAATCGAAAGTCATTTGCCAGCGATTCAAAAATCGCTGCCAAATCTTTTGCCAGCGATTTTCGAATCGCTGGCAAATGACTTTCAGTTGTTAAATTCCTTTTGCAGCGATTCAAAAATCGCTACCAAATCTTTTCCAGCGATTTTTGAATCGCTGCCAAAGGAATTTTGTAACCGGAAATCCTTTCCCAGCGATTCAAAAATCGCTGGCAAAAGAGTTGGCAGCGATTAAATGAGCGCCGCCATTAAACATGGTTTTCTATTTTCAGACTTTTTCCGGCGAAAAAAGGATTTTTCCGGCGACTTTTAATCGCCGCAAATAGTATTTTAAAAAATAAAAAAAAAATTTATATATACAGGTGAACCTAGCCTAAAACATACAACATCCTTATCATACAATGCACAAAAGTATACTATAAAGGGCTAAACAACTTTATAGTCAAATGTACACAACTTTTGTGGTTAAGAGAAAATAAAGGGCTAAACAAAACATGTAAATTACATACACAATCGTCTCAAACTATAAAGACCTAAAACAAAAATCGTTCATCTGAAAAGCTTTGAGGATTTTGAGAAACAATAATTATAAGGTAGCAATTTGACTTTGAGGATTTGGAGGGGAAAAAACAACCCAAGTCTATTAATTTTCATAGGATTAAAATCAGCATGAAAATAAAACATATTGCTCTAAAATCAGATTCTGTAATCCCAATTTATAGAGATAAAATAACATAGGATTAAAATCCAAAAAAGAATAATCAAGCTTCCCAAACCATTCCAAGGAAAATAGGCAAATCTTTCTTGAGTGAGAACCAGATGTGAACAATGTAACTTTAAACATGAACATTAACTAAAATTATTGAAAAGAAATCTTTAGGTAGCTGACAATTATAGGTTCTCAACCAACCTATCAAAAAAAAATTATAGGTTCTCAACTAATATAGTCAACTAAATTGTTCAGTATGATGCTTGCATAGTAAGGGGTACCTTAAGTGGCCTGAAAAGAATCTACTACTTCTATTGCCACACTGTAACATTATTTGGCCCCTTGTCAGAAGACTAAAGTCCTCTTTATACACATTTCTTCATAGATCATACCTTAGCTCCCTATGTGCATGCTTCCAAATATTTGAAGGCATTCCTGCACTTTGCATCTTTCTCTCCAAGGCAGCCATGTCATCATCATTGTCACCAAGCTCCTCTTTTATAGCTCTCATCTGGAATATGTTTCAGATGAAGTAGCCAAGATAAAGGAATAATTAGGGGTAGATAAAGAAAAGTAACAATATAAATATTTTCTACTGCATAACTAAAGATAAACAAAAAGAATATAGAAATGTTAATAACAACAATGATAAAATAAACATCATCCAAAAATGCTTTACGTGAAAGCATGCTAAAGGGGATAAGTTTAAGTTACTCTCCTCTTGTGTCCTCTGTAAGTATCAGTGGTCTTGATTGCAATCTTTGGTCAAGAGAAAGTTCATTCAAGCTTTTTGATTAGGCCTGTCACAATGATCAAATGCTAGCTAAACTGGCCTATGTGCGACCATGTGCCTACCTAATTCATATAAGCATTTCTATATACATACATAAAATAAAGCTCCTCTTTTATACACACACATGGGGTGGTTCAAGACCATATATATATATATATATAGTTTTTCTTTTGTTACTGCATGCTATTTTTTTGCACTCTTTCCCTGTATATATATGCCACAGATTAATTGGTTAGTCAAGATCACAACCTTTTAATCTTCTTTTTAAATGATCAGAATCCCGACAAAATCTACTTTTTAATACTCTTATTGTTAACCTAATTAATGTGCATCAAACCCATGCTAATCACCTTTTAATTAATAATCTCTTAAATATTTTCTTTTTTAATTATAGCTATCTACATTAACCTATATATCTAGCTAGCTAACGGGCTGTCATCTCCACTAGTTAAAACCAAGTGCTAATCAAGAGTCAAATAGCACGACACAGGCAAGATTGACACATTTGAGTTAGGGGTGTACAAGATTGACACAGGCAAGAACCAAACTCAAAGAGATTGATGGGTCTAAGTCTTTGATCACAACCCTTCCTAAAGCTCACTTAAGTCCTGAAACCTTACAGAATGTTTCAGTGATAAGTACTATTGGTGAGTTGCTTAATTGGTTGATTTTGACTAGAGTTATCCTTCTATTTTCACAAAACATGATAATAATAGAGATTGAACAAAAATACCATTATTTAGTGAAAGAAGTAAAAAGGAAATAATGTTTCCTCAAACAAAGAGAAGTTTTATGTAATATATTAGCATGGAATAGATCACCTATCCTGTTTTCTAGAAGTAACTAAGCATTCCCCATTAAAGTTAGCTTATTTCCCAACAAAATGTTCTTATTACTATTAGCTAGCTATAAAGAATCATGGTTTAAATCTCTCAAGCCCCAAAACAGAGTGCATAGCAGAATTTTCTGCATTACCATGGACAGCTAGTAGCTTTAGTACATTCGTGCTCTTAAACATCCCTCATTTAACCACAATCTCAACTACATAAACCAAGCATACTAGAGTAAATGGAAAACTTGAGAAGAAACATCATTTTTTTGTGAAAGCATATCATAAACAGCAAGAGTAGCTCTTGGCAAACCAGAAAATTCTAATTGAACCTACTAGTTTGAAAAAAATCCTTAGTTGCTTACTTAGGCTATTAATCTTGAAGAAAAGTGTTAAAAAAAATACATTCTCATCTCCACTAGTTTAACACATACAAATTAAAGGGTTAAACATAGTCAAAACATGATTCAAACTCAAGAAAAGGCAATGAATAGCCATAACAGAATTTTTTCCCCAAAGCTACATAGCTGAAATGAAAACAGGGCAGAAAATTCAATTTCACCTCCTCAAGCTATGGTTGCACAATTTTTTACTCTATCCACCTTTCCTCTACTCGGCAGCCACACCCAACTAAACATATCATCAGAGGAAAATAAATGAGAACTCGAATTTGGAAGCCACTACACACAGTCGGCCAACAGCAGATTTTCATAAAACTACATATAGAATGCAACGGTTTGCCTAGCATAACCATGCATCTTAACTTATATTTTATTTGATCATACAACATGATAGACACCTCTTAGTCCATCTTCAATGGCAGAAATTGTACCAACATAGTCAGTATTGTAGCCAATTAACTTCCCGTATGTAGGTCTCCTTATAATCCAACATAGTCAGAAGAGCTTGTGAAAACATGTAGCCTGTTATTGTCTGCATGTCTATGTACATATAAATATATTCATATATATATATATATATATATATGTATATATGCATTCGGTGTTTTTCAAATCTTTCATGACTGTCAACAAGGCATGTAATTAAAGACTAAAAACATGTTTTTTATACACATGTAAATTTAAGGCTTTGTGAAAAAGGAGAGGCAAAAAAACAATTGTCACAGAAAAAGGAGGTGGGGATCAGAGATAAGGACAATATAGCTAGGAGAGAAACCTGAAGATCAAGTTTCAAGTCATCGCATATATATGCACTTAGAGATCCTAGCTAGCATTTTAGTGTCCAATTTCGCAATTTAACTTGAATATATATATATATATATATAGGACGTATCTCGATCTATTAATAAGCCCTCAGGACTAGATTCAGGGCCAGAATAATGAATCTAGGGTTCCATCTTTGCCACTACAACAAAATTATTCAGAAATAATTTGTGCATGTCATCCAACAATCCAACTAGACAAACAAATGGCGCTATGTTCATGCTCAACATATGGAGAAAATAACGAGTTCGAAACAGAGTTCACAAGTTCAGAAAAATACCTTGGACACGCTGAGCAGCACCCGAGCAGTAGATTTTGGCCAACCGAGGGCTTCGAATGGACTGGCAAGCCTCAAAGACAGGATGTTGGGGACACCAATTTTAGGGGGATTTCTGGTAGCCCTAATGCACAACAGAGGGCGATTTTCGTACAAATCGCCGTGTGTACATATGCATTTCAACAGAAGGGGGATTTAATTTTTGGTAGCCGAAGTATTGGGTTTATTTCATGGAAGATTTACAGCAAAACTAATGGGTAAGCCGATCGATGGAGGCAAAGCTTGGAGACCAGAGATGGAGCTTCGGGAGTGTTTCGGAAATGGGGAGAAAGGAACTACCACGTATGGATTCGCCGGAACCGATTTTAGTTGCAGGTGATGGAAAATCGCTGACAAACCCACACGAAGAGCAGAGAGGGTACAGTACTGCATAAGTCGCGGGGAGGGAAATAAAATCTTCAAGTTTGGCGCCGGACAATATTTATTACATTTAGCAGCGAAAATTTTCGCCGCTAGAAGCATTAATTTCGCTGCCATACAGGCAGTGGCCCTTCTCGCCAGCTTTTCAATTATTTTCTCCAGCGAGTAAGCAATCGCCGTTATAAGTAATATATGCCAGCGATTTATATACCAGCGATTCAAAAATCGCTGGTAAAAGTCCAAATTCTTGTAGTGACTATTTTTTCAGGTTGCAGCCGGGAGTCATGGAAGTTGCTAATAAACGTAGCTTTTATTAGCAAGAATAGAAGAAAGAAAACCAGAGCTCAGAAGTGTATGCTTGAGAGTTCATGGTATTTGACGGTGGAAGAAGTACTAGACCTAACATGCAAGTAACTGCATGGATGCCTTTAAGTGTCATGGGGCAAGACAGCATTGAAGATCACTGCATGCATGGATGATTCAATCAACGTGCAAGAGCACGGAGTGACAAATGTTGGACTTTTGGAGATCCTGTACAATTTCTTGATCGTTGATAAACTGTAATTTGATGCATCCCCAACCGTAGTTCTTGAATGTAAATTAAACCTAAAACTAATCAAACAAAAGAGACGCAAATTGCCTATTAACAAAAAAGATATGAAAGTTAATAGAAAAATATTTTAACTACAAAAAGATTATATAAAAGTGAACTTACAAACTGATGTGATACGTCAGATTATAATTAAAGTTACTTTTATTGTAAAATAGATCTAACGTATTATATGAATTCATGTCAATTTATAAATTTATTTTTATCAAAATATTTTTTATGGTTATAAACTTCACTAGTTAATATATGAAAAAACCCTATAAAATCTACCACTAACCAATTATATGCATGGGTTTTGTAAGTCTTATAAAAACTAATTCTTGGCATTAAACCTGAAAATTATTAAATAGAACTAAAGGTCCAATTAATTAGTAGATAAATCCATAATAAAATGGGCCAGAGGCCCCCAACCCAATAATATATGGCACTTTCCAAGTCTTTAGGTCCAACCTTATCTATGGCATCAAAAGACAAAAGTAAAACCCCCACATGGCTCTTGACTAGTGGTGAGTTCGGTTCGGTCTGAAGAGGTTTTGTAGATCGGATCAGATCTATTTGGTCTAGGATTTTTCCATTCTGGACCAGACCGAACTCCCTCAGGACCGGTCCGATCTGATAGGTCTATTTACCCCATGGTTGACCTTTTTTATTTTTATTTTTTTATCCAATGACATTTTGTTTAATACTTATATAATTATATTGTGATATATTTAATATATATACATATAGTATACTATTATATATATATTAGTCATATGCTAATACTATTAGTCTATTAGTAATAATACTATAACTAATAACTATATGTAATAATAGTAATAGTGATAACTATATATGTAACTATATGTAATACTAATAACTAATACTATTAGTCTATTAGTACTAATAACTATACTAGTACTAATATTATAACTAATAACTATATGTAATGATAGTAATACTATATGTAATACTATATTAAATAAAAGTAATACTCTATATAGTTATAGTGATTTAATACTAACATATTACATATTAAGCTAATATACTAATACTATTATAAATTTACAAATATATGATATATTATTATTTATACTATAACTTTTATAATATGTTAATACATTAATATATATACTAGTATTATATATATTTTTTTGATCAGTTATACTAGTACTATATATTATAGTTAATAGTTATACATTAAAGAGTATAGTAATACATTGATACTAAAATATATATAGTTATAGACTTATAATGATTTAGTTATTATGAATTTATGATTAGTATAACTATATAATTGTATTAGTATTAGACTATTAGTAATTCAATTTGGCTATATTATATTAGTAATATTAGTTATGTTGAATCAGGTAGTTAGTATAACTATATTCTATATTATTGTATTAATATAAATATTAGTATTAGTTATAACTATATAACCTATATTAGAATTGAGTCTTAAGACTATATAATAGACTAATATTATTAGTACAACTATATAAGTATATTGTATAGCTATATATTAGTTTTAATTATAGTGATTAGTATAACTATATAATAGTAGACTATTAGTATAGTTATACTGTTATGGTGATTTAGTATATTATAATTTATATATTATATTTATACTATAACTCTTATAATATATTAATATATACTAGAACTATATATTATAGTTATATATTAAATAATATAATAATACATTCATACTAAATATATATAGTTATATTTCTAGTGATTTAGTTATTAACTTATTATGATTAGTATAACTATATAAATTATAATAGTATTAGATCATTAATATAGCTATATATTAGTAATATTAGTTATGGTGAATCAGTACTTTATAATAACTATATAAGTATTAACTATAATGATTTATATATATTAATTAAATATAAGTATAGTGATAATTAAATTATATTAATTAAAGTGATAAATATAATATATAGCTATACATAGTATTAATTATAGTGATTAGTATAACTATATAAATTATATAATAGTATATTAGTATTAATAGTAGACTATTAGTATAGGTCACTATAGATATTGTTGAAGTATTAGTTACAGTGATTTAGTATAACTATATTAGTATAAGTATAACTATAGTCTATATTATACTATTAATATTTTTTTATACCATATATAATTATATAATTAATTATATACAACTATTATATAAATAATATATATAAATAATATATATATTTTTTAATTTCTATTATGTCCGGTCTGGAGTGAAAAATTCCCAGACTGAAACCCTTCAGTTCCTTGAAAATTAGACCGAACTGGACCAAATTAGGTCTGGTCCAATCCGGTCCAAAAAGGACCGATCCGATCTGTTTATCCGATCCAGACCGTCTGATTTTCAGCCCTCCTCTTGATCCTTCAGCACTACTCTTTGGAATCTTCTAATTCTAGTACTTCTTTTCAAGTTTAGCAGCCAAGAGTGCACTTTTTTCTCATAGATGGCTAATGTCCATCGACAGAGTGCAGGCAATCAATCCAACCTCTTTCTGGGTGTAGAAAGCTCTATAAAGCATTTTGAGGCGGTAGATTTCATGCAGGCCACCTTTATTAGGAAAATGACCTATAATAATCTTAAGACATATAATGAAAATAATCTACTTTTTACTGTAGTTCTGTTTTTTTAAAAGAGACCGAGTCTAACTTTTAAGGAAAGAGGAATGCTACACATCATCCCACATCACACATTTTATATATTAAAATATTATTTTTTATTTTTTTATTTTTTATTTTATTTTATTCTTATCAAACTAATTGAATTATTCTATTTATTATCTACACACTACATATTTATTATAGAAAAAATGAAAAAAAATTAAAATAAGTGTGGTGTGTGAAGTGTGAGGATGATAAGAAAAATTTTCCTTTAACATTTGACTAAAATTTGAAGGAAAAATGACCAAAAATCCATACGTGCGCACGCAACCCCCAACGACGATTGCACGTAAAACTACTCATCCTAGAAACTAATGCAAAGCACCGATAATGTCTCCGAGGCATCTCTAATCTTTTATGGTAATTAGTGGAGTTCGATCCGGTACAGGATCTATTCGGTCCAGGATTTTCCTATGCTGGACCGGACTTCCATTTGTTCACGGTTGAT
The DNA here is from genome assembly GCF_018687715.1 of Carya illinoinensis. Classification (NCBI taxonomy): domain Eukaryota; kingdom Viridiplantae; phylum Streptophyta; class Magnoliopsida; order Fagales; family Juglandaceae; genus Carya; species Carya illinoinensis. The sequence continues at coordinate 12,232,450 of NC_056765.1, forward strand.
TTTTTTTTTTCCTTATCTTATGACATTTTGTTTAATATTTATATAATTATATTGTGATAGATTTAATATATATAGTATACTATTATATATATTAATATATATATATATTAGTAATATGTCAATACTATTAGTCTATTAATATATAGTAAATTGGAAATAATTATTAACTTATTTACTATAATTAATAATACACTAGTACTAATACTATAACTAATAACTATATGTAATAATAGTAATACTATATGTAACATACTAGTATTACTATATCTCTTCAAACACCACACATTTATTAATACTCTATCTCATACTATATTAAATAATAGTAATACTCTTATTACTAATACTCTATGTAGTTATATTAAATATTATATTACTAATACTCTATGTAGTTATAGTGATTTAATACTAACATATTACATATTAAGTTAACTATACTAATACATTATTAATTTATACATATATGATATATTATAATTTATAAAATAACTGTCATAATATGTTAATATATTAATACATACTAGTAGTATATATTATAGTTAATAGTAATACATTAAACAGTATAATAACACATTGATAGTAAATATATATAGTTATAGACTTATAATGATTTAGTTATTATGAATTTACTATTAGTATAACTAGATAATAGTATTTGTATTAGACTATTAGTAATTTAGTATAGCTATATTATATTAGTAATATTAGTTATGTTGAATCAATCAGTTGTATAACTATTTTCTACATTATTAATATGAATAATATTAGTATTAGTTATAACCATATAGCCTATGTTAGACTTAAGAGTCTTAGACATATAATATACTAATAGTATTAGTACAACTGTGTAAGTATACTGTATAGCTATATATTAATACTAATTATAGTGAAAAGTATAACTATATAATATTTTTAATAGTAGACTAATTGTATAGCTATATATTAGTATTAGTTATACTGTTATAGTGATTTAGTATATTATAATTTACACTATAACTCTTATAATATGTTAATATATTAATATATAATAGTACTATATATTATAGTTATACATTAAAGAATATAATAGTACATTCATACTAAATATATATAGTTATACTTATAGTGATTTAGCTATAACTATATTAATATTAGTATTACTTATAGTATTTAATATAACTATATAGTCTATATTAGTATAAGTATAACTATAGTATATTATAATTTTAGACTATAAATATTATTTTTTTAATACCATAGTAGACTATTAGTATTAGTATAAATATTAGTATTAGTTAAAAATTATATAATTAATTTATAAAGTTATTTATATAAATTATATTTTATTTATTTACTTTTCAATCGGTCCGGTCCGGTCCGAAAATCCCTGGACCAGTACCGGACCGAACTCATTCGGTCCTCCTAAAATTAGACCAGGCTGGATCAGACCCAATTAGATCCGATCCCGGTCGATTTGGCCGATCCAGGCCGACTGAATCTCACCTCTAATCATAATCCTTAAATTTAACGACAAATGATGCCCCCTTCCTTCATTTTTATAAGAAAATATGAATAATGTAAGATAGGAAGGTTTGCATACCTTTTCTTTTAAAGATAGAATTTATCAAAAAGAAAATTGATTTTTTTTTTATATATATTAATCTTATATTTTTCCTCATTTTTCAATAGAAGGATGCTAGACTTCAATTCTCTAAGACTTTATAAGTCATTTTTTCTTTTTCTATATACATATATGGATTAAGAGATTAACAAATTAAATTTTAATTTTTTTTAAAAAAATTTAGCATGTAAAATGTATCCAAGAGTCTTCTATATTAACCTAGAAGTAAGATCCTTTTAATCTTAATTAACGAAAGAAAGGGAATTGAAAACAATGTTAATGAAACCGCTGACTCTTGTGGTGCAAATTACTGGGCCTTTCTTTTTAGTATTCATTTTTTTATTTGACTGCAAAATATAACTCCAATTCTGTATTTGACTGCAAAATGTAACTCCAATTTTAATTTCTTCACTCATCTTTCATTATGAAAAGACGTAGTGATCTATAGTGTTAGAATCTACAACTTCATTCTCTTTATTTTGTTTTTGAAAAAATTGAATCGAAACTAGTTGGATTTGTATTTGAGTAAATACTTTATACAGTTGTGAAATGTGTAAACGTCGTATAGTTATTTTGAAAAATAGTGAAATTCATTATTAAAAAATTAATTTTTTTCATGTAATTTTCGTATTTATTCAAATTTTTAAAAGTGATTGTGTGGCATTTGTATACTCACGACTATAATATAATTTCTCATTATATTTATTAATAAAATTTACTCGTTTATATTATTTTTATGGTGAAAAGAAGTCTCATTTAAACTACAATTTGTTGACCATTTATTACTAAATAGAAGTGATATTTACAGTCTTATATTGTGAAAATATTACATAATGCATGCTACATTTGAAAAAGAAAAAGAATAAATCTGAGAACCCACATAAAAAATTATTTTTTAATAATAAATATATTTTCTTTAAAGAAAGTGCAGAAAACATATACACCTTAATATTCTATATAACATTACTCATCACTAAAATATGGACTAAAAGGTTCATTAAAGATTGAAAGATGGAATATATTTGAAGATGCTTATCGCCTATTAAGGAGGATAAAGCTGTTATCTATTATTATCCAAGCATAAGTCCTAGTGGTCATTTGCATGAAAAATGTCTCGGACGCAACTATTGCACAACTTTTATACAATTATTTAAGAAATCTTTAATTTTTAATTCAAACTTATCAAAGTAATAAAAAGTTTAAATAAATTCAAAAATATATATTGTGTGTATATATATATATATTTTAATTTTACATATATATTATAAGATCGATGCAACCATTAATGCTTATGGAGTAGTGAACTATTGCATTTGCTTGGAATTAAAGTAAAAAAAATTGTACGAGACGTGATAATTGTAATTATGAATAAATACAAGATCTCAATTAAAAAAATTAATTTTTAAATAATTAATTCTATTTATTTCAAAACACTGTACGTCCTTACATACATGACCATAATTATATATTATCATTACTCATGTTGCAATCAAACGCATGAGCTGTTTCCCATAACCATCATTTCAGTACGATCCCAAATTCCAATGCATTGAACGTAATTCGTGGACCTTATTTTCCACGAGAACTCCTATTCTTAGTTAATAAATAAATCGAGATTCCAACGTTAGTATTCTTTTGATCTTCCTTAAATTGGTATGCTTTTGGGCTTTAGTACATCATGCAGATGCTATATCTTTATTTAATTAGAATCTACATAAAGCGGTCTGACTATTGCCGCAGATAAGTCATATAAACAACTATTCTTTGTGGCAGGTCATACGTAGTGGAGGTAATAATCATACGTGGTGGAGGTAAAAAAATGACGAACGCAAAAAATATATATAAACCTTATATAAAATAATATAACACATAAAAATATTGGATCATTTGTTTTTACTACATTTATCAAGAAGTGACCATATATATATATATATATATATATTTTTAATTTTCCATGACCTTTAGTAGTCGAAAAAAATATGTGGAGTTGCTGAGGCTGTTTGTCCTTAATTTGAAAATGGTTCAAGTTTGAAGCTATTGGTGAAGTTAGGCCCACATGACATTAAATAAAACATACTTCAAATAGATCGTCAATTTTATAAAATATCACATTTTATCTTATTTAATCATTCAACTGTTTTAAATTTTCATAAAAAATAAAATAAACAATTCAATTTTTTCAAATCTTAATACGAAAATAATATTAAAAAAATATATTTTAATAATATTTTATTCAACTTTCAATTTTAATCTCAACTCTTCTCATCTCATATCTGAAAATAAACAATACCTTAATGTTTTTCAATCCAAAGTCATGATGCTGAGAGAATAATCTATGACAATTTTTGGCCAAATGCCGATGTTTCTTGCTTAACAAGTGATGGAAGAGGGTCAGAAGAAATCTTATGTCTATGATGATATTACCTGTAGAGCGGTGCTACTCTTGCCTCTACCACATTTTGAAATTTTTATTTTTTGATTTTTTTTCTTTTCATATTTTTTAAATATTTTTAAAAAATAAAAAATACACCAATATTTTAAAAATTACTTTCTTAAGCATTAAGTAAAAATAATATATATATATATATATATATATATTTTATGAGTGGTCAAATAGAGTGGTCACATTAGGCGGCCAAGTAGGGTATTCCTTACTTGCATCCTTTTTATCAAAATATCTTGTTAAAATTACAAATAAATCCAAACAAAATGGGTAATAGAGCCAAATTATTGGTCCATATCCATATTCCTTGAATAAACTAAAGAGAGAATCGTTAAATAACAATTTTCAACGCAATAAATATGAAAAAGACTAACGTTGGATGCAATTTTGATATTTATATATAATTTTTCTTCGAAAGAGGAGAGAAGAAGCAACAGATTCTACCACGGTAATTGTCAATGCATTTTTGCTTTTCTTATCTCACAATGTTGGAAGGTAATGATCACTTTGAGTTAGAATGTAATGATCCCTGTTTTGCATGATGGATGTGGAATCATGTATTGAGTTGTCAATATATGTTTAGTTCAAGTGTATGACAGCTTATTCGGCGCTGATGCTTTATGTGGTTCTGGCGTTTCGGGATTGCAGAGTCTGATGAATGTATGGGAAATGCTACACAACCTCCCAACACACCACACTCCACTTTTTTTTTTCAATTTTTTAATTTTTTTTAATATTTTTTTTGAATTTATTCTTTTTAAATTAATTTAATTCTTTTATTCGTTACTTATATATTAAATATTTAATAAAAAATAAAATAATAAAAATTAAAAAAAATGTGGAGTGTGGGGTGTTGGGAGGTTGTGAAGATTTTTTCTGAATGTATTAGCTGTTCGTACCTACAGCCTCTCATTTGCACCTTTTGTATCGTGGTAGAAGCTTCTTACTTTCCATTTTTAGGGGTGATTTGTTGGAAATTTAGATCTTCTAAATTCATTCTTTTAGGATCTATTATTTATAGGAATAATAAAAAAAATAAAAAAATAATAACAACACAATAAATTTACGTAAAAATTTTAAAATAAGAGAAAAACTATCAGATCTAGAGAAAAAAATTTACTATGTAAAAAATTATTACAATCATACAATTTTTCTCCTCATCTCAAACACACTCTCAAAGCTATCTCACTAATAAAATTTTAACTTTACACATCTTTTCCTTTTACAAAAAGGCCAACAGAAGAATTTAATTAAAGTCAAAAATTACTAGATGAGCTTTCAACTAGTACACTTAAATTAATAGACTAAGCCTCTTATTTATAACTCATGAGTCTTACCTCTTCCTCACTCACTACCGATGTGAGACTCCAAAGAGCAATACTCAACATGATTGACAGCACCAACAAAGCTATCTGCTTTTCTCATGAAATAGATGAAGCTTAACTGCTACAGAATTTGTTTAAGCTGCTGCTTACCTATTTCTGACCTTTTTTTAGTTACTATGTTCAGTTTTGACAATGTATATAAGATATGAATTCAGACTTATGTTTATAATACTATTCTTTTTATACAAGAAATTCTCATGCATGTATTTTTTCTAAACCAGCCAGCAAAAGGCTCAAAGAGAAATTGGTAGGTGAGCATTTTGGTCCAGAATATCTCACTGAAATAAAAAGAGCAGTTGTCATAAAATCAATAAATAAATAAAAATAAAAATAAAATAAAAAGAACAAGTGTTCTTGGAGTCTTTAAATACAATTAACCAACTTGCTCCTAGCCAACCATGTTCTTGGATGGAAGAATTAAGAGGTCCAGTTTGGGGCCTTCCACCACGACACAGATTTCAAGTTTCGAAATCACTTAGATGCACATAAGTAACATGACACAACAATTGAAAGGACTCAATACACCCGGAGTAGTGTTCATGAACATCTTATTTCAGCTTCTTGATCCCCAAGCACCATCTTTCTCTTCTCAATCTCATCCGCACTCTTACGGACCTCAAGCTTCATCTTCTTGAGAACCACGTACTCGCTATTAGCTTAACCACTATTAGGATTAGCTACCCTTGCCCGGGCTTGTGCTGCAAGCAAAAAGCAAGGAAATATGACAAACATGCAGAAAAAATTCTACAGATAAGAACAAGCTTCTAAATTTTATCATAATATAGAAATCAAGCATTACAACTTCACTATCTTTACTTTTGGTCATAGTTTCTAAACTTTATCATAATAAGAAATCAAGCAAGAGTCGGAACTGTCTTTACTTTCGATTGTTGAATCAAACCAATCTGCAATATTTAGGGTCATACATTTTGTTGTACAGTCAAACCAAGACAAGATAATGTCAGTTTATAGAATGACTCATTTGATATATTTAATTCATTTAGAAAAACCAAAAGATTGCAGCAAAAGAAGGGAAAATAAGCAAAAGGACTCAAACGCAACAAGAACCTGATGACCTACGTGAACAAAAAAGAAAATTTCTCTTTCAAAGGAGGAGATAGTGAGGCTTTGAACCCCCCACGCCCACAGACACACCCTTTCTTTTTTCTTTTTCTTTTTTCTTTTTTTGATAAGTAATTCAAACACACCCTTTCTTCCAGCGTGCTTGGCATACAGGGATATTGCAATATCTATGGTTTTGTTTAGCCCTGCTTTCAGCCTAAGATAGGTCTTAACTCAGAAAAATCAGGGTCTTTAATCTTACTGTGTGCAAGATGAATCAATCTGATCCGAAACTAATATTTTGGAGGTTGTCATCTTATCTTCCATTGCTCAACAGTTAAGCCACAAAACAAAATTGTGTTTCTATAAATGAGAAGGGATACCTGAGCATGTGAAGCCATATTATCCTCGTTAAACCCAGACATGAGGCTTAAGAGCAAAATTGCAAGTCCAGTGTGATGCCGACTAACCAAAAAAATCATTTTGACATGAACGTAAGTAGCAGATGATAATGATAAAACCAATTAAAAGCAAAGCAGAAATGAATGTAAAAAGAAAAATATCAATTTCTTTCAAGTATGAGATTTTATTAAAAAAAAAAAGGGTGTAAACCCCTGGTATAACGAAAATATAGAAGATAAATGCAGAAATAAAGGAGGCTAATATCAAAATCCAATTCTACCTTATCTGCGCTTTTGTGAAATGCTGGCAGACCAAAAGACACCATTACTTCTTATGGGAGGTTACTTAAAAAAAACAAAAAAACAAAATTCTTATGGGAGGCAAAACAATTGTTAGTAAATTCTATATCGGCAAGCAAACATTGGTTCAAGCGGCGTTCACTTGAAAACCTTGAAACTTGCATTATGGCAAAATAGGCACTGCTTGGTGGGTTGGGGTTGGGATTTCGGGCTTTGTGGGGATGGTGAGAAGATGAAGAAAGGGAGAGCACAGCTTGGTGGGTTGGGGTTAGGGTTTCGGGCTTCATGGGGTTGGTGAGAAGAAGAAGCTGAGAAGAAGAAGAGAATAAGATGAGAAGATGAAGTTGAGAAGTTGGTACCTGATCGTGGGGAAGCAGATTCGCAGCTCGATGCGGGACGGTGATGAAGACACGAAGGGAACGGTCAAGGGAGCGAGAGCATTTGAACTTGGAGATTAGGTTCTGATCGGCATGAGACGAAAATTTTGAATTTAAGATAAAATATTAAAATATTATTATTGTTTTAAAATTTAAAAAAATTTAAAAAAAAATTAAATTATTTATTATATTTTATATGGAAATTTGAGAAAGTTGTAATGATGAAATGAGAATTTTAAGTTTAAGATGAAAATTTTTGTTTACCAAACCGAATCTAAACTCAGTGAAATGCAGCGTTTCATTTGTCCACGTGGAGGCCCGTGTATGCAAGGGTTAACCCCTCCCGAGTGCGAATAGAGTTTTTTTTTAAGAAAAATTTTTCTTATTATCTTCACACTTCACACATTATATTTATTTTAATTTTTATTTTATTTTTTTATAATAAATATGTAATGTGTAGATAATAAATAGAATAATTCAACTTTAAAACTGCCCCTAATCTGCCATTTACAAATCAGCCGGACATTCTCAGTCACCATTAATTTCACCATCCAAAACTCAGCCTTTTACTCATCATCAGACATCTGCAACACCTTGTCATTTTCCATTGAATTCAGCCCTCTCTCTCTCTCTCCCTCTCTCTCTCTCGGGCATAGTCTGAGATTCTGAACAAGAGAGGAATCCCCAAAATTAGAAAGGCAAAAAGGATGAGATATTTTGGGTTATACCTTACAGAAGAAGAAAACCCAACCACTACCAATCTACCATCATATCACAATTTGCAGAAAAATATTGGATAATTTAAACTCCAATCACTCAAATGAGACATCAGATTGCTATCCATCTCCTCCAATAATCAGAATCAAGGAATTTTATTGGCTGGTACAATATCGTGTGACAAATAGTAACATCAAAATACAAAAATCTGAGCTAAACAGGCCGCAGGGTCTTTGGCTAATTCACAACATTCCCATCTCCAACCCCATCAGTTCGAAAGGGAGAAAAAAAAATGGAAAAATTGGCAAAATTTTCTAAAAAGAACAAACATTATTGTAAGAGTAGCCTACAAACATTAGACCCTGAAAATACAGGTTGCTGCAGAAGTTCTCAGTTGTACCCACTTGGAGTTACAGCTGGGTTTGTGGAATCAGAGCTGAGAAAGCTTCCACTCTCTGCGTGCTCCCTTTCTCTGTAACCCGCACAGCAGAGACCCAATTGCGACCACAATCCCCTTTAACATTTCACGTTTGATCCGGCCTCTCCTAGGAGGGAGGCTTTGAGGATGTCTGTTCTTGGGTTTGGATTCTTCTGTCGCCATTTTCGTGAAGTCCATGATTTTTCTAAGCAATCTCGAGGAAGAGGAGAGAATGTGAAGAAAGTTCAGTGGAGAGTTTGGGAACAAGACCAACAAGAGACAGAAGCAAAGAGTGAGGGAGACTGATTCTTGTAGTTTGTTCCCTCTACTTTGACACTGCGTTTGTACTCTAAAATATTTATAATAGTCTTGTCTAGTCTCGTATCTCTTCTGCTTGTTGACTTGGTCCGCAAGGGTCAAGCAGGCCCGGTTTAGACACACGCATAAAACGCGGATGAATCTGGGCGGGGCGATTAGGTATGGTTTGGCACTTAATTGTGATTTCAAATTTAAAATTATTATCTCATCGTTATAATTTTTTAAATTTTTATATAATATATAATAAATAATTCAATTTTTTTAATCTTTTTAAATTTTAAAATAATAATAATATTAAAATATAATATTTTAATATTTCATCTTAAAACTCAAAATTCTCGTCTTACTACCAAACCATATGTAGCCGTATCTTGAAATGTGCAAGTACAAGTTGAAAATAATAAAATTTCTTATTAAAAATTATTTTTTATATAAATTTAAATAAAAATTAAATAAAATATTATAATATTTTTTTTATATTAATATTATTTTAAAATTTGAAAAAATTGAATTAAGATTTTAAAAATTTAAATTTTTTATTATATTATATGTAGAAATTTAAAAAAGTTATAATGACGAGATGAGAGATGAAATACTTTCTGAATCTAAAGATGACTGGTGTATTAAATAAATCAAATAATGTAAAGTTTACAGGACCAACTGGTTTTCAACAAGCACAAGGTTGTGGGAAAAAAATGAGTTTAGATATTGAGCTGAGCTAAGTTAAGTTGAATTAAGTTGAGTTTTTTTATGAGTAGTAATAAGTTGAATTTGTGAAGTGAGTTATATGGAGCTTATCTAAAATGAGTTTAGATGTGTTTGGATATTAAGATGAGTTTAGTGTTATTCATGAAAAATTAACAAAAAATTGTGGGTCCTACGTATAAAGATGTTTTGAATTGAGATAAGTTTAATAATTTGAGAGTTGGATATTTGGATATTAAATTCAAATTAAAATTAGACTGAACTGAGTTAATTTCAACTGAGTCTTGCAACCAAACAAAGCCTATTAGATTTTTTGAAACTAAGATATTGGAAAAAAATATAAAGTCGAGAATTTTTTAATATAAATTTTGATATATTTTTAATATATATTTACAATAAAATAATTCAAATTTTCTAATATATAGAATAATATATAATTAATAATTAGAATAATATATTTTAAAAAAAATTGATATTTTTGGAAATATTGAATAATATTAACTTTGGCAATGTAGAAAAAATAAATTGTGAGATTTAAATATGTTTATGGGTATTTAAATTAATAATAGATATTACTTACTTTTTAATATATTCATAACTATTACCCAATAATTAAAAAGGAAAACTCTAGTCCTAAGCCGGTCCACTAATCCAACACCACACTCCATGACGTGCAAAATCCGGTCTTGTCGCCACATCACGGTTTCATAATTAAGAATGGGTAATGATACACTTACCACCCTTTTATCACTATTTTACCACTTATAATGTATTTATTTTTTTTATCATTTTTTTAAATATTTTTTTAACTTCCTTAGCCATTATGAAAAAATTTTAAAAATATATAATTTTAGTGATAATCACTTGCTTAATCATTAAGTAAAAGAAAAAATTTAAAAAAAATTAAAAAATTAAATATAGTGATAAAATAGTGATAAAAGAATCGTAAGTATATCATTTAATGAATAGCCCTCACTTCTCGAGCCCTATCTCCCTCATGATTTCATAATGCAGAAACCCTAACTTTGAAATTGAATTTCTCTCGAGCCCTCTCTCCCTCTAAGTTTAACTTCCCCTCTAGTATGATTCTCGAGCCCTCTCTCCCTCACTTCTCCAAATGCAGAGTATGTCCCCCCCCTCCCCCAATCTCTCCATCTCTCACATCCATAGCCCTCTCTCAGTTTCGTAGTGATCTTTCTCTCTCTAACTTGATCTGTGATCTCAAAACAATTTGGAAGAAACGACCACGTCCAAATCTGTGACTCGAAGACATACGTTGCTTGCATGTTTAGCTCATCTCCAAAACCCTACATCATGGTAAGTTTTTGGCCGAATCCTTCTATTTGGTTCCCAAGTACAATGATTGTTTTTAAGTTTGGTTTGCTGAGTAGAAGAGAGATAATAAGTTGGGTTTTCTGTTGTGTTTAACTTTATGTATGGAAGTTGTTCCCTAGTAATGTAAGTACATTTTTTGTTCTGCCCATCAACTGTTTGATGGAATTACTGAGCAGAATGGACTATTCGATTCCTACCATTTTGTTCTCATCATGCTAAAACTTTCATCTTTGTGTGCTTCTCTTTCTGCATGTCGATGTTATCTCTGGTTTGTGATGAATGAGAAGGCATAATGTGTTAGAGCTACTTTAGGCTGAAATTCCTTACCCCTTTAATGAACACTTTAACTGCTTAAGCGAAAGCAAATGATCTTGGTGAAAGCCATGTGTAGTTGAAGGAACTTTGATAAAGTTCTTATGCTTTGAACAAAGATGCGTTGGAGAGATATTTGATGTAGTTCTGAAGATAGTGAGGTTGAGTTTTTAATTGACTGCTGATTAGTTGCATGGTAGCAAACCCAAAATAAAAGACGGGCCTCGTTATATTGTTTAGCTATAAGGCACCAGATAAAATCAGTTACAAAATCAGCTAGTTATTGTGAGGAGAAATGAGTTTAATTTCCCAAAATATTCTAAGGTCTCTCGTTGATCTTATTGTGAGGAAAAATGAGCTACAATCATGAACTTAGTCACTAAATTGATCACGAAAAATAACAGCTTGAAGATCTAAAGTTACTAGATATTTTAGAGATCCTATTTAGCAGTTGTGAATTTGAATTCTACACTGTGAGTACTGAAGCTCCAGTGGAATTTCATGAATAAGTTTTAAGAACTAATTTATTTAGTCTTCACAAAGAGCATATATAAAAATGAAGTTTGAAGCGTATGAACATGCTCATTCTGGTTTCAAGCTTCCCAACTTTAAGGTTCCTAGAAGTATCAAAATGAAGAATCAGGAGAACTGTTTAAGAACAAGTAACTTTCAGACACTACAAACACCCCCAAGTTTTGTGTTTTGCATTTAAAACATGATCATGAGTTTTATATCTGATATTGTCTAAAAAAATGATCAAGGCTAGTTTGATATAGGGAGAACCTTACAGCTGGGATCGTATTGGGGAGAGAGAGAGAGAGAGAGAGAGAGAGAGAGAGAGTAGGATGGTCAGGTGGGTGGGGAGGGATTTAAAGAAATTGTGTTTATCACTTGTGTGAGGGTGCAAAAAGAAAATTATGAAAACACCTATGTGGTAGCTTTTGATTGGCTAGTGTAAAATTATTTTTATCACTCGACCGGCTCCAAGTGCTACTCTTTGATATAATATTTATGAGTGTCTCTCATGTATAATAGTATCAATACAGTTATTTAGTTGTTTGGTCGGAGTTTCATTTAATATCACATTTAAACAGCTTGTTGAACATCACATTATGGTCATTCTACTTACTTTCATGAACATGGTTTAACATATTTGTGCACTAGTTTGAGATAGATCACCTATGGCATTGAGCGCATCATCATGTGTAGTTGATGATTTTTTAGAATCACCAACCTGTTGGTGTGGCTTGAAAGCCCTATTAAAGACATCCCAAACTAACAAAGATCCTAAAAGAAAATTTTACGTATGCCTGAAGTACAAGTACAACACGGTAAAATATAGACTTTTTTTTATCTTATTTTTGTATTACTTTTTAACATGTCATATTTTACATTTGTCAAGTTGACCTCTTGTACTACAGGGAGAAGCAAAATGCCAATTCTTCATATGGGCAAATATATTTCAATTCGTAGAGGAGAAAATTTGCACAAGAGAGAATGCTATTTGAAAAAGGGAGGGCGATGTATTATTGTGTAAGTATAAAGTTTAGGAAAAGGAAGATAAACTAGTTGAGAGAGAGAATGTTCTTGACAAGCAAGAGGAGAAAATTGTGAAGCAGATCGTACATAATAGATGTGCATGCATATCTTTGTGTATGTATTGGGTGATATCGATTGTAATAATTTTTGGTTGGTTTGAACCATAAATGTATTTTGGTCCAAGTTAATTGTAAATGGATAGTTTGGATTAAAATATATTAGTATATTTTTCTTTTTGTTGTGAAGGGAGATCTCAAGTGTTACTGGATTGTAAACTTTTGGCTTGTAAGATATATCGATCTGGGATGTTGAACATGACCCAATGTATTTTGAATTTATTAGTTGTAAACTTTTGGTATGCAAGATAGATCGATCCTAGATGTTGAACATGACCCAATGTATTTTGAATTTATTAGTTGTAAACTTTTGGTATGTAAAATGGATGGTTCTTGGATGTTGAATATGGTTTGGTTGGAGGAATTGAAATCAGCTGTCGTCTGGCGCTCCACCTTCTTCCTGAGTGCATTGTCAAATTGATCAACAAATTCTTTCAACGTAGTACCAGAATGTACAAATTCATCGAAGAATGCATTCATACTTTTAGACCTTTGAGTTGTGCTCATGCTAGCCCAAAATACTCCCTTAAGGTACGCCGGTACCCAGAACGACCTCTCATTGTACAACCCTTGCAGTCATACATTATTACAAAGTTCATACTTCTCAATAAGTTGCCCCCACTTCATTTCAAATTCTACGCATGTCTGTGACTCATATAGGGCACTTTGGATGAAGTCTTCAACCCTGCATTGAAAGCAGCATGTGATTCCAATTTCTTAGGCAACTTTCACATTATATGTCATAAACAATATCTATAGCGATTATCTAAGAATACCAGAGCAATAGCACTCTTCATTGCTCGATCTTTGTCTGTTATGATCACTTTTGGAACCCGGCCATCCATGCACTCCAACCATACTCGAAACAACCACACAAAAGTACTTGTATCCTCGCTTGAAAGCAACCCAGCTCCTAACAGTATAGACTGCCCATGATAATTTACACTAACAAATGGAGTAAACGACATATCGTATATATTTGTTAGATATGTTGTATCGAATGTGATAACATCTTTGAAATACTCATATATTGTTCGGCTACGTGCGTCAGCCCAAAACACATTTCTCAGTCTCAAATCATCTTCCACATCAATCATATAAACAAAACCATCATTCCAACCCCATCCTCTTGAAGTACTTAGTAAGTGCTTCACCACCTCCTTTATCCAACTTTAATTTTCTAGCTTTGTTAATAAAATTTCAACAGTCTTTTTCTTGAAAATCAAGATTCTTGAACCCGCCTGCATCAATAACAAGTGCCCCAAAATTCTTATTCATTCGAATACATGCTCTGTCGTTCAAATCAAGCATCCTTTGACTGTATTCGTCTAAACACTTGTGCGATCTAAAAAATCTAGATTTTTGTGGGCTGACAGTGCTATGATTATGAGCAATCTCAACACTGGTCACCTTCCAAGTACCCTTCACCAAGTTAGCATTTATCATTGTCTTACAATCCGTTTTAATAATTGGTCGCAACCTCGAGATATTACCATGGTTAGGTTGGTACTTGCCACCTCGCGCACACCCAATCGTCAAATACCTCATCCTCCCATCTGCCTTTCTCTTCGTCCATTGTGTTATAACACCAAAACCTTGTTGCTTGGCATATTGCTTATAGTAGGCCATAAACTCATGATTAGTGGCAAACTCCATACCAGGTTTGGACTCCTCATCAACTCGTTCATTATCATAATTTTCTTCATTTATCTCCTCAGCTTCTTCATTCTCTTCATTTAAAGGAGATGTACCTCCAACATTAGTTTCACTTTCAGAGATAAATGTCGCATTAGTCGATGGAGTAGTTGCAGAATTTTCAAAGCTTCTCAACTCCTCTCCAACACTCGATGGAGGTCGTGGCATTGATGGAGGCTGTAATAAGGTATTGCGTATTCATATAGGTAACAATGCACATAAGGGAAAAAAATAAAAGGTTAGAATGCAGCTACCTGGCTGGGTTGTTGAACATGGCGGGATTCATTCGCATAAATCTACGAAGGGCAGATGAACGTTGTTGGAAGAGATGACATTGGTGGGGGCTATAATCAAGAACGGTGTTAGAATGGGTAACAACATGCCCAAAAAAAAAAATAACACGAAAAATTTCTAACCTGGTTCGGTTGTTGAACATGGCCCAACTCCTCCAGTGTATTCGATAGAGGGCATATCAATGTTGTTGGAAGATGTAGCATTGGTGGGGGCTGTAATCAAGCACGATATTAAAATGGGTAACAATGTAAGGAAAAAAAAAAAGAACATGTAAAATTTCAAATAACCTAGTTCGTTTGTTGAACATGGTCCAACTCTTCTGCATTTGTCGACGGAGGGTAGATGAACATTGTTGGAAGGGGTGGCATTGGTGAGGGCTGTAATCAAGCATGGTGTTAAGATAGGTAATAAACAGATTAAAGAAAAAAATTGAAAGGTTAGATAGGAAATAACCTAGGTCGTTTGTTGAAGATGGTTCGAACCCTCTGCATTAGTCGACGGAGGGTAGATGAATGTTGTTGAAAAATGTGGTATTGGTGGGGCCTTATATCAGGCACGGTGTTAGAATGGGTAACAATGCATATATTCAAGGACAAAAATTAAGGAAAAGAAAGGAAGTACCTGGCTCGTTGGTTGAACACAACCCGACTCCTCTACATTACTAGACAGAGGATAGATGAACGTTGTTGGAAAAGACGGCATTGGTGGACACTGTGATCAGATACAGTGTTATAACAGGTAATAAACAACTTAAAGAAAAAAATTGAAAGTTTAGAAAGCTATTTACTTGGATCGTTTGTTAAAGACAGCCCGACTTCTCCACATTAGTCAATGGAGGATAAATGAACTTTGTTGGAAAAGGTGGCATTGGTAAGGCCTGTAATTAAGCACAGTGTTATAATGGTTAAGAATGAACTTAAGGAAAAAAATTTGAAAGTTTAGAAAGCTAGGTACCTGGCTACCCCATTTATATGAATATGAATTCAGATATGCATTTGGATGCATTATAAATGGTGGGTAGTAAGCATTTCCTGGACCATAATATCCCTACAATACACAAATAAAAATACATTAACTAGTTGAAATCAAGACACATTCCTTTTATGAATGACCAATGTATCATACCTGAGTCGGTGGAATTGGTGTAGAAGGCCTGGGTGGCCTTTTATCTTCCTTTTTATCCATCACGCTATTAACAACTTGAGTTTTTAGATCGACATTACAAGAAATAAATTAGAATAAATAATTAATACATGCATCACAAATGGAGCAACTCCACATACAGTTAGAATAATTAATTAATAATGGGTCCATCCCTGTCTCAATTCAGGAAACCTTTCATCATTGTTTAAATGTAATCCTACCTTCAAGTTACATTTTAATAAACACAAGAAGAATTACTTTCCCAAAATATTCAGGAAACACATACCTCTCAAGTTAATTCTATGATCTACTCACTTCCACAAATGCATGGAAATTGTAATGTTTAGTTGGAAGTATTTGGTAGGTATAGCAATCTTTCTTAGTAATGTGAAGGCCAAAGCATTCCTTAGTTAGATCTACAATGACAAGAATTTAGTAATTTATTTTACAAGCTGCAAAGTGCAACTTTGGATCTGTATTTTTTATTTTTTATTTGATTTTTGCTTTTTATTTTACAGGCTACATTAGATACTCCTGGCTAAATTTCTCACATTGCCTTCAGAGCATTAATTCTTAATTTTTAATTTTTTTGTTCTTATACAATACACTCTAACTAAAATTAACCGAGAAACATAATTATTCATCAAGATCCCCTAGATATAGAACCGGTTTTAGAAGGAGAGTTACAAAGTTTTGATCTGTTTGTTTGGAAAAACCCAGTTGAGGAAATATTTTCCACCAAAATAGCAAATCCATGAGGTATCAAATCATTCCTAGACATTTTTTATGAAGTAACGAGTAATTTTTTGCACAGCAAGATGAAATATAAACACGGATTGCAAAAATACCTCGTAGACCAGACGACAGGCGGCAGATGACAGACGATAGGTGGCAAATGACAGGCGGCAGATGACAGACGATAGGTGGCAAATGACAGACGGCAGGCGATAGACGAGAGACGATTGGAGGCAGACAAGAAAATGGTGCCCGAGCAGGAGGGCGAGAAGTTGGAGGGAGACTACACCACCAATTGAATTCGAAGATTTGGGAAAAAAAAGCTAGATTTTGGGTAAAACACCTGTGTTTTACTGTAGCAATTATAAAAAAAAAGCTACGTTGGCATAGTGTGGTTTAAGTTACTGCAGCGGGCTTTAGTATAACATAAATCAATTAAAAATACTTTTCACTTATTGGTGCAACCTGCCCATTTATTAAATTCTAAAAAATAAAAACTATCTTATCTTATCTCATTATCTAAATACACACTTTTTTATAAACAATCTCATCTCATTTTAACTAAAAAATTTTATTATTATTTAAAATATTTCATTTCATATTATCTAAACTACGTAACAAAACAAATCCATCTCCGTCTGCCTATCTCCCCTCCAATTTGGAGCTCTCAGTTCACTGCATAAAAAAATAGAACCAAAGGTTGAGTTCGAGCAGTGGCATTAGATTATCATTTTTCTAGTTAACCATGTTTTTACTTATGCTGTTCATTTTCACCAGCATTGAAGTAGGCCTCGTTTGGATACTCATATGATCAGAAATTTATAAATAGTAATAAAATAATTTTGAGTTAATTCTTTATTGAATTTTGATAAATAAGAAATAAAATATTCTAAAGTTAAAATATTATTAAAATATTTTTTTATTTAAAAAAATGAAATTATTTTTTGTATTTTATAAAGAAGTTTAGTAAAATTGTAATGATTAAGTAAAAAAATATGAAAGAAAAATTGAAAAATATTTATATTTAAATATTATTGAATATTGAAATGATACGAAGCCAACTACTTATCCAAATGGGGTCTAAATAAACTTGAGGTTTAACATATTTGTTCAAAGTGTTTATTAGGCAAATAATATAATATTCTTATTTTCTCACGTAGACTTTGATTCTTGAACATTATTTCCATTTTCTTGAAGATCTTGGTAGTTTTGATATATAAATTGTTGAAAATTATGAAATAAAAAAGTATTTAAAAATAAAATAAAATGCATTGAAAAAGTACATAAAAAACTTTAAAAATAATATTTTATTATTATAGAGAGTGAGATAGCTAATTTAGTATAAAGTCCAACTTTCAAGTGGTTAGTTAAAAGCAAAAAAATGGCATATTAGCTAAACTTTGCCAAGATCAATTCTAGTGCTCTTAGAAAGAGATTTTATAAATTCAAGTGATAGCAAAATAATTTTTTATAATTCAATATATTATAACAAATTAGAGCAATACTAGATACATATTAAACTATGTAAGTTTAACGTACTTTATTTAAAAAAAAAAAATGAGGTTCACTATGAATAAGCTATCATATGGTTCTAAATTTCTCTTATTTTTCTCAAAGGCAATGCACATGACTTGCACACTCTACTCTCCTAGGACAACATAAATTATTTCCCAAAAAAATTATATCCATTTACTAACTTAATTTTATAACACCTTTGTATAAACTAAACATTTTTAAAAATAGTTTTTCTATTCATCACGCCACACACCATACTTTTTCTTAAAAAATTATTTTGGTTTTATTCCTCATAAACTAATTAAGTTATTTTACTCATCATCCATACACCATATATTTGGTAAGGGGAAAAAAATAAAAAAATTATATGTGATATGTGGTATTGGGGGGATTTTTCCCCAAGGCCTCAGGCCCACGAGGATTGGCCAGACTGGACATCAAAAATACCGAAGAAACTTGGCCTAGGCTCGCAAGGTCTCTTAGCAACTTGAATGGGACCCATGACCCACAGAAGTCGGGCATGCCTGTCTAGGTTAGGATGAGACATTGCACAAAGAGCACAGGAAGCCAAACCAGAGGAAATCAGGCTACATTAAATAGGTTCACTAGACAATCACGTCATATTAATGAATGAACCCAGAGTGCCACGCTGCATTAAAAGCAATATGGCGGAGGGAGTTCCGGAAGGACTTCCCTTCTCCCTAGGTCACTGGGTATGGCCCTCTGGCCCCCGGCACTAGGTATATAAGGTCCCTCGACCAATAGGTAAAATGATTGACTTTTTCTTTAATCAAATTATTCCCACTAAATTCTTGCCACTAAGCGTTTTACTCACTAAACTTTCTACTTCCTAGAATGCAAAAGAACTATCGCTAACTTAGGTATCAGAGGCTTCCTGGGCTATCCCAAGGCCACATTTTCCAACTCTTTCTATGTCATTACAGGCCCAAGACGCTGAAGACCCGAACCGGTAAGAACCCATCCCTTAGGTGTACGAAACACGACGTCAACAATGATGCCGTCTGTAGGATCCAAAAAAAAAAAATGTATCAATTGTATGCTTGCAAGGATATGTTCTCAATTGGTGCGGGACCAGGAAGAAGAAACCTTAGTCAACATGGAAACTAGGCTAGTAGCCATAGAACAACTCGTTGAAAAACTCACTAACAAGATGAATATCCTCTGTGAGGAAAACCAAGCCCTTAAGTATTATTGGCCAACTTGTTGAAAAACACACATGGCGAGTGTTATCCAACGCCATAAATATAAGGAGATTAATAGATATGTATTATTGGCCAACTGCCCAACTTGCAGATTCACAAATGGAACATCGGCAACTAAAACAATCTTATTGCCAACGTACAGCAAGAGAACCAAAAGAATGAAATACAAAGCGTCCCTTCAAAAAAGGAAATCTTCATGGCAAGCAGGCAAACATACCTTGCAAAGAAAAGCCAGAAATACAGAAGGGCAATCATGGTATAAAGAAGATGTATTATCGCACAAAATGTACATACAAAAAAAAGAGGCGCTGGCATCCATGGTTTTTACAAATAGAGAACTAAAACAAAAGGCTACATCACTGTATGCAAAAAAGAAAAGAAAGAAAGGAAGAAGGGAGAGACACAACAACAACGCCAAGCAAGATCAATCGCGGGAAGTCCTCCGGGTCAGCGCCTGCCCGACTCTTGTCTAGGCTCTGCGGGGTCAACCCCAATCTCCTCAAAGTTACCTCCCTCTAAGTCAACACCAACGTCACCCCCAGGAGGAAGGTTAGGAAGGCCATCATCCTCTAGGAGAAATGCATCCGGAATCATTGCTCGCACGATTTCATCGGCATGATTAAGGGTGGCCGGATTGGGCTCGAGGTCTTTGGATTCAACAGCTCACTAGTGTGCCTCCAATGCTTCAGAACTTTCTTAAGGGTTTAGGATGATGTACTCATGCATCCTTTCAAGGCCTTCAAAATATCCATGAAACCAAGCTTCATCCCAAACATAAAAGGTCCTCCCCATCTGTTTGTTTGACTGAGTGGCAACCTCTTGCATATGCGACAAGTCGCTTCTTAGATCCTGAATCACCACGTCCTAGGTGCCAATCCTTTTATGGGCAGCTCCAAACTCAACCAGTGCCTCATCCTCTCGTATTCTAGCAGCAAACAACAAAGCTCCTCGGTCCTATGCAACGGCCAACAAGGTTGAGTGCTCTTCCTCCAACATTTTGAGCTACTGGGCGTCAAAATCCCTAAGACCCCTTAGCCTCTCGTTCTTCCCCTGCGCCATGTCTAGTGACTCCTGAAGCTTGCTCAGAGACTCTTGGGCCTTTACGACCCACTCTCTAGCCATGGCTAGCTCTGCCTCCAGGCAACTTCTCTCTTCCCTCTCTCCATTGGCGTAACGGAGCATCGTTGTCACCATGGACCGAACCTCCAGGTTCTCTCTCCTGACCCCTCACTATGTGCTCTGCCAACCCTTCAACCCTTGTTTCAGAAGCTAGAAGAAAAAGGGAAAGATGAAGAGAAATGGATAGAACGTAGCAGAGAACACGAAGAGACCTTAAAGAAAAGCTTCCGTAGGGAACTAGACTCTCCCTCTAGAGCCTCCTTTTGCCAGGTTCTACCCTCAAGCCAGGGGGACGCCAGGATAGCCTCATCTGCATCTTTCAAAAAATGCGAGCCCACCCTAGACTCACTTGAGACCACCTCACATGGCTTGCGACTAGAAGAAGCAGGAGTGCCCTCAGTCACTAGCAAAGGGGCAAATGCGAGAAATGGCAACCCTTTCTCACCTTTAGGGCTACGCCAGCTTCTTTCTCTAGAGTTCCCAACTTCCACCGAGGCCTTTCTAGGACTTAGTGGGGTAAGGACTGAAGCCCCGACTACTACGCCTTTCCCAGGACTCGGTAGGGTAGATGCCGAAGGCCTAACCGCACCTTCCCCAAGACTCGGCAGGGTAGGGATAGGAGGCTCGATCGTCGATTGTTTGTCTTCAGCAGTGCCAACGGTTGTGCCCATTGACGAACTAGCAACAACAACAAATGAAGTGTAGTCTGTAGTGACTCCCTCTCAAAGAGACCTTCGGGCAGAAATACCCTCTCCGACAGACTCCAAATCCATAATAAGATGGCCTAAGATTTCCTTGGACACAAAAGCATCAGCCAAGGATCGAGCAGTAGATGTCGACAAATGGGACATCTTCATGTTCAGCTCTAGGGGTAGTTCCACCACCCGGGTTTAACGAGGTGCCCTCTCCAGAAGAGTACCCTATAAATGCATCTGGAGCAAATTCCCCCTCCGGGATGAATCCTATGACTCAGCAGGAGTGCTTGGGTTCCTTGAGCCAAAAATCACAACTGGTTTCATGACCAAAGCCACGAGAGAAGGTAGTAAGGCAGATACACCAGGATTCGTAGACCTTCCCTAGCCAGAATGCTGAGTTCTTCTCACGGAGGAAAAAGAAGGAGTAAGGGGTCGCACAGGCACCATGGCACCATGGCGATCGGCGCCAACAGTCTTCAGGAATGCAAGGTCATCCCCACTAGGCTTGGAGCGGACCTTCTTCCTCTTACTCTCAAAGGGAAAATTTAGGGCCCATTTCCAAGATGAGTCAAAAGACGGGTGGATGGAGATGCTACGAGCGGAAGGAATAACATGGCCTATCGAAGGCAAGAAAGCGATAAGATGATCCTTCCTAAGGAGAACCTCTGAGTGGACAAGAAGAGGGTGCTGAGCCGCCCAATCCCTAACGATTGCAATGCAACACAACTCATCAGACATAATGGTTGGGCGCACAACCTTGTCACTGGGCATAACCCCCCATAAAGCCCTAATGGGGAACTCGGCACAACCAATTTGAACAATTGGGAACCCCCACCCATGGCTAGACACAAAGAAGAATTTACTGGTCGAGAATCTTATGGTATCTCAGCTCCAACACCACCAGGGCATTCATCCATGGTTTTAAATATCGTACCGTACCGGCCACTGGTCTGGTACAGATATTGTACCTGTTTCATACCAGTTTGAATACCAGTTGTACCAACCGGTACCGGTCGTACTGGCCGATATTACAGCCTGTACCAGCCTATATACCGGCCGGTATTTCTGCCTTCATTTTTTTTTTCATTTTTTCAAACTACAAGCTTATTTTTTGACCCCAATTCATACCAGACTATTTATAATTTATATATATATATGTATTTATGTATAAATTATTCATATATAAACTATTATTTTAGAATATAATTTATATATATTTATACATATAATTTATTTATATATCGACTATCCTGAAACGGTACACGAAACGATACCAGGACCGAAATATTTCGTTCCAGTGCCTTGACTAGTACGCCATCCGATATGGTATTCAAAACATTGCATTCATCCCTGCAGATGTCCCCTCTTTACATTGTGAGTTAAGAAGAATTCACAGTAAATCAGATCGGCATGCTAAGGGTTGGACTTCAACAAAACCCACTGCCACAAGATGCTACAACAGATCAAGATCCCACAAGCATTCGAATGAAGTTGAGTGGGAGCCAACCTGAGGCATACAAGACTTCTCGGACTGGGCAAGGAGATGGTTGTCTCAGCCCACAGGCAAACATGCTTGGGAAAAGGGTGATGTGAGACGCTGAGCCATCGAAGTCGACAACCCTCTCGCGCAGCGCTGTGGCTTCAAGAACCACCATATCCGAGATACAGTAAGTTAAAGTTAGCGATCAGAGGAAGTTAGGAGAGGCCTAGGAACACCAAAAGCAACCTACGTAGCCCGGATCCAATGGGCTAGCCTCAAGACAGCACTCGAGACTCACAGGTTTGACAAATTTCTGAGCAGCCATTTATATTGTAAGGATATGATGAGAGATGGAGAATGGGAAAGAGCAAAAGCAAAGCGAAGGAAGCGAGAAGAAGGCAACAAGAGTATGAAAGAAGCTCTCGATACTAGTACAAAAGAGGGAGAAAGATTTAAAGCCTCGCCGCATACGTGCCAACAAAGTAAAGAGAGTATATGACAACCATCATTAGGGAAAAGACAGAATGGCCACCATTGGGTATCGATATTAAGTCCCCAAGAGCCACATAGAGAACTATAATGGGGGAGCCAAGATTAGACATGTGTAGAGATCAGACCGCAGGTGATTTCGCTCTATTGATTAGGTAAAGGCAGAAAGTGGCATTATTTGACAAGATTTAGGAAATTTCCATCAGCCCAGTCCGATGAGAATTGGCGAGATAACTATTGGGAAGATCTTCTCTCAGGGCCCCGGGCCCACAAGGATTGGCCCACATCAGACATCAGGAAGACCTGAGAAACCTGGCCCAGGCTTGCAAGGTCTCTTAGCAGCCCGAATGGGACCCATGACCCATGGAAGTCAGGCGTGCCTATCCAGGTCAGGACGAGACATTACACAAAGAACGCGAGAAGCCAAACCAGAGGAAATGGAAGGAAGCACACCAAAGAGAATGGACAATCATGCCGCATTAATGACTGAACCTAGAGGGTCACGCCGCATTCAAAGTAGTATGGCGGAATGAGCTTTAGAAGGACTTCCCTTCCCCCCAAGTCGTAGGATATGGCCCTCTGGCCCCTAAGGTTGGGTATATAAGGTCTCTCGACCTATAGGTAAAGGAATTGGTTTTTTCTTTGATCAAATTCTTCCCACCAAATTCTTGCTATTGAGCGTTTTACTCACTAAACTTCATACTTCCTGGAATACAAAAGAGCTATCGTTGACTCAGGCATTTGAGACTTTTCGGGCCATCCCAGGAATTTTCTAACATTGTTTATATCATTGCAAGCCCAAGACACTGAAAACTAAGACCGCTGAGAACCCGACCCTTAGGGGTACGAAATAAGCCGTCAACAAGTGTCCATTTTCGATGCAATGACTTGTGTAGGGTTATACCTTGGAAAATCATAGGATTATTATTTTATTATATTTAATTTTTTTTTAACTTTTTATTTTATTTAATGATTAAAGAAGTGATTATTAGTTAAATTATATATTTTTTTAATTTTTTCATATTTTATCTACCGAACAAAACGCGTCGTTGTTGCATGTTAATAATTTCCTTCGTACAAACTCCAGTCAGAGCATTGGTTGTAAGAGGCCGGTGTCAATTGCAGCAGTCAATAAATTTTTTTTTAAAGAAATTAAAAATAAATAAATAAATAAATAAAATTGCCTTGACAGTTGAACCGAATTTAGAACTGACTCAATCCGAAATTAGTAAATAAATAAATAAAAAATAAAATTGCTCATTTCGACTGAGTATGGAGATCACTCTTTATCGAGGGCCTAGCCTACAATGAAAACCT
Organism: Carya illinoinensis; assembly: GCF_018687715.1. Lineage (NCBI taxonomy): Eukaryota > Viridiplantae > Streptophyta > Magnoliopsida > Fagales > Juglandaceae > Carya > Carya illinoinensis. Next base: position 12,257,180 of record NC_056765.1, read on the forward strand.
CAATAACTTGCCCATTTTGCTATATATCTCTATATATATATATTGCTAATTAACCAGAACTTCTGTTGCAATGAAACCTCAATAACTTGCCCATTTCCTAGCTGAATTCTTTGGTCGCGTTCCAACCAATACTGATGATAATGAATAGTCTAAACCGAAGATTGTAACCGAGTTATAACAAAGAATATCATCCATTGAAATAAATTAAGGTTTTATATGTCAGCCATGGCCAAACAATCTGTACGTGTCCAATTGAAAACAAACCTCGGCCAGCTCCTCTGCTCTCCTATCAAATTCCTCAGTTTTCAATTGGCCAAGTACTCGATCTTATTTCAGCTTTCTCTCACTATTTTAAATTTTCTTTTTTTAAGGTATTTTTTGTTGTTCAAATCTACACCTCTATAGACCCATCCCCAGTACCCATGTACCATCTATATATTTTCTTTTTCAATTGATCTCTTACGCCCCACTCTCCTACCTCGAAAATTCCAAACCCCTAGCGCGCCCTCACCATGCTAAACAACTATCCTCTCGGCCTCTCCGTCGCCACCCCATCCCCGGTCTCTCCAATTGGGGTGTAATTCCCACTATGTGCTGCCACAATGTCTCTCTCAAACTAAACAAGAGGTCCCTACACTATTTCTCATACACCCATTATCGTGTATGAGAAATGGGGCCTTTGTGAATGAATGTTATCGCTTTTTCCTACACTTTTATGGCCAGTCAAGGTCTTGAGCACGTGGGGACCAAAATTGGGGTCCTTGCATGGATGCTAAGATATCAGAATAAATCTGTGTGAAAATGAAATATTCCATACCATCTTTATATAAAAACACTATTATTAATGTATATGTGGAATCCATACCATCTAGAAGGCCCAACATTAATGACGTTTATATGTTTCCTTGCAATTATTCATGCATGAAGATGAATGTTGACTCTGGAAGACCTCAAACCAACACAACGACCCACCACTCACCAGATGTAACCAGAAGAAGAGTCTATAAAGATGCAAAAGCAGTGTGAACTGTTAGAATTTGGATCCACCTTCTTTATTGGGTGGAGCATCAAATGTCATGATATTTTGTCAATAAGTAAAAATTAGACCGAAGTAATTTGTAAAATTTGTAATGTAGTAAAAATTTTTAAATTGAGTCGGAGGAAACTTCCTACATCCCTCTATAAAATTTATCGGGTGTCCATTCATTAAAAAAATGTGCTTAATTCTCGCATACAAGAGTTACGTGATAATATTTTAAGAGTAATGTTACGTATAGTATAGAATGTATTATTATCGTGTAGTTATTTTGAAAAGAGTGAAGTGTCATTATTAAAAAATTAATTTTTTTTAATATGAATATCTTATTTATTCACTTTTTTCAAACGCAATAGGTATGCATTCAAAACTGTAATTATCTTTTGTTATATTTTAAATGAATTTAGAAAAACTTTCTCCAATTTGGAGTCGGAGAAAACTTCCATTCGAAACACCAAATCAATAAGAGATTTTTTCAGGTTTAATGATATACACACGAAAATAGAGAGAATTGATCACGTCAAAACATAGAAGATCGATGCCAATGCATGCAAGACTGCGCGCGCCTTTGGATTGGGGCCCGCCCTTTTCCTGCAATGGTCGGTTCAAATTCAATGAACGAAACTTGGTAGCTAGGCAGATGATGGTTGGCATTACTCCAAAGTGATTTCATTTACTATTTGTTAAGGTACGGTTGTGACCGGGAGTCATGGAAGTTGCTAATAAATGTAGCTTTTATTAGCAAGAAGCAGATCAAGAAAGAAAATCAGAGCTCGGAAGTGTACGTATGCATGCTTAATGAGAGTTCATGGTTTTGACGGGGTAAGAAGTGCTAGACCTAGCATGCAAGTAACTGCAGCATGCTTTCAAGTCTCGTGGGGCAAGAGAGCCTTGACGATCACTGCATGCATGGAAGATTCAATCAACATGCAAAAGCACGCAGTAACAAATATTGGACTTTTGGAGCTCTTCATGTACAATTTCGTGATCGTTGATAAACTGAAATTTGATGCATTCCCAACCGTAGTTGATCTGGCATGTAAACCCTAAAACTAATTATAATAATAAAATACAATAAAAGACACAAATTGCCTATTAACAAATTAAAAAAGATATGAAAATTAAATAGAAAAATATTTTATCATAAAATAATTTTATAAAAATAAACTCACAAACTGATATAATACGTCATATTATAATTAAGGCTATTTTATTATAAAATAGATCTAACACATTACATAATTTCATGTAAATTTGTAAATTTAAAAACTAATTCATGGCATTTAACCTGAAAATTATTAAATAGAACTAAAGGTCTAATTAATTGCAGTCGGGAAATGTAGTCAGCATATAGTTGTGGAGAAAAAAGTGAATTAATACGAGACCTATATGAAAAAAAAAAATTATTTTTATAACTTTTTTTATTCATGTAGGTCCTCTTGAATATAAAATAATTTTTTTATAATTTTTTTTTATTCATTCCGTACAGCCGACTGAACGCCAACTGCATTTCCCGACTATATCTAGCAAAGTCCCAAAAGTAAAACTCTCCACATGGCTCTTGACCCCTCAGCACTACCCTTTGGAATCTTCGAATTCTATTCTTCCATTCAAGTTTAGCCGCCAAGAGTGCACTTTTTTCTCGTAGATGGCTAACGTCCACCGATAGTGCAAGCGATCAATCCAACCTTTTTTGGGGGTGTAGAAAGTATAAAGCGTTTTGAGGCCGTGCAGGCCACCTTAATTAGGAAAATGACCTATAATAATCTTAAGACGTGTAATGAAAAAAATCTAGTTCTATTTTTTAAAGAAGAGATTGAGTGTAACTTTCACCCTCTGAACTGTATTTAATATTATGTTTTTTTAAAAAAATTTTATGTACAGTCATTTTTTCAAACTCGTTTATACATTCCAATAATATGATTAATTTTATATTAAAAAAAATTAATCCAGTCAATCATATCAATAGAGGGCACAAAAAATACATAAAAGTGACTGTATATAACAATACTCTTTTTTTTTATAGTCTATTACGTTAAAAATTATTATTTAGCGGTTCTCTCATTAGTTTATCCAAGGAATATGGATATGGACCAATAATTTGGCTCTACTACACATTTTGTTTGGGTTTAGTTGTAGGCTTTGTGTTTATTTTAACAGGATATTTTGACACTCCCCTCCTTTTATATACTGTTTTAATTTAATAATAGTTATTCATAAAAACAGGATACAGGTAATATCATTCCTGACAAATAAGAGTTGGTCTGAACCTCTTCTAATTGATAAGCAAGAAACATGGACAAAGTCCACTGCATTTGGCCAAAAATTGTCATAGATTATGCTCTCAGCATCGTAACTTTGGCCAAAAGTAAGCAGCATTTGTTTTCGTAAATGAGAGGAGATAAGATTAAATGAGTTGAGATCAAAATTAAAAATTTAATATAATATTATTAAAATATATTTTTTAATATTATTTTTATTTTAAAATTTAAAAAAATTTAAGTATTTATTTTATTTTGTGTAGAAATTTAATAAAATTGTAATAATGAAATCGGATGAAAATGATTGTAAAAACAAACGAAAAATATTAAGATTGATGATCTATTTGGATTATGTTTTATTGAATGTCCTAGGGCCTAATTCCATCAACAGCTTCAACGTCCCTGCATATTTTTTTCCACTACCAAAAGCCATGGAAAATAAAAAATATGCCCACTTCTTGATAAATGTAGCAAAACAAATTATCCATTTTTATTTATTTATATTTTTTTATATGAGGTATTGTTTTCTTTATCCCAAAACTATCGATTTTTATCCCAAATAGACGAGATTTTTCCATGATATGAAGAAAAATAGGAAAGCATTATCAAATTGGAATTTAATTCAAGCAGAAAATGCATAATCTAACATCAAATGCATAGATCTAACAAAAACTACTGAGTCACTGACAAACATAAACATTATTACAACCAAATCATAACAAATAACATCTACAACCAAAACACAAGCTACCACCACTTACAAAAGGAAGATGGTTTCTGTCTTCTTCTTTTCTTTTCTTTTTCTTTTTCTGCAACATAAGAACTGAGAACCTACCCATAAATCCGAATCACAAATCAAGCTAGATGGGATTATGTGCCTACAGAAACTCCCTAAAAATCTGAGTCCTGCAGCTCATGATACCAATCAATTCATAGCATAATCTTATTCCCACATATCCAAACCACACAAAATACTACCTAAACATGTACCCTAGAACACCATAGAGGCAGCTTTTATTCTGTATGTAAAAGAACAGAAATAGATAGCTTCTCCAAGATAATAAATACCAAGTGAATGACAAAAAGGCCATGGACAGAGCTCAATTCAGAGAATTGAGAGAAGATGGTTTTATAACACTGCTTTCTAGGAGCTATCAGAATTCAGATCAGAGTTGTAGGCACTTGAGGGTGGGGTTGAAGAGGCAGAGTTTCCCCCACTTCTGTCCTCTCCTCTGATTTTTTCCAATGCTGCTCCCACCTTTGAGGCTGTGGATACAACTTTCTTGGCAATGCTTCCAAAAATCTGAGCTTTGATCTGGCCTCTCCTCGGGGGAAAGCTTGAATTTTTCTTCTTATCGGTGTTGGGGAAAGTGGCTGCCATAGATTAAAGGTGTAAAAGCCTGCAAAATTAAAAGCAGGGTACGAACAGAGCAAGCAAAGCAAGAGAAAGAAAGTAAAAGCCGGAGTTCTGATTACAGAATATAAAGAACAAGCTAGGAGGATATGTTTGTTTGAACAGAATGATATGAAAGAGGAGGGAGACAAAGTTTCAAAATGAAGGTTGCGAAAGAGCAAGAATGCTGTGAGTTAAACAGCTTTATATTGAGGATGTGAAGTAGAGTTTTAGGGCACAAAGCTGCTTTTTATAGGCCCCCCATCTTGCCAAAGAGGCACCCCCCGCCTTGGTATAAAATATCAAGTTTTGCTTCAAAATCCTGCTGTATGATCTATGCAATCATTGCACCAAATTCGGTTTGCAGCCTTTATTTCAGGAATCAAGATGGGGTTGCCCCATGCATCAGCTTTAGCGGGGGCGCCTTTTTTAGTCTTTCATGGGAGCCCGCAAGAATGAGAACGTTTGGAGTTGTGTCGCCATCGCTGCCAAATATCCGTGGGGTGTTCAAACTCCAACAACAAGTGTTTAAGCTCCAAATTAGTCCACGCCCCGATCGAGGTTTGGATATATATGAATACCAGACAAACCTAACTCATGTCCTTTTAGCCGCGAAAGCAACATCGATATTACAACTGATCATCCTCATGAATTTTAAAAGCATATCTTTAGTTATGATGATATTACAACCGGCCACCATGCATGCATGCAATCGACCATTACAGATAGAATTAATATGATCAGTAAGCTAGCAGGCGTGTTTGCTGGAAAGTCTTCAAAATAAGCTAGCAGGCGTGTTTGCTGGAAAGTCTTCAAAATGGTAAGCTTAAAGTTAGAACGATCTTTTTCAACTTAGTTCCTGCATGCATATAAATAATAATAACCATTCGATCCTTGAGATCTCATGCCTAATCCTTATGATATTTGTTGATGTTTTCAGATTTTTTTTTGGTTTACTTCTGTTCTTCTATATATAGAGGTTAAGAACGCTTGGAATATCTATGATTAATCTTTGGTCGCAATTAGCATTTATGCATACACAGATCGAAACGTGAAAATTAGTCTTGAAAGGATATTTTTTCTGTGATTGATCAAGTGATTTTGATAGTGAAATGAGATAAAATGATTTTAAATGAAAGTTGAAAGTTGAATTAAATATTGTTTGAATATTATTTTTTAATATTATTAAGGTTTTGAAATTTGAAAAAGTTGAATTATGATTTTAAAATGTTAAATTATTTATTATATTTTATATAAAAATTTAAAAAAATTGTAATGACGAAATGGGATTATTTTTCAATTCAAACGGCACCTTAAAGTTGTTGTTTCAACTTGAGAATCTTGAATAAAATGTACAATATAAAATGGACTACATATAAAATATTTATTATTGTTCGTGTAAATCTTTTAAACCTCGTTCAATCATTTTATAATATAGAAATTTTTTATTCATTATCATAATTTTCATGACTCTCTCATCATTATATGATTTGGTATTAGATAATTAAAAATTATTTATTATATTTTATTTATTATAAATTATTATCTAGTATTATATTATAAAATGATGAGAAAATAAATGATAAATAAATTTTTTTTATAATATATGGAGCTGATCATTTTGTACTCGGTGCTTAAAGACATCTTGGTCGAATCTTAAATATCGATAATTGATGAAGTGGCATCCCCATCCCATCTGGTGTAACTTGTCTTGAAAGCAAGCAAATGTACTAGATCAGGTGCGTGGCCTACCAGTTCCAACTCAGCACCGCCCGATGTATTTTGTTTGACTTCTGAACATGACACATTCAGGTCAAACCAATAGGCAATATCCAAATTCCACCGTGTATATATTTAGGTGCAGCTTCTATGAGCCAAATTCCACTTTTTTTTTCTTTTAAATATTTTAAAATATATATTAATATACTAATAGTCACTTTCTTGATTATTAAATAAAAAATTAAAATAAATAAAATAAAATACATAAACAGTCAAATTAAAGTGACACATAATATAATTTTCCTATATAATTAGTCCCAATGATTTGTCCCAAGGTCAAATATTTCATGTGGTTTTTAATTGCACTTTTTACTCCCTATGATTTTAGTCATGGAGAATAGATGTACACATGAACAAAAGATCCAAGAGATTCTCTTTGGACTGATGCGATCAGCGAAATTGATGTTATTGATCGACTCCAAGCATAGGTTCAATTGCTTTGGAAAAAAAAAACACACACACACACACACAAAGAAAAGAAAAATCAACCAATCTAAAATGGCGGCCGTTTTTGACTTTGAAGCTGGCCTTTAGTTCGAGTTTAAGACGAGGTTGTCTTTACCATCTGATTTAGGGGACTTTGGGGATTGTAACAGGAGACAAGAAACCATTTTCAAAGATTGCTTAAAGAGGATTTCTACAAGAAGTCGAATTAGTTTGGCTCTTCCTTGGATGAGCTGAATATCTCCTTCCAAACAGACAATTGAAGCCTCATTTGAATTGGTCAATTGGTCAAGCCTAATACATCATCTGCCGTTTAACATTTTACATTATTTTGCGAACGTTACTCCCAGCTTCAAGTGGCAGCTTCATCTTTGCTTTGCTTAGCTCCCACGTACTCACCTATATGAAGGAAAGGTAAAGACCATCCCTTGTAAATCTCACCGTGCCATGCATGTGACAGATCATGGCATGGCATGACTATGCAAGTCGCTTCTGACTGCTCAAGATAGAATTGGATTTGAGAGTTTCTGCCGTTAAATGAATGGAATGAGCTAAGAACAGGAAGCCATTTGCTTAAATCTGGGTCGTTGCAGACAATAAGAGGTACACATTCTTGTCCATATTTCCATCGGACGAGCTTCTCCAAGAAAAGTAGAGTTACTAGAGTAGAAAAAATAGATACCCCTCTAATGATTCAGACTGTATTTGGTTGGCTGAGGAGGGAATCTGGGGTCTGACATCTTCTTATACCCATACCTGAGCCCACAACCCTTTTGGAATCAATTGATTTTTCACTTTCATCAGTTAATTCGTTTGGTGGCTGAAGATATTTGTGCAGCTGCAAATGGATTTGATCTTGGCTGAAGATATTTTCATGGCCAATGACTAACTACTTCTACATCTTCACACATTAAACACCATGTAAATATTTCCTTTGGACATGCGTTTGACAGATAATGCTTGTTTCGGGTTTGGGATGTGATATTTGATAACAATATTCACAATATTTGTAGCCAACCTAATAATAATATTGCCCTGTGATGCAGGGGTACTGTAATGCAACTGAGCTTTTCCAACTAACCGAAGTCGATAATTTCTAACCTTTCATGTTAATTGTGTGGAAAAATTTCCAACCTTTCATGTTAATTAGTGAAGTGACTATTACTCCATGGGGTCAAGACATTTCTTTAGAAGAGGATCGTCATGAGGGAGAAGACCCTGCATTTCATTTGAAGCAATGACGACAGTATTCACAACCCTGACTAACAGAACTTGGACAGCAATTCTCAAGAGAATCCTTGCCCCTTCAATGTCCCTTCTGTTCAATGCTTCATTTGCAGAATTACATTGTGTTGCATCCCTGCTTGGCCTGGCAGCACCACTTCAAACCCGTGCATGCAGATTGAAGTTTGTCGTCTCAATTGTTATAAATATTATTATATGTTTGTATAAAACAAAACAAAATGGAAGGAAGAGAATAATTGTTTGGGTTTTTTTCTACAGTTATTATTTATGAGAAACAATAGAAGACAGATGAGAAAGGATGAAAAAGCGCCCCAGATTTCGTTGTATTGCAAAACCGAATAAGTTCTACCAGAAAGAAGAGAAAGGATATATGTTTGATGAAACAATAGTGCTATTTTGTAAGCAGCTGCGCTGATCCTAACCTTTCTATGTCCAAAACTAAGTCCCACATCGAAGAGAAGCAAGAAAAATCCGTACTTTATAACACCACAAATAAGCTGTGATTATCGCCGGGCTTTGCAACGATTGCCTGTAACCCATGTGGGGGCTTCAAAGTGTTGGGACGCTGGCATATGCCATCGCTCCAAGTCAAGAGATGAAGCATGTGATCTGGGCGAAGGCCCTCGGGTCACGTGATTCCTAAACGCCTGGGGGCAAAGCGTCAGGCTGGCTTCACAGAGCAGCGACAACCCCCCCGCTCCTGACGGTGGAGGAATAACGGTGCAGTGCCTCTGGACCCAATAAAAGACCCTGTGGATCTGACCTGGCTGGACCACCGCTTTTTTGTACAGACATCATCGATAGCATGGCTGCTCTTTTCACATGCTATTCACACCTGTGAAAATGCTGTTTTAGGATTCAAAATTCTCTTTTGCGGACTGAGTTGTGATCATTTGGTTATCCACGTTTAGGTGATTTTATATCTCCCCTCCCCCTTCTACATGATTTGAATAACTTATGCTCAGTAGGAAGGCAAGTTCTGGAACTTGTATTTTTCATACAACGTTTGGCTGCTGGCTTGGGTGTTCTAATATTGAAGTAGATTAGTGAAAATGCTCTCTGCATTTCAGGATGAAATTCACAAACATGTCTATTTCAATATATGGCTAAAAGAACTGTCTCAATATGAATCTACCAGAAGTTAAGGGTGCAACTGAATGATCAAAGGGCTGACTTGAGATGAGCTGCATACTCAGGACATATTGGGTTCATTGTCAAAGCTCTCTGCCATAAAAAATATACTTTTTATATATTATATTAAAAATATAATAAAATGTTAAAAAAAAATTATATATTATAATAATAAAATGAAGGTGAAGGTGAAGGTTTGTTGTGTTGTTGAAGGAGGGAGAAGCTGAAAGCGTTGAGAGAGAGAGAGAGAGAGAGAGAGAGAGAGAGAGAGAGAGAGAGAGAGAGAGAGAGAATTAGTAAAATAATATTTGAAAAGTAAATAGTAAATCTTCAAATTTGTATAGACACTATTCATATCTATGCAAAAATATAGAGATGCATAATTCAATATAGAGGAATTTATATTCATATTATGCAAATATGCAGATACAAAATCCAATGCCATTGCTTAAGAGTAATATTTTTGACAGATTATGGTTGTTTTGGGTTTGGGGCATGATATTTGATAACAATATTCATAATATTTGTAGACAACCTAATAATAATATTGTCCTGTGATGCAGGGGTATAATGCAACTGAGCTTTTCCAACTAACCCAAGTCAATAATTTCCAACCTTTCATGTTAATTGTGTGGAAAATTGTCATATTTTTCCCTTTCAACTTGATATTGGCTTTAGTTCCACCTTAGATGGTCAAGAAGCAAATTCCTTTCGGAAAGACTAAAATTAAACATGGGTACTATCTTTGCTACCATGATATATGATATATCATATACAACGTTGGCAGAACCGAATAGCTTTCTATAAAGGAAAATGTACTTGGTCGATTGGTCCTATGAATTTGGCTCCTCAAAGTTACCATTTCGGATTTTTTTTTTTTTCCCTAATGTTTAAGGATTTTTTAAAAATTTTTGAAAGAAAATGAAAAAAAAAAATGTGCAAATTGTACTAATGATAACTTTGTTGGGGCAAATTTTTCTGTGTTATTGATTAAGAAGGTATAGTCTCAGTAGTACTTTGGGGTTTAGGACCTATGTTTGGCTATTTTGGAGAAGAATGGAATCGGCTGCTTCGAGGAAGCAGGTCCTCCAAAGTTCAATCTCGTACAAGACGAAATATTAGGTAGATAATCTCTTGATTTCTCATTTCAAAATAGAGGGCTCCTTATAGAGATACCCAAGTGCTTTGCATAGAAATTGTTTGACCTTTATTACATTAATGACTTAAATCCCACCGTTTATTACATTATTTGCTCATATTATAGTTTGATCTTATTCTATAACTAATCACGGATTGATTACATAACACTAGAAGAATCCATGGGTCAATACATTTCTTTAGAAGAGAATCGTCATGAGGGAGAAGACCCTGCATTTCATCTGAAGCAATGATGACAGAGTTTACAGCCCTGACTAACAAAACTTGGACAGCAATTCTCAAGAGATTCCTTGCCCTTCAATGTCACTTCTGTTTCAATGCTTCATTTGCAGAAATTACATTGTGTAGCATCCTTGCTTGGCCTGGCAACACCACTTCAAACCCCTGCTTGCAGATTGAAGTTTATAGTCTCAATTGTTATCAAATTAATATATGTGTCTACAAAACAAAATGGAAGGACGAGAATAGTTGTGATGAATACTTGTTTGGGTTTTTTTCTACAATTATTATTTACGAGAAACAATGGAAGACAGATGAGAAAGGATGGAAAAAGGTCCCCAGTTTTCATTGTATTGCAAAATCGAAGTTGTTCTACCGGAAAGAAGAGAGAGGATATATGTTGGATGAAACAATAGTGCCATTTTTTAATCAGCTGCGCTGAGCCTAACCTATCTATGTCCAAAACTAAGTCCCACATCGATGAGAATCAAGAAAACTCCGTACTTTATAAGACCACAAAGAGACCCAGAAAATCGCTGGGCTTGGCAACGTGAGCCTGTAACCCGTGTGGGGGCATTAAGGTGTTGGGACGCTGGCAAATGCTATCCCGGTAAAGACTCAACCCGGTAGATTTGACCTTGCTGGACCTTCATTTTCTCGTACAGTCATCTTCTCTGTCTCTGTGCTCTCTCAGCTCTGGTATCTTCCTCAAAACTCTCTTTTTTGGACTGAGTTGTGATTATTAAGAGGGTGATATCAATTCATATATCTTCTCAGCTTTCAGTCTCAGATCATTTGGTTATCACCTCCCCCTTCTACATGATTTGAATAACTTATGCTCGGTAGGAACGCAAGAACTTGTATTTTTCATACAACACTTGGGTGCTGGCTTGAATGTTCTTCTAATATTGAAGTAGATTAGTGAAAATGCTCTGTGCATTTCATACTTATGAAATTCATGACAAACATGTCTATTTCAATATATGGCTAAAAGAACTGTCTCCATATGAATTTACCAGAAGTTAGGGTGCAACTGAATGGTCAAAGGGCAGACTTGAGATGAGCTGCATACTCAGGACGTATTGGGTTCATTGTCAAAGCTCTCAGCCATATCTCCCATCTAAAACAGAAATGAAGGTCATGCATGTGCTCCAACCTTCCTCTTCTAGACATTTCTCTAATGTTGATTAGCCCAGATCCCTTCCACTTAGGGTTGGCTAAAATGTTCCTTTTGCCCCCAGTGCTTCCACATGTACTTCAGATAGACCTCCAAAATGTATAATGCCCATATATCATGCATGAATAAAGCTAGCTTGCCCACTCAAGTGTACCATTTAGCAAAAAAATAATTATTTTTTTTACTTAATGATTAAGGAAGTGATTTTTAATATATTGGTGTATTTTTTTATTTTATAAAAATATTTAAATATATTAAAAAAGTGTGAAAAAAATCAAAAAATAAAAATTCAAAAATGGCCTAGCGGTCAAATGGAGCTACTCAGGCGGCATAGTAGCACCCATCTATTATGCCTTATTGAGTTTGTTGTTGCTAATAATCTTCATTCAGGTAATATTGAGAAGGGGCCTCCTACACAGCATCCATTGGGTTGGCATGTTTCTTTTATCAAGTGATGAGGAAATTATCTTCAATCATTATACTTTGGTGACAAATCAAGGGAGATCTCACAGCCGTGGTGAGGCTTGCCTGTATTCTTTTCGAGGTTGGATGGCAAAAGCAAACTACAAAATTTGCCTCCCGATAAAATAAATAAAATAAAATATGGATTATTTTGTGCAACATGAAACCAAAATCAAGTAACTATTAGAATTATTTAAATTAATGGACCTACATTGATTATGAATCATACATTATATGATTGTTAAATATAAGGTTTGGATAATGTCTGTGAGGCCCAATAAATGTGATCAATAAAGTGACATAACTTGGTCATTAACACATCTCTAAAAACCCATAATTTTGGTCAGATAATGAGCATTAAAATGGTACAGGCCCAATTCATATATAGAGACTCGTTAAAGATTCATGATATTTTCATTATTTTATAATAAGTAGAATTAGAATTCAAGTATTATATATATATATATATATATCATGATTTTCATTCCATATTCACATTCTTGACTATGCACTTCCCATTGCTGTGAATTTTTACAGAGAGTGAATCTTAGATGTGGAAGACCATATCGATGCCCTCTTCTCTCCAATAGCAACAGTTACGCTCTCTTTGCTAGATTTCTATACAGATTTGACCAGTGATCTTAGTAATTTCAAATTTTATAGATCCAACACAGGAAAGATAGATATGATTCTCATCTTTTGCTACTTTGGGAGTTCACCGAGCTCATACTGTGACAATTCTTATGCTTGAATCTATTTTATATCTACTTTTGAAGTTCATGTTAATGGAATAAAGTGTTTTAGTTCAATGTTTGTAATGTATTTCTTTGCTTTCTTGCTGAAACTAGCAGTTATATTACCAGAGCAGATATATTGTCTTACAATTGTAAACAATTGTGACCATTTCATGCATTAGCAGGGTTTTCTCTCTTTTTTGGGGTTCAAGTAAATCGAGGTGGGATATGAAATATCTTTGTTATTAATGGGAATGCACAAGTGTATATATATATATATATGCATGTACAAGTATATATAGTGTCTGTAAGCCACTGATTTGGCATTGCAGAAGGAACTACAGAAACTTAGGGAGAAAGCTGCTTTCAGAAACCCAGATGAGTTTTACTTCCTGAAGATGAAAGCAAAAACTGTTGATGGAGTCCACAAATTAGAGAATGAGACAAACAAATACAATTTGGAAGACCTTATGCTTATGAAGACCCAAGATATGGGATATATTCTTCAGAAATTGCAAATGAGAAAAAGAAAATTGAAAAGCTTACTGTCGTTCTACGTTCTCTTGATAGTCAGCCATCTAATATATACGTTTACTATGCTGAAGACAGAGAGGAGGCTAAAGAAATACAATCACTCTCGAAGAAAAGTAGAACAATGCCTACTTTTGATGATGTTTTCAATGATATTAAAAGCAAAACTGTTGTTTTCTATAGAGAGCTGGAAGCAAGGAGGAATAGAGTGAGTCAGTTGGAGAAACTCTATATAGATATGGCATTGCAGAAGGAACTACAGAAATATGGGAGAGTGCTGCTTTCAGAAACACAGATGAGTTTTACTTCCAAAGATGAAAGCAAAAACTGTTGATGGAGTCCACAAATTAGAGAATGAGACAAACAAATACAATACGGAAGAGCTTATGCTTATGAAGAACCAAGATATGGGATATATTCTTCAGAAATTACAGAGAAAAAGAAAATATGAAAGCTTACTGTCATTCGGCACTCTCTTGATAGCCCTCTAATGGACACATTTACCATGCTTAAGACAGGGAGGAGGCTAAAGAAATTCAATCACTCTCAAAGAAAAATGTAAGACACTGATATGTTAATCTATACAAAGTTACAAGTTAACATTGAATAGCAATCCATTAGAAATATCTGTATAGTGCTTATTAGCGCTAATTAATATCTGGGCTTGTGTTGTTTGCACCGAGCTGTGACCTTGAACGATGAGTATTGATCTGCAGTAGCTTGAATCCTGAGCATATCAGTGTCCGTAGCAGCTTGATTTACGGATGCCTGACATGCATGACTTGCCTTTTTCTTCCTTAACATTGTTTACAAATTTAAACCATATTAGATGACGAGCGTGGATTAATGGTATCTCCTGAAAATCTTCTAATTGGTCTCTAAATAGTTTTGATATTTGCACTGTACCGCAGCGTAAACACACCGCTTATTATGGATCGAATTCATTACCATTATAAACAAAAGTTAAATACTATTTTTTTATGCGACTTGATACGGCGGTTTTTCGCTTTAGTGGTGTGTCAATAAATCAATTTACAAGTAAGAGGTTAGGATAAGCAAGTGAATGGTGGAAATCTACACAAATGCTTACACTGAGACTTTCAAAACATGCTTACCAACATAGCTATTATAAACATATCAAGATAATGATTCTTCTCATGCATTAGAAAGATCAAGTCTTCGATCTTTTGTTCTCAGCAATTCAAGTGCTATAAAAAGATCAAAAGCATTTCCAAATAACCCCATGCATCCACTTGCCTAATCCTATAAAACAAGAACATCATCGGTTTGTCAAATAAACGTAGACCAAAGAGTAGGGTTGATCAGAAGCCATTACTGAACATAAACAAACACCCAAAAGTGCAGAGATTGTATGTACTTTCCCAACTTTTATTGCTTTTACCCATTGGAGTATCCCATGCTAGCTCATGTTGTTCTTGATATATGCCAAAAATATTAAAAGCAAATGCATGCATAGAAAAGTTGAGAATTAAAAAAAGAAAAGAAAACAATCATCTAATCCTCGTGACAAGAGTGCATGTGCAACATTTTCAATTGAAAAAAATGTCATTTTTTTTCCTAGGCCAATTGATTGTTATAAATTAGGAATCGTGGAAAGTTGAGGGAACAAATCAAAAAGATACAACAAAATCCCATTTAGTGGAATAATGATCTCTGCACGAAGGCAATCTAAGCTCAGCACGCATTTGGTGAATTACTACGTAAAGAAAAAAACTTATTCTCAAGTCAGTGTGTACCTAGACGTAATAGAGCACACCTATTAAAGTGATATGACATAATTAATTTGATTTAGAAGATAAATTTTAAAATTTAAATATTACAAATCAAATATTATCATTGAAATAATGTAAATTATATACTCTATATACTGACTTGAAAATAGAAAAATTTAAAAAAAAAAATTGAGGTAAAAAAGGAAAATACCGAACAAATTAAAGAGGTTAATATGCCTTCAATTATTATAGAAATATAGATATTATATTCACTCACCTTTTTTTTCTATTTTTTTATTCCCCATTTGAGTAATAGCAAGACTCAAATGGCCTCCTCTTCTAATTCTTTTGTCTAGTTTGCTTATGATCATCACTATAGGGTTTTGATGAATGGAGCCAGGGAAATCGTGTGGGATATGTAATGATAAGTTGCTGGCATTAGCCATCTTGATAGCAATGATTGGTAGGTGAGACAGCCATTATTCTTCTGGACATTATTATAAAGTGATCGATCATGCTCACCATGGTGCAGATGTCATTGCCAATTGCCAATAGGGCTTGGCTGACAAAAAAACATTCAACTTTGCCACCTAATCTAATTAGGTGTAATATTGATTTGGGTTTATATAATAGATTCATATCGTATCGAGTCATGATACGACTATATATATATATATAGAGAGAGCAACATCCCTAGCTCGATCCATAAATCCAAATTATGAAACCTAGATTGACATGGGTTAATAATGGTTGGAATGCTTGAGTAATGAGATGATATAAGAGTTCTGTAAATAGCAGTGAAATGATTTGTGAATAGTGATGAAATAGTTTGAGTTAAGATAAGATGTTCTCAACTCATCTCACTTTCCAAACATGATCGCCTAAGAGTTTGTACTTGGCAATGCCCTTGCATTAACGTCAAATTAAAGTATACATACATATTCAAGTTTATATACGGTCTGGAATAAGCATGCATTGGGTGTTTTAATAAGAATTTATTAATTAGCATGCACTAGTACTACTCCAAAACAAGTGTAGCCTGTTTTATTCACGGGCGGTGCATTTAAAATGTGATGAACATGAGAATAAACAAACTCATCATGTGTAGCTTCTTAATTGCTTAATTTTATCAGCTGAAGATCAATGACATAAAGCACGCACTATACGTACGTACTCTAGCTAACACCTTCGGCCAGTATTGCTTAATTAATTTCTTAAACAAGAAGAGATCATACTGATCCAGATCATCAGGAGTTGCAGCCAAATATTTTGATGGTTTTTAAGGTTTCCTCTCTCTCTCTCTCTCTCTCTCTCTCTCTCTCTCTCTCTCTCTCTCTCTCTCTCTCTCTCTCTCTCTCTCTCTCTCTCTCTCTCTCTCTCTCTCTCTCTCTCTCTCTCTCTCTCTCTCTCTCCACATATACATATATATATATATATATATATATCTGTGCATGAGTGAATCAGATACATAAATATATATATACTAGGTGGGAGTAACGTGCAAAGCACGTTTGTCTAATTTTATGAAATGATTATTTGTAAAAAATAATATATATTTTATAAAAATTATTGATGTCACTTAATAATTTAAGGCATATTGGAGAAAATAAAAAAATTAGTTCAAAGTATCATATAATCCAATACATGTTTATAACATCTATAATTTTAGCAAAGATGTATATGAAAAATTTAATAAAAGTCTAACATAAACGGTAGTTCAAAATATGTGTCGTTTGATGTTTGTATTATATTTCATCAATTTATGTCATCCTGTAGACAATCAATAGAGACAACATTGAAATTCTTATTTTGTTGTTGGTTGAGTCGATCAGGGACAACATAAAGTTAAAACATAATCTTTTTATAAAATTTGTGGTATAATATTTTCTATATATAGCATATATATAAATCATAAAATATATTTTGAAATTGTTGGCCGAATTTACTCTTTCTTGATTAGCTCAAGGATCACGGCGTTTGTCACGTGCCTATCATAGCAAGCCCACGTATGGAATATGACTTAGCGAAAGCTATGCCCTACTACCATGGGGAAAAAAAACACTTTGATTAAACACACTTATATTATATATTAAATGAGATTTTTAAATTTGAAATACTCAATAATTTGAGTTAATGAAACGTATAATACACGTATATTATATTTAGGGATTCACGTCTTATGCACTTAATACACGTGTATATGTTAAGGAGAAAGAGAAAAATATAATAACTAATCTTTAATTACTTATTATTATATAAACTATTAATATTATAATTATTGAGATTAATAAATTATATAACAACATTGAATGCTATCTCTCTCAATATTTATGTCTTCATTTTATGTGCCAAACCGTTAAAACAAACGGTGTTAACTTTAACGGAAAAACAAGATTTTCCGTTTCATACACACTTTTTATATATAGAAGATATATATATATATATATTTATATATGTATGTAGCTGTTTTTGAGTGAGACGCGAATCATCCAGTACTGATTCTGAGTGTCAAAGCTTGTCTGATATATATATTATATGATCTGTGACACTACAAAGCTTTCGAGCCAAATACAAGAAAATGTTCAAAATAATGAGGGAGGATTACGTTCTGGTTCAGTTTTTCATGTTTATTATTATTAGTGATGGCATCTTAATCTCCTCGAAATACTATTCTCTGAACATCAACAATTGGCCACGACGGTCAAAGATTTAATACGATTTTATGGCCTTTTTTTTCAAAGTTTCATTAATGTTAGTCGGCAAAGCTATATATATAATATATATAGTGCAAACTATGAGTCTTACTAAATATTATTAATCTTGAATATATTCTTCTTCAGGTGCAAAATTGTCTCTTCCAATTGGGTGGAGTACTCGATGTTGCTTCTTTAAGTGAAAAACAAAAACAAATTAAAGATTGGATTCTTTCCACGTACAGCTTGATTGTCCCTCATTGCTCTTTCTAACACCATACAGTCTTACTGTCAATAATTCTAGCACATTCTCTTTAAAAAATAAATAAAAAAATTTAAAATTAATATAAAAAAATTATTTTTTAATAGTAAAACTCTTTTGTTTTTAAATAAATACACGAAACTTATATATATTAAAACTGTATATAATATTACCTTACCCATATATGAAAATATCCTGACAAGGAAGCTGTATTAGTTCATGAGAAGAAAATATAAAACTAAAATTATAGTATTGAATCCAATTAGAGCACACGTTAGCAATGTGAAGCTACAAATATCTACACACTAACTTGCGAGTAAAATTATTTTTAATCTACTGTCTCTTGACCTTGAATTAGAGTATGTCCCACCTTATATTGCATCATTATTGTAATCTTTATTGATGAATAAAGATGTTTCTTTTCAGAAAAAAATTAAAATAAAATAAAAAATATAAGGCTGATGGTCAAGAACATTTCATTCCAGTCGAAAACAAATATACATGTCGTTATAAATAAATATAACTTTTGCAACGAATAGACATATTATCGGGAAGACAGTAACAATGACATTAATTAAATTGATTTGCAACTGTTGGTTTTTAAACTTGGAAATCATTAAAATATTTTATGTAAAATAAAAAATAATGTGAACCATTACCATTGTTCATGTATCGGTTCGGTTATCTAGATTTAGATGAAAATGTATCATGGTAACTTGAACCAATATATGCCTCTTGGGGATAGAAGTTGTGACTTCTTAAAAGTGTTCCTTCACTTTAGTTGTGACTTTTTACAAGTACCATTTCATTTATATGATGTGACTTTTCACTAGTATCATTTCATTTATATGATGTGATTTTTCATAAATACCATTTCATTTAAATAAGTTGTGACTTTTCACAAGTATACTTTCATTCTCTATAAATAGAGAATCTCACCCATAAATTCATCGACTCTAAATTCTCTACAAAAAATTAGAGAAACACTTCCTCATTCTTTTTATCTTTCTTTTTTTTTTTTTAAGCTTTGGCTATTTTATATCTGGTTCGAGGATCTCTTTTTGTGTGCACCGACGAGGAGATTAATGGAAACTGACGTTGTTGTATCTTGGAAGTAGACTGTCAAGAAGCCTAATGCATGTTTAAATTTGGAGGTGGCAGAATCGACTCTGAGGAAAGCATACATCACAACATGTCTCAACATTAGGTTCTCTCATTCTAATTTTTTCTTGTTATTTTACATATACTCTAGTTTAAAAAGCATTTCAAAATATTTACTAACAGCAACCATAAAAATTCATGGCTAAAAGTTATTATTTACAATGAAAAAAACCATCAAAATGGACTTTTTGTAATAGATCTTTTCACTGCAAAAAATTATTTTTGTTGTAGTTAAGTGTTTAGAATCGATCTTTCAAGCTGTATATATCCACAATTTAGTTATTTATTTTTTCTTTGAAACCACGATTTAGTTATTGATGTTACAGGTAAAGATCATGAGCATTTGAGTATCGAAGGTACTTTTATACGCTTGTAATTCAAATGATCAATACGTTCCATGTCATTTTCTTGATGCTATTAACTTGTCCGGCATGTCTCATATCATTTTCCTTTTTCACTTTTTTCTAGATCGTGTTTCATGGGAATTTTAACTTTACACAAGATGGTGTCCCAGAAGTGTTTTCTTTTAGTAAAAGAAAACCGTAATCATTTTCATGGATGTCTTGTTCACACATACAAAATTGTTTAATGCAAGGTAGAATCACATGACCCCAAAGATAATTTTATTTGGGTGCTGCTACAGCAACCACTGTGTCTTCCTGTTTTCGGTTCCCGCTTGACGGGTTCCCGCTTGACGTGGAAAAGCCATGTTGCTTTTTTTATTTTATTTTAAATGCATCACTTACTTCTTCCCTCCTGGATGAAGAAATACCCCCCAATCCCCTCCCGGATAGATCCCGCCCCTTGCAAAGCTCCTAATTTGTGAAGGTGCTTGGCTGTCACATTTAATAGTAGTGCTTTATCGGTTATTCATATTTTCTCCACTTTTTACGCATCCAAACAGACCATGCAGAATCCAAAAATAATAAAGGAGAGAATGAAGAAGGTTCAAACTTATAGATCTTTGGGTAAATTTTTAGATACAAACAATATACCATACACGCAACACAGAAAAAGAACAGAAAATAAGGTGCAAGAATGAACTTTAAAAATCTCTTTTTTCATTTTTTTTTTGTTTGGTTTTTTTTATTTTTGGGCTATTCAAGACAGCATAGTTGGCTGCATCTTCGTCACTGCTATGATTTTCGTGAGCTCCAAAATCCATCAACGTTGCATACCACCTCCGCAAGTTGCCTTCATCAACGCCGGTAAGTCTTTCCCTCGCTCTCTATCAGTCTCTGATCTCACTCCGCTGATGAAAAACCGCGGCGAGACTCCAACAAAGCTTCGGTTATCCTCTACCGCCACAAACCAATTTCATTAGAGAGAGAGGATGGAGGGAGTGAGTGGAACAGGGAGGGAGCGAGAAAATGGAGAGAGAGAGAGAGAGAGAGAGAGAGAGAGAGAGAGAGAGAGAGAGAGAGAGAGAAGTGTCGACGATTGAGAGGGAGAGAGAGAGGGTTTTTTTTTTCTTTTAAGTCAAGAAGGAAGATAGAAAGATGCAGCCATTTTTTATTCTATTAAGTCAGCCACCTTGATGCCACGTCAAGCGGGAAGTGCAAGCGGGATGCTCAAGCGGTGGGGATAGCATTTTCCCATTTTATTTTGACATGGCAGTGATGCAATTCGTTCTTTTTTGGGAGACTGTGCACAAACATTAATGAATGAATAATGATATATAGATAACTCTTTTACAATTTATTTTATAATTAATTAATAAAGAAAAAATAATGCTAATTGATCATCTAAAATTTACTATTTAGATAATCATCTTGACATGGCACCGTGGTGCCACATGATTTATTAAAAGAATTTAAAATATATAAAAAAATATAAACACAAAAATGATAAGAGAGGATTTAAAATTTCAACTTTTCTCTTTTTGTATCTTCGAATGTTTTTTTATTTTTAATATATTTTTTATTTTTTTAATAATCACTTGGCGCAACATAGTTTATTAAAAATATCATTAAGGAGTATGAAAGCGAGATTCTTGCTAATAAAATAGTGGACATGTTTTATCTAGATTGATTTTTTTTTCTTTTTTATTTGATCCAAAACCCAGATAACTAGGTTATGCGGGTTCTAGCCCAAAACAAATCCAAGCCCGATACTCGCATAAAAAAATCCTACAAAACTCGGGTTCGTACCCTTTTTTTTTTTATCCTCTTGGTTTGAATCTTTTGATTTTTTTTTTCCCTTCATTTCAAGCAACTAAATGGACAGAAACTCAAGGAAAATGTTGTGGGTTTCAACAATTTACTTTTTTTTAATACTAAAACACACGAAAGTTATCCATTCATTCATGAATTACACGATAATTTTAATTTTTATATTGAAATCTATCATTAATTATGTAAGAAAAATCCCACTAATTAAAGTGATCCCACATGCCAAGGTGGGCATTCCTTTCAAGATTTGTGAAAATGATATGCAGCATTAACTTATTAGGTTAAAACCAATCAAATTGCAACACCTATAGCAAATACTTAAACAATTTTTTAAAAAAAGATAAAAAAAAAAAAAATCAGCATTTCACTTCATTAGAAAATATTAAAAAAAAAATTGAGAAGCATGTGATAATAAGAGAGGACTTTGAATGGACGGAGAAGAAGAATCCACGTCTCCCTAGAAAGTAAACCTCGTACAAGCCTGCCGACAATAATATTATTACCACCCTCGGCAACCCTAGTTGTTGTACTTTTTCTTTCTTATTTAATGTTTGTAAAAAATAAAAAATAAAAAAAGCTTTTATTATATTTTGATTTATTAGTAATTTAATATACCCACCAAAAAGGATACCATGTGGGGCCATGAAATTAAATCAACACTGTTTTGGACGTACACTTCCGACAATTATTTCATTTTTTTAATAAAAAGATAAGGTTGATATTTTATTTATTTATTAGATTAGGATGGTATCTAATTTAATAATAATTATTTATTTTTAAATAATTAATGAAAATGAAACTTTAACAAACCAAAATTGTCAAGCCAAAGATTTGATCGGACCACCCACCAGAACATGGGTCCGCCCCGTCCATGTAGAGACAGGATGAACAGGAGCGGGATAGCGGAGCGTGGGTCTAGTTGTCTACTTTATAATTTACTTTATTTATTTATTTATTTATGTATTTATCTCTCTTCTAAATTTTAAATAATTTTTAATAATTTCTTCATTCTATCTTTTAAAATATATAATTAAAATCTATTTTTTATTTTATATATTTATTTTTATAATAGACTATATATCATTTTATCTATTTTTTCTCTTTATATTATTTAAATATTTTTTTTAATTTTTTTATTTATTTCAAATATTTCCTCTAATTACCATTAAATTTACAATATTTTCATATTTTTTAATATTTATAATATCTCTATATATAATGTTATATAATATTGTCGTAATTGAAATTTAAGTGACAAGCCAACCACTATTACAAGGTTTTGATTTTTCTGCTTGTTCACCACCTTCAAACACCCAATTAACTAAAAAAACTCCACCCTTTGATACCTTAGGAAATCTAAACGACAAGAATATTCAGTGATGGACTTAACGACAAAGTTTCACTCCGAGGAAGATAAAAATGAAATACTAATAAACAAAATTATAAAAATAGAGGAGGAAAAAATACAAAGAGAGAGAGAAATTCTCTACATTTATAAGTTTGTTTTTTTTAATAATGGGGTTTATGATTAAAAAGTTAATTTTTTTCATATACATTCTGTATTAATTCACTTTTAAAGAGATTGTGCGACACTTATATAACTACGATTATAAATATTATTTTTTTATAAGATTACTACAAAATGTAAAATAAAAATAAAAATAGAAAATCCATTGGAAGGGGCTTTTGATCAAATTTTTTTATATTTTATGGAAAAATATATTTTACATGAGCCATTGTGAGCACTTTTAGGTATCGTTTAAATAGTAAGTTGAAAATTGAATAAAATATTTTTAATATTATTATTATTTTAAGATTTAAAAAAATTAAATTATTTATTATATATTATATAAAAAAAAATTAAAAAAAATTATGATAATAAGTTAAAATGAGATTTTTTTTTTAATTTATTTTTTTTATAATCCAAATGATCCTAGAATATGATTAAAAATTCAACATAAAAGCAGCAGAAGACACAGCTATCTGTGGGTGGATCTCAATTGGGTAACCGGTTACAGCCGGTCGAAAAGTCGCAATGATGAATTGGATGAGTGGATAATGGTCCCTAGTTACCGGAATTGGAAAATTAAAGTTAACTAAAAGGAATTTTTAAGCTATAAACATTGCCTTAAGAGGGAAGCTTACTGATTAGTGGTAAGTATTATATTTCCACTGCCACGTGTAAATTACAATTTGAACAAAAAGTAAATTAAATAAATTATATTTATATAATTATTTTAATAGAAAAGGCCATGTTTGACTATTTTTAAATAATCGTGCTTCCTTTAACCACTCTAAAAATCTTGGTCTACTTGTTCTTTAATTTTGTTTAATTTCGGCGAGATATCATGAAAATGACCACTTTTCGTTGCACCTAATTTTTGTTATAATTATCAATATTATATTATTCATATATCAATTTTATACTTTATTGAATGTGTTAAAGGGTTGAAGCAAAGTGAAATACACCTAGCTATCGATTTCCCATTATTGTATTATAAAATGGAATCTAATATAAATTCTATTTACAATTCTTAAGTAGAGATCGAATGTTTATACTTTTTATTAAATGAAAAAAAAAACATCATTATATTAAATATATTTTATAATTTTAAAAAATTTTAAAAATAAAATTGTCTAAACCTGCATTCCAATCTTTAAATAAGGACTGTATGTAGCATTGAAGTCCTCAATTTAAAAAATTTATTATATATACATATATGCATGTGCGGAATATTTACATAAAGTAAATGATTTCTACTGTCTTAAAAATATGTAATTTTTACGTATTTATTTTAAAAAATAGAGAAATATGATATTTATATAAAAAATTAAATACTTTTTTAATTGTGAATCATTTTTTTAAAGAAAAATACGTAAAATTTGTACCTCATAAAATTCTATTTATTGATGCTCAATTATGCAAAGAGAAATAACTTAGTTATAAAAGAGTTTTACAAAAGAGTTTTGCTATATACAAGCACAATCGTGTACTAATCTGTGTACCAATACTGATTCATTCATACTTAAAATTTAAATTAACATTATTTTTAATAAAATCTATTTTTTGATCAATCACATTACATTGATACACAGATTAGTGCATAATTATGCTTGTAGCTATATTTTTTTTTTACAAAATTAATGTTATATATTAAATTGTAAAATTATTTTTATTATAAAATAAATATAATAAATTATATAAAATAATGTGAATCTATCGTTTTGAGAGAGAGAAAGAGGGGGGATTGGGACCTTGGGTACGAAGCCGTGTCTATATTTGATGAAACAGCAGGAAACACGTTGGGTAGGTTAAAATAATTACACAAGATGCATGATGCATGGAAAATCATTACATCCGTTGTCTTTCAAAATTTTCAGATGCTGCAACTGCACGTGTGCACGTGTTTCATCATGATGCCTTTATATTTATGAATGGCATCATGTATTTGAATCAGAATAAAACCAGAAGATTCGACTAATTTAGATTGTAAAATTATAACTTTTCTTTAAGGATACTCTAAATAAATGTTTTTTAATAAAATATTCTCCATAAAATAATCTTAAAAAAAAATTAAACTTTGGGGTGGAGGCCAACAAGGACATACCTGGTTCCAACCTTTCCACAAAATCTCATCCTTGTGAGAAATACTTTAGCAAAATAATGGAAATTTTGTGGTATTTGGGGCCTATATGTATCATTAAGTTTTGTTTGAATTGTAGAACTTAGAAATAATGGGCCAATATAGACACATTAATTATTATTATTATTATTTGTAATTATTTATAATTGCATAAAGTTTTCAAACAATATATAATAATTAATCAATATTTTAAAACTCAATTCATATTTAGTACATTTTATCGTCTTAATGCTCATCATTTTATTCATTATTCTGTAATTTTATTTGTATACCAATCATTTGCGTGCAGTTTAACAGTAGGATGAGATGATTTTAGATAAAAATTAAAAATTAAATAAAATATTATTATTATTGTTTTGAGATTTAAAAAAATTGAATTATTTATTATATTTTATATAAAAATTTAAAAAAATTATAATAATAAAATAAAATAAAATATTTTCACTATCTAAATACGACCTTAATGCAAGCACGCATATTTTTTTATTACAAAAGCACGCATTTAAGATATTGACAATTTTTACCGCATTAGGCGGAATATGGATATAATTAGAAGTTTGGATTTTGAGAAACGTGAAAGGAAAAGCAACAAATATTGCAATGAATAAGGAGCATAGGGTAGAGCCAACCAAGAAATATGTTAAACATTTATAGATTTCATGTTTCCTAGATATGGCCAGATCAAGATGGCATGTCCCTTCTCCTACTCATATATTATTATATAAATAAAATATAAATATATTAAATCAAAGCTCCATAATTGGTTCCCTTAAGCAACGTGGTAGTTTCTCTTCCACATAAACCAAATTGTTTATTTTTAGTTACCTGATTGCATCTTCCACGTGGCTCGTGCTGAGTGGTGAATATCCTATACACCAAATAATATATATGTACCTAAAGTTGGATATGTATTGCAAAATTATATAGATGTTGATGTTTCTTAATCAGGTCATATTCTTCTAGCAAGCATTTACATGCACATTTTTCTTATTTTTTTCTCTTTTGATTATGAATGGGTTTTTGTAGTTTTTGAGAAAATTTGTAGAGATTGGAATTTTGTAAAAACTATGGAATCCAATACAAAAATATATGGTTAGATTAATAGAAAGCAAAGTTATTGGCGGATAGAAGACTTGGTGCTTGTTTGTTTTTTGACCATCTTTTAGTGCTTTCATAGATAATGACACGTTTAATAAATGAGTAATGTTACATACAGTTGTGAAATATATAAACGCCGCACAATCGTTTTGAAAAAGAATATGGTCCATGATTAAAAAAGTTCATTTTTTTATGTGGGTCATATATTAATTCATTTTTTTTAAAAAGATTGAGCGGCGCTTGCACAATCACGACTATAAATATCATTTCTCTTAGTAAATTTATAAAGAAAAAAATACTTTGAAGCACTTAAAAAATCGAAAACTCTCTTTTTAAAAAAACATTAAGATGTCATTTAGATAATGAGTTGAGTTAAAATGAGATAAATTCATATGAAAGTTGAATAAAATACTGTTTGGAAATTATTTTTAAATATTATTATTGTTTTAAGATTTGAAAAAATTAACTTGTTTATTATATTTTATGTGAAAATATGAGAAAATTATAACGATAAAATGAAATATTTTTACTATCCAAACAGGACTCAAATTAAAACTTTTGTTAAAAAGCTCCAACAGATAACATAAAAATTACGATAATTAACTTTAAAAGTACTTTACGCATATATTTATTAAGGACAATGCTAAGGAACTGCTAAGTATTTATCGTTAGGCATGCCGACTAGTACATTTTTTTTTTCATTTTTTGTTTTGAACATTTTTAAAATGTATTTAAATATTTTAAAAAAATATACACATTCACTATAGTCATTTTCTTAATTATTAAAAAAAAATAATTAAAAATAAAATAAAATATACAAACCACACACTTATGGGACAAAATCATGAGGCTATTTAGTATTTTTAATACAAAATCACTCTACTAATATGATTGGTTATATATTAAAAAAACTTGATGCAGTTAATTATATTAATAGAGTGCACATAAAATATATAAAAGTAACTATACGTAATATTACTTTTTACTAAATAGTAAACAGTTTTTCAACAGAGAACTTCAAAAAGAAAATTGAATTTAAGAATATTTGTTTTTGTAACAATTCCAAAAGAAAAAATTGTAAAATAGTTAAACCAAAATTAAAAACAAAAACATAAAAAAAAATAATAATAATCTTAAAATAAGTACAAATCATAGGGCATATGTTTATTGTGCACCGATTGTGCTGCCAAGTGCCAACTTCCAACTGCATGCCAGTTGCCAACTTGCCAAGTGTGTCCAGAAAGGTACGATAACTTCACAGAGAGAGCTATGATTTAAAGAGCAAGAAAACTTAGAAAAGCACGTGTTCCATGTGGGGGGAGAATGGAACACATTAGGCATTTGGAGACTTCACAGGGGCAATTACATAAATACACATCAAGCATCCTCGTCTGTTCCTTATTCTTCGCTAAAATTAGTTAATTGAAAAGAAAAAAGGTTGAGGGGGGCAATAATATAACGGTCGTCGTTGTCACTCGATCATTACTGTTGACTCGATAGGGCAGTTCGGGCAGAGAGTAATCCACAGCTGACCCTTTTTGGGCAGGTACCAACGTGTACGGGCTATTACCGGCCTAATCTACATTCATTTTTAATGACTTGTGCCCTTTAATTTTAAGAGAAAAAACTGTTTTTTTATTAAATATTTTATGCATAAAGTTCGTGCTGTTGTCATGGCTTACGCGTTTGCACATTTTGCGCATGTTAATGTATCGAAACTTCTGGTATTTCTCACTATTTTTTAAGCATGGATACCAACTTTATGGGCCTATAGCTTTGAAATAAAATAATATTTTGGTAACATCTTGAATATATAAAAATAAAAATAATATTATATATAAAGTATATAAATATGATATAATTTTTTAAAAAAAATAAAATTTATTATTAAAAATTTATTTTTATATAAATCTTATATTTATTTTTTTTAAAAATTATACAGTACTTACAAACCCTACGATTATAAATATCATTCCATTTAAATGTGATATATCACTGTAGAATTTATTTTATTATAAAATAAATTTGATGTATTACAGTATATATCACTTCGAATATATGCTTTTATGGATATAACATTTCTCTAATATAAAAAATATCTGCTTTTTAGTTGGGACGTGGTTGAATCATTTATTTTGTTTTGTTTTCATCTTTTCATCCGTAATAATAATAAACAACAAATATATATATATATATATATTTAAGACTCTTTTTATTTTAATATTATAAAAATAAATTTATAATATTACGTACCATATCAAAACATGTCAATTTATGATTTTATTTTTGTTAAATCCCTTTATTATTAAAACATTTTTCTAAATATAAATCTCTTGTATTGTTTCTCATTTTTAACTTTGAATGGATATGAAATCATATGCCTTCCAATGCATTTCGACTCTATCTTCCCAACAAAGAAAAAGAAGGATCATGTGATCAATTACAAATCTACTCAAGTTTATTCGATTTCAATGTAATTTTCAGCCAATAGAGGAGAAATGTTAACTTCAAAATTGGAAATTTGGTTGAGATATTACACCAAACAAAATAATTTAAAGAAAATAAGAAGATAATCAAGTGTTAATTAGAATCATCCAATCATGACTCTTGAATACTTAACTAAAATCCACGATGGGACAAGATTAGCATCAAATTCATGAGATCGAGTGTTATTTTTTTAATTAGGATTCTCTATATTATTTTCGATGAATGAGTTTTAAAATCTTAAATATTATTTTTAATCAAAGAGCTAGATTTTACCCACATCAATATTTAAATTTATTTATTTTTAATTTGTTTTTATAATTTGAAGTAAAATAGTCCCTACATTATTTAATTGTTTTTTATTTAAATTTTTTTAACAATATTAAGAAATATTACTTATCATTCTCATACATACTAATATATAATTTGTTATTTTTATCATTCTATTTAAACATACATATTTACACTTCAGTACTTGTAATATTGTACAACTTGAGATTGATTGAGTTTCATGTTATTGTCATTAAGAATTAAGATTATATGAAATTTAAAATCGAAATCAAATAAGAAACTCAAAATATAAAAAATAAAAAAAAAAAGGATAATTTTATGAAGTAACACTAGTGATTGACTAATTGTAAAATAATTATATTTATATCATTATTCTTTAGGTGATTGTGATTAATTTTGGGTGCGATAATTTATTTATTCGCTTCTAGTTATGAATTATTTTTTTTTGGAACAAGGTGTAATGATTATAAGTAACAACCAAAAAGTAGAAAATGTTTTTTAAATTCCTTTTCTTGAGAGTCTTTAATAAAAAATAAAAAAATGTTTTGTAGAAAATAATATCCCTATTGAAAATACTCTGTACCGAGAAATTATATTTAAAGGGTTGTTTGCCGACCCAACCCGATCCTGAAACACAAATGTTCGATCCAACCTGT
Organism: Carya illinoinensis; assembly: GCF_018687715.1. Taxonomy (NCBI): domain Eukaryota; kingdom Viridiplantae; phylum Streptophyta; class Magnoliopsida; order Fagales; family Juglandaceae; genus Carya; species Carya illinoinensis. Next base: position 12,286,943 of record NC_056765.1, read on the forward strand.
ATTTGATCCATACCGATTACAAGTTAACCGATTATTCCTTCTTCTTCCTCCTTTTTTTTTTTTTTTTGGGAAAGGGAAATAGCAACTCAATAAAATATGATTTATCACAAAAAAAAATCAATAAAATAAAAAAATTTCATCGCAAAGTAAAGTATTTTTCTAATCTTTCTTACGAGCCACAATACACGAAAAACAATCAAAATCGGCATAGGACGTAGCTATGATGCCCATCAATGGGGAAAAGTGGGTCATAAGGGTAGAAAGATGAAGTACATATGCCACACCCGCACTACAACTTGAGAAAAACAAACTCTTCAATGCCCATTTCCCCTTCTCTATTCCAAGACAGACCCTATGCTTCTAAATTTGCAACCAACTTTGATTGAGATTCACATAATCCTTCACATTAAGATCTAGTATTAGTTCGAGTACACTCCTCCCTAAAAGTTGATTTGGATTTTGCTGAACTTGATAACATGAGAATTCAAGGCAATTTGTTCTATAAACTTGATCGGGACAAGAGAGAGAGAGAGAGAGAGAGAGAGAGAGAGAGAGAGAGAGAGAGAGAGAGAGAGAGAGAGAGAGAGAGAGAGAGAGAGAGAGACTTTCTGAAACAGATGGATGATTATGGGGTTGGAAATTGAAATAGGTTAAAATAGAGTAATGGGTAATACCAATTTCTGATTTTAATTGTAAATGGGTTTGGTTTTCGGGTCAAGTTAATTTGGAGAAACGTGTTGAGTCAGGTTTTCGGGCTTTTTGTTCAGTCCTATTTACAAGCATGGGTAGAGGGGACGTTCCTCATTGTTGACCGGACATGATATAATTTAAAAGAGAAGTTTAAAAATCAATTTTATGATTAAATATTACCATGTGTTAATGTCGTGTTCCGTATGTTTTTGGGTCGGGTCGCTCAGTCGCATCAGGTCTTCACTCGATTTGAATTTTGAGGCAAGAGAATGGTGGCCTTGCGGTGGTCTAAGGAGCCTCCAATGTCAAAGTTAGTATAGAGATAAAAATACTTTAAAGAAGAAGATAACAATTGAGTATAATTCAAATAAACTTGGGTTCAACCTCTTTACTTTGCAGTTCTGGACGACCTTTATACTTGATCTTTTAGGTTAAGTGGGCCATGCCCTGTGTTCTGAGGCAAAGGGACACCTCCCTCAGGAGTCTCCACCGCCATGTTGCATTTAATGCGGTGTAGTTTTCTTGGTGTTAGTAATTTAATAAGGCGTAGGTTTCTGGCAGAGTTATCTTGTGCCGTCTCTCTCACTTTTTCCCGATTATAGTTTTCCGCGTTCTTCTGCAACGTCCTATCTTAATATTAATGATTACCTCCGACTTACACGAGTTTGGAGCCCGCTTGACGCACTTAGGTCTAAGACCAACCCCGAGCTACCAAGGGGGGCCTTCCGAGCTTGGATTGGCATTTTTGGAGTTGCTGGCGAATTAATAGGTTTGGGACAATATCATAAAATTTAGGCCCTAACGAAAATACCCATAACACCGTGTAAATAATGTGGAGAGCACAACTTCTACACAGCCTTAAAGATAAGAGTAGCTTAGAATATTTTTCATTAGAAATTGTAGTGTACTTTTCAATCACACATCACCGCTTCATAATTCTACCAATTTAATGATGAATTAAATCATATTAAATTAAATTTCTTTAGAAAAGGTAATTTTAAAATCTTAAATTTTAAACCTTAAACTCTTAAAAGTATTAGAGTTAATTATTTTAACAACTCTCTCTCTCTCTCTCTCTCTCTCTCTCACTATAATCCGACAGCCAGCAACCATTATTAATTTTTTTTTTAAAAAATTGTAAATTTTGATTGTGTGCGTTATTGTATTTTATTTATAATAAAAAAGATTAATATTATGATTTGTGGTCGAGAGGGTAAAAGCATCTTCGCCCTTTTTTTTTTCTCAGATTTTTCATTTGTTATTTGATATTTAGATGAGTAAACTTTAAAAAATTATTAATAAAATGTAACAAACTTAATGGGCGATGGTGGGACGATAAAGCATTGAACAAGAAAAAAATCTAGTTACCGATACGAAGAACCAGTGACCGGTCGAATCGGTGGCCATGATGAGAGAGAAAATGTTTATATATTCCGTCTTCCTTGAATTGGGTCTGCAATGTTCCTTCACACGTCCCATCTCCTTCTCTCCGCTCTCTCTCTCTCTCGGCTATGGAATCTGTTAGTCAGCGATGCATTCACTCCGTCGCCGAACACATCGCCGAGCAGTTGGCAAATGCAACTTGCTAATGCTTACCGTGCTTGTCTTCTAAACGAGGCGGTCAATGCTAGTGCATCTTCTTCTCCTCGATAGCTTCTCCGGCTGCTTTTTCCGGTGGCCATAGAGATAGCAAACGAGCTTCTTATTCAATCTTCGTATTTACTGAACGGAGTCGAGTTGTCTCTCTCTTTCTCTCTCTAAACTCACTCTCTTTGTCTCTGTCTCTCTTCCTTGGAATTCTGAGCTCCGATCGCGTTCCTTGTAGCCCTTGGTTGTTTTCGATCCCAGAGATCTACACCGTTCGATTATCTGCTTTGAACGCCGTCACTCGTTGCTCAAGTGTTTGTAAGTAGTCATTTCTAAGCTAATAAGTGGTTGCCAAACTTCTATTTTAAGCTAGAATCAGAGCTGAAATCTCGAAGACGAAGAGCGCGATGCTGGATCTTAATCTGAATGTGGTCTTGGCTGATTCGTCTGAGAAAGACGAATCGGTAACTTTCCTCGAGAAATTACCCGAAGGCTCTTCCGGAAACCAATTAGACGAATCGGGGACCTCGAACTCCTTGATCGTCAATGCCGACGCGTGCGAGGACGACTCGTGTTCCACACGCGCCACCAGGGACTTGTTCACCTTCAACTTCGGTATATTAAAAGTCGGAGGCGGGAACGACGTCGTCACCAAGGAGCTCTTTCCTGTGAGCGAAGGGAAGGACGGGGATGTTATGAATTGGCAGGGTCAATCTTCGTCCTCTTCTTCTTCGTCGAAGAAGGATTGGATCGACCTGTCGTTCGACCACGGCGGTGTGTCTGCTGAGGTGAGAGTGGTTCAGCAACAGCAAGAGCCACAAAAGCAGCAGGTGAAGAAGAGTAGGAGGGGACCGAGGTCTCGGAGCTCGCAGTACAGAGGTGTCACGTTCTATAGGAGGACTGGGAGATGGGAATCCCATATCTGGTCAGTGAAAAATTTCACTAAATTTGGATGCTCTTTTTTAATTTGAGTTCGATGCTTTTGTTTGAGTTAGTACTGCAGTTTTTTTTTTTTTTTTTTTTTTTTTTTTCCGGCTTAGTTGAGTCTGAATTTCATTTACTAGTTTGCGGTGCTTCTATGCTCAACTGTATTGCAGTCTGAATGGATCTCTATGTGTGCCTCGGCGTGAAAAAGTAGTTATTATTTAATTTCAATTTTAATAGTGCTGAGCTGAGCTGAATTTTTATCTAATTCCTTTAGTTGTTCAATTTTTCTTTTGGTGCAGGGACTGTGGGAAGCAAGTGTATTTAGGTATGGACTTAATGTTTTTGTTTCATTTATTTCAGTTCTATTGTTGCGGAAAGTATATATAACTCTATTTTTGTAAATTTTGGTGTTGGATTTTTATAGGTGGATTTGACACTGCTCATGCTGCGGCTAGGTAAAAGTTGTCATATATGGAAATTGGTCGTCGCTTACTTTAGCTTGTATTTTACCTTCGAGCTTGATTCTGTTTTGAATGGCATTATTTTTAAAATTGGTGTTCATGATTTCAGGGCCTATGATCGTGCAGCTATTAAATTTAGGGGGCTTGATGCTGACATCAATTTCAATCTCAGTGATTATGAGGATGATATGAAACAGGTTGGATAATGCGTGCCTCGATCAAACTGAATCAATATGCTCCAAATAATGATTTTTTTAAAGAATTTCAAATGATGAAATTGTAAGCTGTGTTATTTTGTATTTTGCTATCAATGGACAGATGAAGAATCTGGCCAAGGAAGAATTTGTGCACATATTAAGGCGGCAGAGCACTGGGTTCTCAAGAGGGAGCTCAAAATATCGAGGAGTGACGCTGCACAAATGTGGACGATGGGAAGCTCGAATGGGGCAGTTCCTTGGGAAAAAGTGAGGCAACAATTTATGGAATTTAAATTTCAGCTTATTTTATGCTTGAGAGTAGAGACATTAGAAGTTTCAAATGGTCGGTTCCAATTCTTAGTTAAATTCTTAGTTGGTTGTCTTTGTTTTACCCTTGTTCGGATAATCAAGTCTAAGACGATGACTATTTCAAAGAAATGATTGGGGATGGTGTTTTCATCACGGAGATTACAATGCTTGCGTGCAGGTATATATATCTTGGGCTGTTCGACAGCGAAGTAGAAGCTGCAAGGTCCTAATGATCATGAATTACTCTCTACCTGCACTGAATTTATTACCCTGAATTATCAAGCTCATTAGGTTCCACTCCAACACGTGTCTCCCTTTTGATTTTATGGAAATCAGGGCTTATGACAAAGCAGCTATCAAATGTAATGGAAGGGAGGCGGTCACCAACTTTGAACCGAGTGCGTATCAAGGGGAGATGATCTCTGAGGCCAGTAATGAAGGTATTTTATATAGCTGTTGCCATTCTTGTATGCGCTTTACATGTATGTTACTTCTTGAGTAGATAGTGGTCATTATTGTTGTGATTTGTGCTTGTATGTGTGTTGGTGCAGGTGGTGACCACAATCTTGATCTGAATTTGGGGATGTCTCCTCCTTCGCTTGGTAATGGTTCAAAGAAGATTGAAGGGTGTCTTCAGTTCCACTCCGGCACTTATGACATGCATAGTGAAAGGAGTTCTGGGGTAAATTCAAAGATATTTTTGGCTTGCTGATGATGTACTTAAGAATCTAAAGTTAGGTTCAAATACTAAAATCTTGCAAGCCTCGTTGAAGGACTTACAAGCTACAATTTAGCTTGCTTTAGTAAATATAGTTGGTCTGTTTTAAGTTTTCCTTGCACATACTAGATGATAATGACTCATTTCGTCCATATTCAATTTCTAAAAATACCTATACATCATCCTTACTGCGTCCTGTTCTTTTGCAGATGAAGAACCATGTGCACTCAACGTCAACAGATCCACATTTAAAAGGGCTAGTAATGACATCGGGGCATTCAACCTTGATGAAGGGTTTATATCCTAGCTTCTTTCCTAATGAGGTGATTTTGTCCACTTATTTCCTATTTCATAGTTTGGGACCAATTACCTTCTAGACAAAGAACCAATTTCTCATTATTTCCTAATTTCATAGTTTGTAAACAATTATCCATCAGAACAGATACCATCCCTTTCTTTTCCTTAATATTTTTGCACGTATTTTGTGGCAATAACCTAAAACTGCAACCAAACCCCATACTGATCACTGGATTTCATTTACATAGTATTATATCTTATGTTGAATCCTCTTCTAGGACAGATCTAGGTGATGTATATTGGAAGAGGGTGCCGGCCCTCCGGGCCAGAGGCAATTAGATTATTTCACTGATACAGTTATATGCGTGGTTGGTGGGGACATATTTTTCTTTTTGGCTGGTTTCTGTCATTTATGACGTCCTTGGTGCCTTCAAACCATCCATGTTCTTTTATCTTTGCTAGGTGGACTCAATACTTGGGTGCTAAGAAGAATTGAGATCTTGATTACACTATTTGGATTCCCCCCGACTGATCATGAAACCTCCTTGGATCCATTTTAACTGAACTTTTGATCTTTTCCGGCAGGAAAGGGCAACAAACAAGAGAACTGCATTAGGTTCTTCACAAGGACTCCCCAGTTGGGCATGGCAAATGCATGGCCAAGTCAGTGCTACCCCAATGCCACTGATCTCTACTGCAGCATCATCAGGATTCTCATTTTTGTCTACCCCTCGCACCGCTGCCATACCTCCGGCAAAACCTCCCAGTTCAATGGCCCACAATCTGTGTTTTACTTCGTCAGCCACAGCTGCCGGTCCATATTTTTACCAGGTGAAGCCGCCACCTGCACCACCCTAGCGTATTTCCCCCTCCGAATCAAGGGGCAGGCAAGCGTAACAGTTGTGGTTTTCAGAATTCTTTTTATAATTCAAATGCTGTTTGTGACAAAATGCAAAGACTCGACTATTCCTGACCTTGATAGGTTTATGTTGGCTATATATGTTGAGAAATGATAAATTCCTATTGCTTCTGTTTTCCAGCAATATATCATGTTTGGACTGTCTGTGGTGGGATTCCCCAAAACTCCTCCGTGTTTTGCTTAGTAATAAGAGTCAAGTTTTCTAGAGAAATTGGGTTTCAAGTAATTTCCGTTTTTGGCTCCCTGAACTTTCACTGTACCCATTGATACTTTATTCCTTTGGTAACCCTTATGATCCAACGCGAAAGTATCTGACGGACTATTTGATGTTTATCTCTTTTGGTGATTCCTATAATCCTAAGGCCTTAAGTATAATGTATGATACCTCGTAACTCGAGCAAAAGTGGGTTCACTGTTCGTTAAATGCATGTGCACATTTTGGAGACATTGTACAGAGTGCTTTTTACAAGTGGGGTAGTAACCTACTGACAAAAGGTGTGCTGATTCCGTTACTTTTGAATGATTCCAATTCCCAGTTTCTGTAGCAGATAAATAATATTTGTAGTTATAAATAGTTTAAATTGTGCTTATTTTTTTAAAAATAAATGAGTAAATATAGGAATTAAATAAAAAATTAATTTTTTAATAATTGATTTTTTTAATCAAAATAAGTGTACGGTATTTATATAATTTATAATTATATTTAATATTATTGTACAAAGAAATTGAAATCTGAAATACTCATCTCCTTCAATATTTGTACTTATGCATGCATGTGTTGAATATGGAGGAAATTTTAGAGCCATACCTTACATCCTCCCGTACCTAGATCAGTGTTATATATCCTAATAAAATATTAAAATAATTGGTCTATAGAGAGATTTAATAAAAATAAATTTATAAAATAGTGAGATACGTTAGATTGTAAAATAAATTTGATATTTTATATTTAATCAATTTATTTTATCTCATTTCATATGATTTCGTTTAGATAGTAAAAATATCTCATATCATCTCATTTAATTTTATCATTACAAATTTTAAAAATTTTTAAACTAAATATAATAAATAATTTAATTTTTCTAATTTTTAAAATAATAATAATATTAAAAAATAATATTTTAATTATAATTTATTTAATTTTTAACTTTTATTTTAATTTATTTCATCTCAATTCATTATTTAAACTGTAACTAAGATTACATTTGAAATTCCCAACGTACCCCTGTAAAACCACAAAATTGTCTACCAATTTTCTTGAACAAATAGGTTAGATCTCAATTGTCAAGATTATGAAACGAATTAAATACTTTAAAATAAATAATCAAACTTGCAAAACACAACGATTGGTTACGAAGGGAAACCCTTTAAAGAACTCTTTAAAGGTAAAACCCTACGGGGCAGCCAAACCCAGGAAAGTCAATCTTATTATTTGAAGAACAATTACAAGCAATAATCAATTACAAAACCTTTGCAATTCGACTCTCTTACTTGCCTAGACAAACGACCCGTTTGTCTTCTACCGCAGTAGCAGCCAGAACCTCTGGCGATCTTCAAATGTTGACCTCCCTTCTGGAACTCCAGAGGCTGAAATCCAATCGATGTTGCTTCGCACTCAAAGCATGATCACACTTAAGAAGATATGAAAAATCCCATGAAAATTCTCAAGTGAATTTTCTCTCATGAACACTCAGAATATTCTCTGTAAAATTCGTGGCTTGAAGTCCTTGAAAAGATGCAAAACCGAATCCCCTTTAAATAGAAGATCTGAAAAGAGTTCTAGTTGCAGTAGGACTCTGCTGACGGTTAGCAACAGACGCGAAAACGCGTCCCGACGGACTGCTAACATTTCGAGATAACTTCTTCTGATATAGACTGAATTCTGTTCCGATTTCTTCTGGATAAGTGTACTGCTAACAGAACTCGATTTTGACTTCAGGAACTTATCTAAACAACACCTAAGACTTCTAGATAGACTCAATATTGTTTAGATATAAATCAATACTTATTTTACATTCATCCAAATTTAATCAAATAATGATAAGATAAACCTTATCATTCATTCAAATTTAATCAAATAATGATAAGATAAATCTTATCATTTAGTCATCTAATCCTAGCCAATTTTTGCCTTTACAATCTCTCCCTTTGGCTGATTGGTGACAAAACCAATTTGATGAATGTCTTGGATATACAATCTTCCCTTTGGCGGATCGGTCACAAAATCAACTTGATGAATGTAGTGTGTACCTAAGATAAAAACAACCAGCAGACCAAGATCTCGTGAAAAATATCTTAATACAGTAATGATAAGAAATGACATAGAACATTCCTTGAAACTAGTCCCAATAATAATCAAAGGTTAGATGCAATGTAAACCTACAAAAAGAAAGTGTTCTAGTCATCATCAATAACCATGTTCAATACTTAATTCTCCCCCTCAATATTCTGCTGCTCCCCTTTTTTATTTTCAGCAAATTCATCATCAATAACCATGTTCAATACTTAGTTCTCCCCCTTAATATTCTGCTGCTCCCCTTTTTATTTTCAGCAAATTCATTAAACACCCACTTACTCAAACTCCCCCTAAATTTCACAATATCAAGATATTCCAATTTATTTATCTCCCCCTTTTTGTCACTAATCTGACAAGACACAAAATAGAATAAATATCTTATGTGAGTCAATATGAAGATACTAAGAAAGACATGGTGAACAACTCACATGTGTCTCAATTTTTCATGGATTAAATGCACTTGATGTATGAGCATGAATGCATGTTTAAACAATGAGCAAATGATTGAGACAACTTAGTTGAGAAAAAAAACAAACACTTGGTGGGCATTCCATGAAAACCGAATGACAAAGGCTAAGGACCCACTCAAAAACCGTCCTCAATACATGCAAACAAAATGCCCAACTGAGCAACCATAGTGATTTCAACGCAACCCAATCACATATAATGAATAGCCCCTCATAAATCGGCTGAAAAACATATCAACCCTAGAAATTTCAGAAGACCGAAAAACATATAAGCCTTACCTTGATTAGGATGCAAAGATGAGTAGAACTGGATGATCTTCAGAATTTCAAAAGTCTAACTAGTGATATGAGTGAATGAAGGATTCGGTTGGGTCTCAAAAGAGGAAGAAATGTGTGAGAGAGCTGGGCGCCGTGCAAAATAAGAGAGAAAGGGGGTGGGAGATCGGCGCATGTATGAGACACAAGAAGGAAAAACATAAGGCACATAAGTGTCGTGTGCCTAGGCACGTGCCCGAGGAAAAAGAGTCCCACTGGGACTACTGCAACACTAGCATAAGTGACCAAAAAACACAGATTTAGGCTTATATCTCAAACAAACCAAAAAAACTTCATATTTTTATTTCTGTATTTATTTTATAGAAACCAGAAAAAATAGAGATTAGTAAAAATAAAAACAACAAAAAATTTTTATTTTTAATTTTTTATTTTATATAAAGCAATAAGGCAAGTAACATGCCTAAATGCATCTTAGTTCAAACATAGTGTAACTCACAAAACAAATTCAATAAAGTACACCATTTTATTTGCAACAATCACTATGGATATTCACTCCTCATAAGATCATCAATGTCAAAGTTCATGTGAGTGTGTGAGTGAGTATACTTATAACAAAGCATTTTTATGAACTCCTTTCTTCAATATCTTTTTTTTTTCTTTTTGATACCTTTATTCATGAAAGATTGCTTCTTATAGATGCTCACAAGAGTTTGTTGCTTCACCTTAAAAGTCAAACTTTATGCTAGGGCCTAGATACATGAGCATCTCCTCCAAACACTAGTTTGCACAATCCCATTTTTTAAGTCCATTTTTGTTGCTCATCTTTTTCCACAATGATTAGAGCAACGATTCTTTCTATAAGGACTTAAGGAGATAGATCCGTGTAGGGTGTTTGTCTTTTTCCACAATGAATTAACACCGACTTTTTCTATATGGATCACTCTTTGTGTTTGGCAAGAAGAGAGCTCTTTATTGATGTACTAGGTTCAACTAGTATTAGTCAATTCAAGGTAGGAACTCTCTCTTTGATGAGCATCTCATTAAATGATGTGAACTTTAATTATAAAAAAACATACATATAAGTTTCTCACTGTGCATTGAAAATGAACTTTGCTAAGATAATCCATAGGGTTAGTATACACAAAGTGAATTGCACAAAGTAGAGAGATGCATAGGTTCAGGAATTTATTAAGTAAGAACACAAATGCTCAAACTTTGACATATCAAGCATGCACTTTCCTTAAAGAAAAGTTATGAACCAAACCAGAATTTTTTTTTTTATATTATATTTTTCTTATTTAAAACTGAAAAACAGAAACATAAAACAAAACAGAAAAATAAAATGCATGTCCTAGGCTAATGCAATAATATAACGGATGCAAGAACATGCAAGTAATCCTATCCATTAATGTGACATGGCATCCTCTTTGACCACCCATTTTGCTTTAAATTTTGGCCTATTCTTTTTGTCAACATCACTTTGTATGATCTTTTCTTTATTTTGAAAGCAAAAATCTGCTATTTCACCAATTTTGAGATTTAAAAATTTGATTTGTTGACTCATATTACAAACTTGATTCTCTAGACTATTTCCTTTCCTTTTTGGATTTCTTTCACATCCATTTTTCTTCACTTTATTCAAGTTAAAGCAATTTGGTCTTATATGACCAACAACACCACAATAATGACAAGTAGGAATAAACTTACCTTTGGACTTACCTTGTTTGGGCTTCTTTGTCATTGATCTATCATGTGAGGCTCTTGGAACATGAGTTGTAGACACGACCTTCTTTGGAGCTTCCTCATCTTGACTTCCTTTAACAAAAATGATATCTTTTGATGAGGTGGCAGCGGATGATGAGTCTTTAAGTTCCATACCTTGAGAAGTCATATACCCCAAACCCGTGCGATCACAACTAGATTTTTGAATACTCAACATCTCTTCTAATTTTTGTGTTGCTGTTTTTTCTTGAACCTTTTCCAACTCTTTTTCTAATGCAATTTTTTGATCCCTTAATCTTGCTATTTCAATATCAGAAATTTTGAATGCCTCAAACAAGTTATTTTTCTCACTCTCCATATTAGTGAATTTCTTGTACAGCTTCTTGTTGAGTTTCTTTAATTTGATCACTTCTTCACACACATCATTGTAAGCTTCTTGTAAACTCAACTCATGATCATCCACAACTAGAGCAACCTCCAAATCACTATTGTTATCATCACTTTCAGATTTTGTTAGCTCAATATCAGAAAAATCATTAACAACAGTAGAAAAAGCCACAAAAGTATTGTCATAATCAGATGATGAACTTGAAGTTTCAGATTCTGAACTATCACTAAGTGTGACATTCAATACTTTTCCTTTACTTTTCTTGAAATTTGGACATTCAATTCTTATATGACCATAACCAGAACATTCATGACATTTTAATTTATCAGATTTTTCTTTATTCCATTTTTCAAAATAATTTTTCTTTGCAGAAAATTCTCTACCTCCTTTTTCCTTGCCACTATACTTTTTATTAAACATGAATTTTCTGAATTTTCTTACCGATAAGATCTATATCCTTATTGTTAAGATTTTCTTCATCAGAAAAATTATCTTGATTTTCTTCTATAGTTTTTAAGGCAATAGACTTACCTTTTCTTGCTTGAGGAAGCGAAGATTCATACGTTTGCAAAGAACCTACCAATTCTTCTACCTTTATTGCATCAAGATCTTTACTTTCTTCAATAGCGGTAACTTTGGGTCGAAATCTTTCAGGTAAAGACTTTAGAATCTTCCTCACGATCCTTGAATCCTCCACCTTCTCGCCGAGATTAAACCTGGAATTCACAATATCATTCAGTTTAGCATAAAAATCATTAAAATTTTCATCTTCCAACATTTTAATCTCTTCAAATTTTGAGGTTAGCATTTGCAATTTCGAATTTTTCACAATTTTTGTTCCTTCATGTGTAACCTCCAGGATATCCCATGCCTCTTTAGCAATCTCACACATGGAGATTCTCTTAAATTCTTCTGGAGATACAGCCATGAATATAGCATTCAGTCCTTTGCTATTTAAATTGCAATTGCTAATTTCATCTTTTGTCCAAGCATCTATAGATGTCTCGGGTTTAGTCCATCCTTGTTCAACCAAATGCCATACACGTTCATCCAAAGACTTGAGAAAAGCCCTCATACGAATTTTCCAATAAGCATAGTTTTCCCCATCGAAGTATGGTGGAACGTATAATGACGTCGACATGATCTACAAGGGCACGGATCACATTCGAATGAGTGAACCACGCTCTGATGCCAATTGAAATTCCCAACGTACCCCTGTAAAACCACAAAATTGTCTACCAATTTTCTTGAACAAATAGGTTAGATCTCAATTGTCAAGATTATGAAACGAATTAAATACTTTAAAATAAATAATCAAACTTGCAAAACACAACGATTGGTTACGAAGGGAAACCCTTTAAAGAACTCTTTAAAGGTAAAACCCTACGGGGCAGCCAAACCCAAGAAAGTCAATCTTATTATTTGAAGAACAATTACAAGCAATAATCAATTACAAAACCTTTGCAATTCGACTCTCTTACTTGCCTAGACAAACGACCCGTTTGTCTTCTACCGCAGTAGCAGCCAGAACCTCTGGCGATCTTCAAATGTTGACCTCCCTTCTGGAACTCCAGAGGCTGAAATCCAATCGATGTTGCTTCGCACTCAAAGCATGATCACACTTAAGAAGATATGAAAAATCCCATGAAAATTCTCAAGTGAATTTTCTCTCATGAACACTCAGAATATTCTCTGTAAAATTCGTGGCTTGAAGTCCTTGAAAAGATGCAAAACCGAATCCCCTTTAAATAGAAGATCTGAAAAGAGTTCTAGTTGCAGTAGGACTCTGCTGACGGTTAGCAACAGACGCGAAAACGCGTCCCGACGGACTGCTAACATTTCGAGATAACTTCTTCTGATATAGACTGAATTCTGTTCCGATTTCTTCTGGATAAGTGTACTGCTAACAGAACTCGATTTTGACTTCAGGAACTTATCTAAACAACACCTAAGACTTCTAGATAGACTCAATATTGTTTAGATATAAATCAATACTTATTTTACATTCATCCAAATTTAATCAAATAATGATAAGATAAACCTTATCATTCATTCAAATTTAATCAAATAATGATAAGATAAATCTTATCATTTAGTCATCTAATCCTAGCCAATTTTTGCCTTTATAACATTTAAATAATAAGGTAATCTTAAATATTTTATATATAATAATGAAAAAATATTATATAATAAAATAATAATAATAATAATTAAAATATTCTAATACTCAAATTAGTCCTAAATCTTATTTAAAAAAAAAAAAAAAAAGAGGGGGCAATCATTAAGCATGAAGGACAAGTTAAGGAAAGAGCCACGTGGCAGTGAGAGACAGAAATAATTCTAAGGTTAGATTTATGGGGTTACCATTATAATTTTTAAAATTTTTATATAAAATATAACAAGGACAAACTAGGGAAAGGCCACGTTGCAGTGAGAGACAGAAGTAATTCTAAGGTCAGATTCATGGGATCCTCCTATTGTCCAATGGACTAACTGTTCATGTACCAGTTATGCCTTTTTACAATACTGTCAAATCACTCACAGCAACCGCCATTTTCCCGTTCCTCTCGTCCACTCATTTTGGAATGCATATCTGATATCTCTCCCATTCCAAATTCTTACATTTATAAAAATTTATTTATTTTTTTAAGTTGACTCACAAGTTGAAATAAAGACATATATTTAGGTTTATATAAAAAGTTGTCAAACCGAGTTCTCATAATTAATTCGAAAATTATTTTTTAGTGGGTGACTTTAAAAAAGGTTCTTGTAATCAACCATTAAAAAAAATAAATGATATTTATAGTCGTAATTTTGTAAGTATCGTATAGTTATTTTGAAAAACGTGAATTAATATAAAATTTATATAAAAAAAAATTAACTTTTTTTAATCATAGACTTCATTTTTTTCAAAATGATTGTACGGTATTTACACATTATATAACTATATATAGCATTACAATTAAAGAAATTAGAAAAAAAAATCATTAAAGAAATTATATTCTCATTTCTTTAAAAAAGAAAGTGATCCCAACTCCCAAAATACTCTAGGTCCATTTATTGTTAAATGTTGAATATAACTTTTCAAATAGACATATTTCACGCAATTTCTTAATAAAAATAGGTTCTATTGAAAATTAATATATTTTAAAACTTTTTATAGTGGAATATATTTTTTAATAAAAAATATTACATAGAATTTATCTATTCGAAACTTATATACATCATTACTCATGTTTCTTGACTTGTATTCTATAGTTTATAGACGTTTTCAAAATTTTAAGAGATGAGAAATGATATACATATAATATATTTTATAATAATTTACACGATACATATTATAAAATAAGAGTATTTTTATAAAATGATATTAATTTTATTAGATAGTTTACAAAAATATTCTTCATTTTAAATATTATTGTATAAAATATTATAAAATATGACATGTGTTTATCATTTTCCATTATAAAAATCGAAATGAGTATCGTGATTCGTGAACTAACAGGAATGGTTGGCCGTTGGATTATCTACATTAGTCAAACTAGTGGATTGTATGAAAGATCCTTTTACTAGTAATATAGTAAGATTATAATTTGTAAAAAGAAAATTAAAGAAAAATGATAATTATATTTATGTAAATATTGCATAATTATTTAAAAAATATATATAAATAAAGAATTCATATAAAAAATTAAATTTATAATAATAAATCTCAATTTTTTTATAATAATTATAAAGTTTTTGCGTACTCTACAACTATATATATAGTATCATTCGAAATTAAAAGGCTAAATTCAATTATAGACAAGAAAGTGCTGTAGTCACAAAAAAATATCATAAAAATAAATTT
This sequence comes from Carya illinoinensis, assembly GCF_018687715.1. Taxonomy (NCBI): domain Eukaryota; kingdom Viridiplantae; phylum Streptophyta; class Magnoliopsida; order Fagales; family Juglandaceae; genus Carya; species Carya illinoinensis. The sequence continues at coordinate 12,302,047 of NC_056765.1, forward strand.
ATAAATTAATAAGTTTTATATTATTTGTTTAATTTATTTTATAATAAAAATAATTTTATAGTCTAATGTATTATATTAAAATATATTAATTTATAAATTTATATAAAAATATATCAATTTATAAATTTATAAATTTGTAAATTTTTTTTTATAAAATATCTTCTTAATTAAATCATTTTTCGTATAAAAGAGAAGTCCACTGAGGACCAAGTTTTGGAAATGCTAATAATTATACAAAAAGGAAGGCCAAGGCTATATTCTATCAATTAAAGTACTACTAGACATGATACAGAGGTTGTATTGCTGTGTAGTTGACAAAACACTTTGTATTGGAAACCATTGTCGATGTGTCCAGAAAATGACACAACAATGAACAGTGCCAGCGTGGTGGCGACAGTACCGTTAGAATTAGTAACATCACTGGTCCAATACAGGTGTTAGGTCTCACATTTCTCCATCTCAACCACCCAGATCAGAGCCTCCAATGTTCAGCCCCCATCTGGATAAGGATTCGCTATCTCATCCTGGGCAAGCGTGGGCAATCACTTAAAGAAAGTAAAGAATGATAAGAAATGCACACATCTTATTTATTGATATGTTGAAGGTGTTTATATTCACATAATCTTGAGTAATTACAGCGATCTAATTACAACGGTTGAGTAAATAATTGAGTGTGTTACATATCTATTCAGCTAATCAATCAAGTTATAAAAAGAAACAAAGAATTAAATACAATCTTGCTATGTAACTTGAGTAATTACAATCTTGCAAGATGTGAGGATCTTAAATATTGAATATGACATGAATTAGGCCAGTCAAGAGATATGCTCTAACTTGAACTATGATCTTGAGAATTTATAATATTAACAATTGTCACTTATTTTAAAAGTTAAATTTTTTTAAATAAATAATAAATTTTTAGAATAAGTGATGATTTTACATGGTATCAAATCAGATGTTCTAAGTTTGAACTATGTCTTAAGATATAAATTACATAATAAAATCTACTTTTTTTTTTTATAAATTTAAATTTTTAAAATAAGCAATAATTTTATAAAGTAATAATGTGAATGAGTATCAATAGGCCAATGGTAATTCTTGGATCTAAGAATCAATTAGCAAGATTTAAAATCCAAGACTACTGATTTGATGTAATGTTATGATATTCTTCTAAAACAATGGAATGTTCAGAAGAGCATTATCACTCAACCTTTCATGAAATCCTAAAACATAAAAAGAAGGGATAGAAACATTGCAGATTCATCAGATAGTAGATGGTTACATGTACTAATCAGCTTCTTTAGGTTGGAATCTGGTATTGATTGAACCTTTACCTAGATGAGATGCTCAAAGTTTTAGTATATTTTGTAAATATGGGGACGGTAAAAGGACAATCCTATTCAACCGTCCACTATGTACCATGGAATATGCCCCCAATGCATTTGTAAATTTTTTTCAAATACATTTTAAACATTTTAAAGTATTTTTTTTTAAATATATCAATTTAATAATGGTCATTTCTTTAATTATTAATTAAAAAAATACATGAATGGTCAAAATGATAGAGAAAAATCATTGGGTAAAGTAGGATTTTCCATCGTAAAAACATGAGAAAACTCACAACAAGGGTAGTGTACTGTTGTAGTGGTATTAAGGCCTGCTTTGGATAGTGTGTTGACATAAGATGAGTTGAAATAGTTTGTAAATAGTATTGAGATATTAGAATTGAGATGATATGAGTTAGAAATATTTTGAGTTAAAATGTTTTATGGAATTTTGGAAAATGAAAAAAAAAGTTGAATAAAAAGTATTATTGTTAATATCGTGTTTCACAGCTCGAGCAATACCACGATAGCCCAAAGATGAAGGATGGGCTCTGGTGAGGTCCAGGGTCCCTCCGATGCCAAAGTCAAATAGAGTTTTTGTAAGTGATGAAGAGAAACCAAGAGAATAAAGAAGAATAAGAGTTTAGATAGCTTCCCCTTGAGTAGGACTATTGTATTTATACCTGGTTTAGACTCGGCTGTTGAGGGAGATCGTGGGGTGTTAGGTCGTACTTGGATCAGACCCGCCGCCAACACCCTTGTCATGTCAATGTATCAGGATAAAAGCGTGTCGTCCTATGGCGCCCCAGGCAGCACTTTGTTGCATGAGCAGACTCCTCGACATGCATTAAATGCAGGGTGATCCTTGGCGGTGGCGTTCCCTCCTTCATATTCCATTTAATAAGTCGTGCTTTTGGCCAGGTGCGCCTATTACTGGACATGCCCAGTTGCCTGGGCCTTGGGCTGGTGTCTGTCTAGTATTTTCTCATATGGCTCGATTGGCTACTTAGGTCCCAAATGATCCCTACCCGTGGTGGGCTCTTTGCCCGAGTTGAGCCCCGTGCTCGGGTCTCTTCCAGAGGGGTAGGCGCATTATAGGCTCAGTGCTCGGGCTTCTTATTTCAGGCCCTAGCATGATTCATGAGTCTCTGGCTAATGGGCCCATGGCCTTCTCATGTCTTGTAGCTTGATCTTGTCTGGCCTGGGCTCTTTCCTTGAAAGGGCACCCTCACAATTATAAAGTTAAAATACTATTAAAATATAATTTTTTTAATATTATTCTTATTTTAAGATTTAAAAAAGTTGAATTATTTTTTGTGTTTATTTAAAAATTTAGAAAATTTGTAATAAGTAGACCATGATTAAATAAAAAATTTAAACATTTAAAATTAAAAAAAATATTTGTGTTTATAATATTTAAATATTAAAATAAGATGTAAGCATCTGTATCCAAATCAGTCCAAAATGAGGCAATTTTTTATCTTTTACTTTCTTCAACTAAGAGCAGTTTCATTGAATTATTTATATTTAAAAACAGGTGTACTTTTTAACTTTGGGATAGAAAATTCACTTGTAATAGATTAGCCATTAGCAAATTTTGTAGCTTTTAGCTACAGTATTTGTAAAGAAAATATCAAATTTGATCTGTACTATATAAAGAGCAAATTATTATTTTATTATTTATATGCAACTTTGCCTCTCTCTTCTTTTAATGCAACCGTCATCGTTTCTTTTCCTTGAATTCTTTTTCTTATTTTTCCATGATAAAATAAAATAAATTATTAATTAAAAAAATTAAATATTTTTTAATTATTAATTATTCATTACTATATAATGAATAAATAGATAATCTAAAGTGGAGATTTGATGTGAATAGTCAAAGTTAAATTCATTTTATATTATTTTATTATTATATAATGAAAAAATAGCTATTCTAATGTGGAGATTTGTGTAAATGAAAAAGTCAAAATTTAAATTTATCTTATATTCATAAAAAATATCTTTTACATATGCATATCTATTAACAATGCTCTAAGGATCCTCTCCTCCAATTTAGACTTTTTTATAATTCTCCAATGAAATGAACTCTCCCTCTCTCTCATTATTGAAAGGGCAGAAGAAGATCGAACCTTGGATCTTTCATATGGGTTTTTTGAACATGTGGTGGTCCCTAGCACACAGTTGCAATTTTAAGTATCTCCTTTAACATATGAATGGATCCTACATTGTTTTTTTTGTTGACTTTGGGTTAGGTATGGTCATAGTTGCTACTCTCTCAAAGGTTGAGTGATGAGGTTTCATTTGACATTAAGGTCTTTTGTAAGATTCTTAAAATAACCATTTAATGTGTGGCACTGAAAGAGACACCCCAATGGGTGGTGGGGGTCACTTTTGTGTTTGTCTGTACTTGATCTGTCTTTGTTTATTGCTACTGTTACTAGCGTTGGTGAGGTCATTAGATCGAAGGGGCCTCCCACCTTGAAGAGATGTAGTGCTGCTTTTTCTTTAACTGCTTTGAGAAGAGTGGCAAGATATCTATTTTAAGGAGGCCAAAGCTACCCCACAAAATAGGAAAATGATGGCTTGGAAACATTGTTCACTGTTTATGAATAATAGCCACCATTTATATGTCATTCTCAATTTCACATATTACACCTTAACCATTTGATTTTTTTATCCACATACAATATTTAATTATTCGTTTGGTTGTCAGATTGAGATGAGTTGACGAGTTCAATTTAATTCAGTTTAATTTTAAATTTAATTTAATATTTAAACACTTAATTCTTAAATTATTAAACTCATCTTAATTTAAAATTTTTTTATACATAGAACCCACAATATTTTTCAGCTTTTCATAAATATCTCTAAACTCATTTTAACATTCAAACGCATATAAACTCATCTTAAATTGATCTTATATAACTTATTCCACTAACTCAACTCACTATTATTCATAAAGAACTCAATTCAGCTCAACTGATCTCAACTCAATATCTAAATGCAGCCTAAATTTTAAATCCTTTGAATATAGGATATCAGAAAAAACCTACAAAATTGTTTTATAGCTTTTCCTGAGGATCATCCTATAGTAAATTACCTTCTTGTTGATTAATCCACTTCTGAATTCTAGTAAACCATAAGAGGGGGGATTGGGGGAAGACACATAACTTGAATTCCAAAACAGAAGATAAGAAAGATTTCGCAGATTTTGCAAATATTTGACAGAATTTTTAGATAAAAAAATGATTAATGTACAAACTAATCTTAGCCTCGCGTTATGTCTAATTTTCAAGGTTTATAAAACTCATACGAACAATAATAAATGCAATAAAATATATTTCAATGTATAAATCTATAGTGTATATATAGATGTTGCAGTATGATATGTTCAATATATGTATAGAATTCAATCTATTTCAATGCTTAACTCTCTCCTAAAGGCCTCGTTTGGTTATACAGTTTAGATAAGATGTGATGAGATGTTTTATTTAAAGTGAAATAAAATATTATTATAATATAATTTTTTAATATTATTTTTATTTTGAGATTTAAAAAAATTAAATTGTTTATTATATATCTTATATGAAAGTTTGAAAAAGTTATAATGATTATATGAGATGATATGAAATATTTTGATTTTGTATAACCAAACTAGCCTAGAGGACACCGTTGGTAAGTATATTGTAAGAGGTTCAGACAAACTTGTTATAAATAATTCTCTCGTCATAATATGTTATTTGCAGCAAGAAAAATTGCCGTAAAATGTCCTAATATTTGTGGGAATAATTTTCCATTGTTGGCAAACTTTTTAAAACCAAATTTGAGACTTTTTGCTATGAAATATAATCGCTTGAAATAGTATTATCTGAAACCACCTAAAAAATAGCCGGAAATACATTTCCAAGGCGAAACTAACGGAAGAACTCCGTGATAAGGAAAAAGCTGCCGAAAATACCTTTTTTTGGATGAATTTTCTATTACTTCCGGTGATTTACATTGCCACAAAAAGCTGATATTCTTATAGTGTATATAATTTTCTCTTCAAAACTTAATATCCATTAAACACCTTAAATACCATATTACATCAAATCAATTATTTCTTTTAATTTTATCATCCGACTAATTCATCCTAATAAAACTAAACCTCAAATAGTTTCACTTTATTAGTGGAGGTGCTCCAAAGATTAACCACCTTATGTTTGCCGATGACAGTGTGTTATTTTGCAGGGCCACAGCACAAACTAATAGAAATATCCTTCATTTATTGGAGGTTTATGAAAAGGCTTCAGGGCAAGTGGTGAACAAAGAAAAAACTTCTATGGTTTTTAGCAAGAATGTCTCCTCCACTAATAAAGCTGAGATTATGCAGTTCTGGGGTGTCCAACAGCAGCAAAATTATGATAAGTATTTGGGATTGCCTCCAATGGTGGGTAGAGGAAAGCATCAAGCTTTTTCTGGGCTGCAAAATAGGGTGTGGACTAAATTACAAGGGTGGAAGGAAAAATTGTTATCTCAAGGGGGTAAGGAAGTACTTATAAAGGCAGTAGCCCTCTCAATTCCAACTTACACCATGAGTTGTTTTAAATTACCTGCCTCTTTGTGTTCAAAGTTGGAAAGTTTGATAGCTAGATTTTGGTGGGGGCAGAGAAAAGAGGAAAATAAGATTAGTTGGGTTAGTTGGAGGAAAATGTGTAAGTCTAAGTTGCATGGAGGGATGGGTTTTAAGGATTTAAGAACTTTTAACTTGGCCCTTCTTGCAAAGCAGAGTTGGCGTATCCTTAAAGAAGAAAGTCTGCTGCTTCATCAATTATATAAAGCTAGATATTTCCATTCTACAAGTTTTAAAGAGGCCAAACTAGGAGCAAATCCTTCTTTTGTGTGGAGGGGTATATGGGAAGCTAAGCAATATCTCCTGAAAGGTTGTAAGTGGAGGGTTGGAGATGGTAAGGCCATTAATATATGGTCTGATTTTTGGTTACCAAACCATAAAATGGTGCCTGTCTCGGGTTCCACTACTCAGTCCCAATTAAACTGGAAGGTTTCTGAATTAATTGATGACAGAACTCGAAGTTGGGATGTGGAAAAGGTTAGAAGATGTTTACCTCCAAGGGAAGCTGAAGAGGTGTTGCATATGGTGTTAACCTCTATTAGTAGGCCTGATGAGTTGGTATGGGAACATGAGAAGAGTGGTCAGTTTAGTGTTAGAAGTGCTTATAGACTATTCTTGGCTGATGCTGCCAGGAACCAAGAAGGAGAGGTATCATTTCGAGAAGATCAGACAACAATGTGGAGGAAAATATGGAAAATGCAAGTCCCTACTCGAGTGAAAATTTTTGTATGGAGGGTTTGTAAAGAAGGTTTACCTTCTTTAAAGAATCTGCTAGTTAAAAAGGTGGTGACATATGCTATGTGTCCATGGTGCAGAATGGAGGAGGAAGATATAAATCATGCTTTGCTCAATTGTGTGACTTTTAAAGATGCATTGTTGGAGCAGCTCAGGTTTCTGCAGGGAGCTTCAGGATTATTGGACTTTGTACAGATTATGCTTCAGCTGGCATTAAGCAAAAAGGAAAAGGAGATGGAATCAATGGCTTTATGCACATGGGGGTTATGGCACAGAAGGAATAAATTTCTCTTTGAGCAGCAAAGATTGTCTCCTCAGCAAGTTATGGATCAAGCTTTTTCACTTCAGCAAGAACAGAAATCAGCTCTAGCAGATCAGAGAAAGGGAGTAAAGCCTGTGTGTAATTGGATAGCTCCACAGGTAGGTGCCTTGAAGCTTAATACTGATGGTGCTATCTTTCAGGACCAGTGCAGCTCGGGAGTAGGAGTGGTTCTAAGAGATGAGAAGGGAGAGGTGATTTTCACAGCCTGTAAACCAGAACATGAAGTAACAGACCCAATGGAGATTGAATTTCTGGCTGTGTTAAGAGGCCTTCAGATTTGCTTACCTCTGGGAATTGCTGAGCTTGAGGTGGAACTAGATTCCCTTCTGGTGGTACAAACTCTTGCTACAGATCAGGATTCTATCTGGGGGAACTTGGTCTTTGAGATCAGAAGGCTCTTGCAAAGATTTCCTAAAGTTTCTATAAAGCATAAGGGTCGGATGGCCAATGCTGTGGCTCATTGTTTAGCTAGACATTCATGGCATATAGATGATCTTGTAATTTGGTGGCATTCTTTTCCTGAGTTTGTTTCTCAAGTTATTAGTCATGATGCTTTGATGTAATGGATATTTTGATGAATAACACTATGTTTCTTTGGTGATCAAAAAAAAAAAAAAAAAAAAAATTGGGCAACCCGAAACACTGTTTATACCTGCCAATTTAATTGTCAAACCCAAAGTCATGAGTACTAAAATGATATCTGATGTCGTCAAAGTATAGCATCAAACTCTTGCTTAGTAAAAACATTGCCTATCAATTGTGACTAATATTAGAGTATTGAAGAACTACCTGCCTATAAAACCTCTTTTTTTTGGCCCCACCATCAAAACTAACCCATTAGCTAACAATGAAACATCGTACATAAAGAATTATGGGCTTGCAAGAGAAACCGAGGGAGGGAAACAGAGCAAGAACGAGTGTATAAACACATTCATGTATAAACCGACCAGGCACCCACTGCCACTTCGCGCCATTTCGGTGAGCTCACTCCGTAATCTTCTTCTTGGTCCTCCTTTACGTCGTGATTCTCGGTCTAACAGACCACAAAGCTTATCTCTCTCTCTCTCTCTCTCTCCCCCCCCCCCCCCCCCCCCCTGTTAGAATTCAGGTGATGAGCATTAAAGTCTATGATGTCAGGTTGAATTTACAGGTGCTTTTTATCTATTTGGTTGGGATGGTTTTGGACCTTTTGAGTTCGTTGCAATTTGTTCAACTAAAATACCCTGACTTTGTTTAAACTTTTATTCATGATTTGTGGTAGTAAACTTGAAATTGCACTTGGATAGTTACTCAAATATTTTTTTTGATAAGTAATAAATTTTATCGAAACGAATGAAACTAGGTGGAGTCCATGTACATAAGACAAGATGAGACGCCTAATCACATTTTAAAAAGTTGAAAAGAAAACAAAAACTCATGAACAGTCTCTCCCTTTAATACAATAGTAGCAAAAAACCTCTGAAAAAGAAAATACAAAAAGAAATTCCAGATACCCCTTGCTGCTCTTTTACTGTTTTTAAAACATTTGTCATTCATTTCTGTCTATACACACCACAATAAGTACAAAGGGATCATCCTCCAAGCCACGTCAAATATTCAGAACCTAGGCTGAAGTATGCTGTATTGAGACAATTATGATTTGGTAATTATGGGTTTGTATGATATTAAAATTTTTTATAACCTGTTCTTTTTATTTAAACAATGTGCTCTACTTTTATTTAAACTGATTTTACATCATTATTTCATATTTAAGATAACATTTTTTTTTTCATATTTTCAAAATATCTCGAAAATGGGGAACTAGGCACTTGCCTTGCACTTGCACTCTCTGCTAGTCAAGACTTAAAAATTAGAGTAATGTTACTATTCACTCTTATTTATACGGCTCACTTTGTCCCTTAATGTGGCATCACAATGTGGTGCCACAGGACTTATTAAAAAAAAATTAAAAATACAAACATAAAAAGGTAAAGAGAATCTAAGGTTTTAGTAAGGTTGTGCATAAATGGCCTTGGCCGATCCGTCTGCAAGATTCGAAAGTGGCCCACTTGACTAAAGTCGAGTTCATCGGATCAAGTTGCAATAACGGGTTGGCTTCACCTAGGGGTGTAAATTTTAACTGGCAAATCGAAAAATTGGCCCGGACCTGCTAGGATTGGATCCGTTGTGCCGATTTTGGATCGATCTGATCCGAAACCGATTTCATAAAATGGAAAACTGGCCAGAACGGGTTTGGTTTCTGTTCTGGTCATTGGATCGGACTGGTACTGTTTAATATATATTTTAATATTATATATAATATATTTTATATTATATATAATTTATATATATAACAATATAAATTATAATTATATATAAGGTAATGTTATTATAATTTATAAAATAAAAGTTTAATCTTAAATTTGAAAATTTAATTGATCATATGCTTTAAATATAAAATATTATAAATATATATTATTTATTAATAACATTTTATCATAGATTCATAAAAAGTAAGAACTAAAAAAGAAAGAAAATCACTCAAATATTATTACTAAATTTTGATGGCCTAATAAACTTAAAACTCTCTGTATTTTTTCTGATAAGTACATAAGACATTAGTAGATAAATATAAATTATATATATTAATATATAATTTATATTAATACAATTTACATTTTATGACTTAATACTAGTCTAATACTATCAATATAGTCTATCAATAATATAGTTATAATAAACTAAACTCACTATAACAATTAAAAAATACTAATATATAGACTATAGTTAATGATTATATACTAATACTAATATTCTAATATAGATTATAGTTAATAGTTATACTAGATTACCATAACTAATACTAATATATATCTATACTAATAGTCTAATATTAATTCTATTAGTCTATTATATAGTCTAATATATTATATAGCTATAACTAATATATATACTAATGCTAATAGTCATTATATTCTTTAATGTATAACTATATAGTTTATATATAGACTAGTATTAATATCACTATATGGAGTAGTAACACTAATACTATAATAGTATTAGTTAATATTTTGTATTTAAATTGTTTTGTATTTAATAATATAATTGTTGTAGTGTTTTTAATTGTCTTGTATTTATTTTATTGTACCTTTTTTTTATTGGATCATCTATTTTCGGACTGGGCTTATTTTGGCCCTTTGAGTGTGTTTTTCTTCTGTTTTAAGCCTAGCCCATTGCACTTCCACGCACAGCCCATTGAACTTCTTGAGTTCAGCCCAGCCCATATTCCCCCATACTGATACGGTGAGTTTTGGTCATATTAGGGCTTGTTTTGTTTCAGTCTTTCTTCTTCCTCTCCTCACTCCTCAGTCCCGTCTCCTGCTGCTTCTTCTTCCTCCTGGCTCCTGCTACAGTGCTGCGCAGTGCTTTATTTTCTTCTTCTTCTTCTTCAATTTTTCTTCTCTTCCACGCACAGACCCTCCGCCTCACCTCACTCTCACCGTGGAACCTCCCCTCAATGAGTCGACTCACGCAGCCCCTCTCTCACTAGTCACGGTAATTCTTCTCCATTATTTTTTTTCCATTTCACTTATTTAAGTTATTTGAAATTACTTTGAAACCTGCTATGAATCCGAAATTTATATTTTTGTGTTATTAGGATGGTTGAATCCGAAATTTAGGGTTGTTGAATCTGAAAATTAGGGTTGTTATTAGGGTTGTTGAATCTGAAATTTAAGATTTTTGTGATTGTGTTTGTATAATTGTGTAATTGTAATTAGAAATTTTAATTAAAATTTCTTGTACACTGGGCTAGGCCTATTCTTTGAGTAATAATATTTTTTTTACTGATAAAAAAAATGTAATTTGTAATCTGTGTAAACTATGTGTGATTGAAAGATTGTGTGTGACTAATAGCATAATTCTTTTACATAGCAGATTTTTTTTTTAACATAGCAGTTTTTTTATATAGCAGTTTTTTTTATCTCAGAATTTTTTGACATAGCAGTTATTTATTTATTTATCTATTTTTTTAATTTTTTTATAAAACAGATTTTTTAGGATAAATTTGTATTTTATTAAAAGCGGAAAATCAAACCGGACCGAACCGGAAACCGGAGTACCGGTTTGATCAGCTCGGGTTGCACCCCTTGGTTTTAGTCTTTCTCTTTTTGTATTTTTGGGTGCCATTTTGTTTTGAATATATTTTTTTAAAATTTTTTTAGTTCCAAATCAAGGTAGCAAAATGACTAGTGTAAATTAGGGGGCATAGTTTCATTACTTTAAAAATAAGCTTTTAATTTTTTGAATAGAGGACTTGAACTCCAGTCGTTCCGAAATTAAAAGCTTTGATGTATCTTTTCCTGTATTTTTGGGCACAGGTATCCAAACGTAGATCCATGCTCTTGAGTCTTGATAAGAAAGAGGAAGAAGGGCGTCTGTGGAACTGAAACCCTAAGTAATGGCGACGACATCGCATGCTCAGGCTGTGAAGTCCCTCAACAAATCCCCTGGGCACCGCCGTTTTGTCGTGAGTCCTCAACCCCTTGACAAAACAGTTAAACCCTTCTATGGAAATAGAATATTGTTTTTCATTCAAAATACTCACTGAATGACTGTTTTTTATTTATTTGTATTTATTTATATTTATATTTAAATTTAGTATAGTGGTTAACTAAATTGGTTTTCGTGTGTGTGCACGTGTTTGGGGTGCAGTTCAAGACGTTCTCTCAGAGGGTAGAAGAGATAGAAATTGATGTTTACAAAAGTCTTGATGAAGTGAAACCTGAGCCATCAGAGGGCTCCTCCTTTTTTCGGGACTGCCTCATAGAATGGAGGGTATGCCTTGCCTCTTTCTTCCCTTCTCTCTCTCTCTCTCTCTCTCTCTCTCTCTCTCTCTCTCTCCCCTCCTCCTCCTCCTCCCCCCCACTAATACCAAGTTTTCGTTTTTGATTGCATTATCATGTACAGGAATTGAATACTGCTGAGGATTTTATTTCATTTTATGTGGAAATAATGCCCTTGGTACAAACATTACCTTTGGTTCTATTGCACAAGGAATTAATAGTGTCAAAACTTCTCTCAAGTTTACATATGAAAGCAAGGCTATCTCTGGAGCCTATTCTTAGGTATGTTAGCCTAATTCATAATCTCTTCTTTACTGATCTTTGGATATTTATGTGTGCTATAGGGTATGATAAACATCTATTGAAGCTTGTATTGTTTTATTTTAATGCTTCTGTTTCAGAAAAAAAGTATTTTGTTTTTATTAGATATTGAAGGTTTTATTGATAGCAACATTAGGCATGACCTGAGTAACAGGTCGTGTACAAGAGAAATACCTAGTTAGAGTTTGAAACCGATTGAAGGAAGTCATGGAGGCTTACGCCCAGAAATTTTTTTGTAAGCATCCAGTAAAACAATTCTTATGCCCATATAGGATACTGCTGCTTGTGTTTCTCTATCGTCCTTTTTTTTTGGTACTTTTTTTATATGGGCACATTTTAATGGAAATCAATCAGTAATAAGTTGAATCTGGCTCTGTAGGTATATCTTGGTTATTAACTTGGGTTGTCCTCATACCAATAACATCATGTCAGGGAAAGTAATTAGAAGAGAGTCAGGAATGAGTGATATGATACTTCTTTGATGAGGTTTTAGCAATCAATGCTATCAGTTTAAGTAGGTATCTGAATATCGACTAACTTTTTGTTCCTGGCTACTAAGCCTGGTACAAATCTTTGTAAGCTGTAACTGATATAATAATAAATTGACATTGTGATCATCGAATGTCTGTAGAATATGTATAATTTGTATTTTGATCGTTCAAGAGCGACGATGAACTATAGAAGAGTTTAGTGATCTAAGAAGGAATAATTTGTATTGCTTATTGTTTATTGTTTTTGTTTGTTTATGAGTTATTTATGCTTTTCTTCTTTAACATTAGATATGTTTCTGTTCCAAATTATTCTCATGCAGGTTAATTGCTGCTCTATCTAGAGATCTCTTGGTGGATTTTATCCCGTGAGTTCCTTCTTTTTGGATTTAATTCTCAGGCTTTTTTTTTTTTTTTTTTTCTTGGTAAATTATTCTTGGGGGCTTCTATCTTTAGAATCCTGCACTATTGGTTGCTATTTGCTGCACTCATTAACATTGTACATAATGAGAAATTCACCTCTATTATTGTTGGAGATGTACTAGCCTCACATCCTCTTAAATTTCTTTGAATTTTTTCTTGTCAGGCTATCATATTCTTGCATATGCCATGTCTTTACAGTTTTTTGCATTTATGACTTGTCTCTCATGTATGTGGTCTTTGACAGCTTTATGCCGAGGATTGCTGATTCTTTAGCATCTCTCCTACAAAGTGGTGCTGATAGGGAGCCAGAGATTATTGAACAGGTCCAAGCCATGGTTTCTGTGGTGTTCTTTAGTTGTCAATATTTTTTCTGTTTCCAATTTTTTCAGATAGCTTCGTCAATCTCAATCTAAACTTCTCCAAGTGTGGCTGTTGACATGCAGATATTTATATCGTGGTCATATATTATGATGTATTTGCAGAAGTATTTGATACGAGACCTTGTTTATCTTCTCAAGTAAGTACTTTTGAATGCTGCTTTAGGAATATTATTAATTTTGTTGTAATGATTCTGTGAAAGCAAACTGTTCATGCCACAATATTTGAGATTTATGTTAGAGCAAACCAAATATATTTTAATTTGCAGTGAAACTTTCCATTTTGAAACAAAAATGAAACATGTTTTGTGTTTGGTAGTTTTGGGGTCTAGGTAATTGCTAGCTATTTTGATATTTTGTCTAGGCGATATGTTTCTAATCCAGCAATACATTCTGATTTGTTTTGTCACATATCTGTTGCTATTGCTAGCACTGCCCCTTCCACCATGGTCATGCTGTCACAGTCTGATTTGTTTTGTCAGTATAATTGTCATCTTGTGCAATTACTGAAAAATCTCTCACTTGCAAAATGGAGGTTATAGCTAATGGAATCATAATTATAACAATTATGTAAACTGCATTATATGCTATGAGAAGGAAAAATCTGCCCCAAAAGATTTAAATCAAACAAAAGACCGAAGGAGCTAGTATAAGTATCTTACTTATCGCGCCCCCCCCCCCCCCCCCCCCCCCCCCCCCCAAAAAAAAATGAAAAGAAAAGATAGTTTTAGGTCTCCAAATTGTTCTCTTTTAATTTTTTTCCCAAGCTTCCTAGTTTTTGTTCTCCAAATCGTTTTCTCTTTTAATTTTTTTTCCCAGGCTTCCTTTTCTCAGAAAGCTGGTACGGTTTACTATGTCTTAAAAAATATTTACTAGTGTCTCTGAGGATCGTGAGCGGTCAATGGATGAGCTTAGAATTCTTTTTTTGAATACTTTATTCAATTGGTTGATTGTAATAGATTTCAATGGCTTGAAAGGCCATGATTTTTCTTGCATTGCTTGTCACTCATGCTTAGGTGTTGTTTTTGTATATGTCCCCGTATATCATTGGTAAAATTCTTGTTTACTGATAAAAAAAAGTTTTCATCACGAGTCATCGCCCGAATAAGTACTTGAAATGGAAATTAAGTTTCAATTGAACTATTAGGTAAATTGAACAGATGTTTTGAGAGAATGTATAAAAGACTAAACAAATTCTATTAAGGTCTAAGCTATATATTCCTATAATGTTAATATCAGGTATTAGCTGATACATGTTCAGATTTTTCTAGAACAATGAGATGGTATATGTTTTCTCAAATATCATTTGTATTTCTGTATTAGCCAGGTACAAGAGGCTGCCATTCATATATATTTACCTATGCATGAGCAAAGATATTTACTTACATATTTTTCTCAAATTTTGTCAGGGTGACGGTAAAACTAAGATTTTATCCCAAGGATTATGTTCAAGAATTTATGGCAGAGGCATTATCATTCTTGCTTAGGAATGCGCCAGATGAGCAGTTGCAGTATGGTATGATCATACTTTATTATTTATTTTTGTCTTCGGGGACTCCATTCTTTGGTTTTACTGATATGGATATAAAGGAACCTTTTTCTTCTTTTATGTTTGAATTATTGCTCAACTGATTTCTGCAGTCATTATTGTTATTTTGTTGTATCCTTGAGAGTTTCTTGTTTGGGAACTAGTGAACTTTTTAATGTTGTCTCCAGCAAGGACTTGTGTGAATAACTAAATTATTGAAAATATATGTTTGTAAATGGCATGGTGTTGGTAGCAATATTATTGTGAGGGAAAAACTTATAATAACCTTTTGTTTATGGTTCAAGAATTTTTTATGATTTTCGTATGAGGTAACCATGTTTCCGTACCTTTTTCCATGCAAATATGGTATACAATGGTCTTCAAATTCAGTTTTGGTATCAAAGCACTTGTATTTTCCAATAGGTTGATAAGTCAATTCGTTCATAGAAGCCAAGTTTGTTTTTGAAATAGTGATTTTTTTTTTTTGGGGGGCGGGGGAGGGGTTGTGCGCGCTAGTGATTCATGTCACTGAGTGCTCTGGGGGGTTGTTGGCCATTGTCTATGGGAAAACTAAAAGTGAAATGGTTGGTATCCTCAATGGTGACTGTTTTCCAAAAGATTCGAAGCTCTAGACCCATGGTCATGGTGATGGAACTCACTTGCACTTAGGTGTTTTTGGTTGTGTTGGATGGATGAATTAAGGGTTATTTCGGGGCAACACCGAGATCCGAATTGGTTGGAGTATGAAAATCAAGAGTAACTCGGGCTAGCACTCAATTCTCGAAAATAAGAGATTAAACTTTCATTAAAAAAATAGCATAATAATCCAATATAAAGCTGTAAAATATTTAAATACAGTAGGGTTTAGTTAGTCCTCCCCCAATTATTCCTTCTGATAACATTTTTCTAGATAACATTCCAAAACAAACCCAACAACTCTTAAAATGAAGGGAAACAAATCAAACAAATGAGCTAATCGATATTCAAACTAGATTATTCAAACTTTTTAATTTTAAAGAGCATTCAAATGCCCAACTTCTTTCAAATCGCATCAGTCCCTAAAATAAGGGAATTGCCAACAAACTCGATCAACATCTAGATGGCAAATGGTTGGTCATTCTTGCATCTCTATCAGTCCGCCTCCCTTCAAGACTGACCTTGTCCTCAAGGTCAAGCTCCGGAAATTGCTCCGTGCTCTTCCTCCCTTAAGTCTTCCTCCTCTTCCAACTCCATCTTAATGAGAAAAATTTGCTTCACCTTGCATTTGTGGCTCATTTTGAACCTCTCATTGCAATTGAAACAAAGCCCGTTCTCTCTTCATCGTTGCATCTCTTCCCATGATAACTTCTTCACGCCCGCGGGTAGTGGTTTGACTCCATTTGATGCATCTCCACTAGGGCCTCCCAGTGAAAAGTCTTAACTAAAAGTTTTGTTGGCACCAAATTTGGAAATCATTGGGGGTGTTTCCTTGTCTCAAAGTGACTATTCTTCCTCAAACTTTGGAGTTTCCTTAATTCGTGCAATCTTCAAGGCTTGTATCAAGGTTTTCGGCTTCTTAAGCTTTACCTCTACCGCCAATTCACTCTTCAAGCCTCCTACAGAAGTCCCAAATGAAGGTTTTTTCCGACCACCCATATGCTCTTGTAGACAAGTACTTGGGACTCCTTTTGATAATCCCTTAGAGATCCAGTTTGTATGATCTTTGAGAGTCTCATGGTAGTCCATATATTCGGTTGGCCCGAACCTCCCTAAGAGCTCATTGACAAATTTCCGCCATTTCAATTCCCTCCTTTGAGCTCTATCGGTCTTCCTTATCCATTGCCACCATTGGTTAGCCTGCCCCTCAAGGAAGTAGGCGGTATAGGACACCTTAGCGTGGCCCTCCATGTGATTATGCTTGAAGTATTGCTCGGCTTACTTACCCAAGTGCTCGGGTCATCACCATTGAACTTGGGAAAGTCCATCTTAGGTTTGATGGCTTTCCCCCTTGGCCTTCCATTTCGAACACCTCTTCTCTTATCTTAGTTTTCTTTTTCCCTTTTACTTTCCTCGGTTGATTCCTCATCGGAGCTTGAGGAATCTCTATTAGATGAATCCGAATCCTCCACCTTCTCATGGTGTTGGCTTCTTCTAGACCCAACGGAACCCTTGGGACTATGGTGTTTATAGGCCCTTCTTCTATGGTGCCTTCCACCTCCATTCTTGGGTACCCTCATTTGGTTCACCAATTGATGGAGCATCTCCTATATCCTTTCAAGCCGTTCATTGGTGGTGGTTTGTTGTGCCTCCAAAGTGGCTTCAAGGTTCTCAATCCGCTCTCTGTGAGTCAGTTGTCGATTGGCCATGATCTTCCTCCTTGGCTTCCTCTCCATGGGTTGTACTACTCTCAACGAAAGCACTAATGATAGAAGCCTCACTTGCGCTTAGGTGTTTACGGTCGTGTTGGATGGATGAATCAAAGGTTACGTCAGGGCAACACCAAGATTCGAATTAGTTGGAGTATGAAAATCAGGACTAGCTCGAGCTAGCACTCAATTCTTGAAAATAAGAGATTAAACTTTCATTAAAAAAAATAGCATAATAATCTAATACAAAGCTGCAAAATATTTAAATACTGTAGGGTTTAGTTTGTCCTCCCCCAATTATTCCCTCTAACAACCTTTTTCAAGATAACATTCCAAAACAAACCCAACAACTCCTAAAATTAAGGGAAACAAAACCAACAAATGAACAAATCGATATTCAAACTAGATTATTCAAATTTCCTAATTTAAAGAGCATTCAAATGCCCAACTTCTTCCAAATTGCATCAACTCCTAAATAAGGGAATTGCCAACAAGCTCGAACAACATCTAGGTGGCAAATGGTTGGTAATTCTTGCATCTCCATCATCATGGTCATGGGTCTTCTCTTATGTAAATACCCACTACCATGGGTTTGGGACTATGAAAAAAGATGAAGAGAAAGGGGAAGTGGAAATGGAAGTAGAGAAGGGGTAGTGGAAGGGGAAGAAGAAGGGGAAGAAATTGAAGAGGAAGTGGAGAAGGAGAAAGGAAGAAGGTGGCTGCCAATTGGCGTGTGTTGGTTTTTATGTGTTGGGTGGGCAGGCGGGATACCTGCTCGCAACCCACCATATGTTAGAATTAAGTCTTAACGTTGTTCACCCTTGTCCTTGGGGAGGGTTGGTTGCCTGCTCTAGCGCTAGCGGGGCCAATAGATGT
The DNA here is from genome assembly GCF_018687715.1 of Carya illinoinensis. Lineage (NCBI taxonomy): Eukaryota > Viridiplantae > Streptophyta > Magnoliopsida > Fagales > Juglandaceae > Carya > Carya illinoinensis. Next base: position 12,320,222 of record NC_056765.1, read on the forward strand.
GCCAGGCGGGCTAGGTACGGGGGTTTGCCTTGCACCCATTAGAACTTGTGTGTCTGGGAGGACTCAAGAAATATGGGGGAACCTTTGTAACAGCAGTTCGAATTGGCAGATTTATGTTATTCTATGGAAAATGTAGGGAACTACAGGTATGTTTGTGTTGTGAGCCTCTTGTTAGGTCTATCCTTTAGAGAGTGGGAGGTCGGGAATCTTTGATTGGGTATGGAGAGAGATAAAAACTTTATGTCAGCGAATAGAATCAAGAAAGAGGTTCACTTGTTAAAGAGGTTCACTTGTTCCATTAATTATGATGTAAAGAGTGTAACTGCAAGTTGAAGTTGTACGAAGGGATTAGGGCTCTCAAGAGTGAAGAACGTGGCTTCCAATATCATACACTGGAGTAGCCAACATGTAGATTCGTGTTGCTTAAATTCAATTGGGTGTTTGGAAGGTATATAGTTGATGTGGGATAGAAGAAGAGTAGTGGAAAAATTCAAGATCTTTGTGGGTGAATTTACTATTGCATGCACTTTTGTAGAAAGTATACTATTGAATGCAATTTCATAAAATCTAAAAAGCTAGAGGAGGGAAAATATCGTATGCTGTCATCCAAAGAATTTACTATTGCATGCACTTTTGTAGAAAGTATACTACTGAATGCAATTTCATAAAATCTAAAAAGCTAGAGGAGGGAAAATATCGTATGCTGTCATCCAAACAGAAAAGGAATTAAGCATAATGACTCTTAGCTCAAATGCTATCCTCTCAATCTTCAAAAGTCTGAGCATTATGTTCTTGCCAAACACACCATATCAAACACAAAATGTAGCATCCTTCAAACTACTAAATTTACATGGCTAATAATGGGACTTCCCCAACAAGCAATCAAATATAGTACTGTTTGAGGTCATTACCTACTAAATTCTAATACAACGAAATATTGAAGCCCATAAATCCCTAGCCACCTCGCAGTGAAGCAGGAGATGATTGATGCTTTCACCACCCTTTGTACATGTACAACACCAGTCCATTACTATGAATTTCTTCTTCCTCAAGCTATCAACCTTTAGATCTTATCTTCCATGACGTTGCCAAACAAAGAAATAATGCTATTCTTGACGGTGCCTTATTTTCTCAAATCTTCATTCAGGGGAAATGGGGCCATCTTGGGGGAAGAGCACATTGTAGAAAAGACTTGACCTCCAAGGTCTTATTTTCCCAAATCTCCATTCAGGGGAAATGGGGCCATCTTGGGGGAAGAGCGCGTGGTAGAAAGACTTGACCTCCAAGGTCCACTTATCAATCATTTGCTGCTCTAATAAAAGTGATATTCCATTGGGGTCCATTCTCAGATATCTGCGAAAGTTCTGCTACGGATGTATTCTTACAACGAGAGCCTAAGCAATGTTGGGAAAACTGTTTTCAGGGGCTCGTCACATATTGTGCCCTAATTAGATTTTAAATCCATCCTTCAACAGTAATTAGTATCCACTTGAGTTGGTTCATAGCTACAAAACCAGTTGGCGTAGGTCATATTTTTCCTCTTCCATGCAATGTGGTTTGGAATAAAATTATTGGTTAATTATATTTCTGGACAGCGTGTTCATTGCATCTTCTGTGGCCTTTTTTTTTTTTTTCTCCTGTACACAAGAACATGGTCATTTTCAAGAGTTTTCAGATGTGGTGCATCCAATTTTCATGTTGATGCATTATTTTCATATTGTGACAGCACTTATAGAATGTTCTTTTATTTGTTTTGGATCCGGGTACCATATGAGTGCTGAGTTGATTTTATCTAATAATTTTCATGATGCTTTACCCTCACTTCATTTTTTCATCCACCCTGCCTTGTTCTTCATTCGTGTATGTGTGTGTGTGTGGCTTGCATAGTTTTGCACATGTGCCATGCTATTGCAGCACATTGGTGCAGCTATGACATCAAGGAGTCGGAGTAGGGTTGGTTGATTAACTTTTATTGTAGGCTGAATGAACAGATTGCATGTGTATATCTCCTTTTGTTCCTTGACTGTTGTAGATTGGTAAATGGTATGCATGTGGATTACCTTTTTAAGTTTTTATATTTTTGAAAGGAGGACTGTGCCCCAAATTGGTAAATAGTATGCATGTAGATGACCTCATATTGTTGGTATATAGCATAGCCAGAGCTGCAATCAATCAGATTTGAGTTATTTTGAGGATTATTGATGGGGTTTGTGTGGGATTTTAACAGGTATTAAAAGGATAATGAGTGAAGTTGTGAAGAAACCATTGCCTACAAGAAAACTTGGTGTCAGTGCTTTACTATGTTATGTCATGAGAGGGGCCTCATCAAGGTTCCATTCAAGAGCAGAACGAGTATCGCGGCAATTGATGGACAGTGCAATATTGGGTATTGAGAAATGAAATTTCTTGCATCTATTTCACTGGTCTATTTTATTGCGAATTGATAATATTCATAATCCCATGAATTCTTGCGACAATTTACTTTTGTTTCTTCCCTAAATATGATATGATTCTGTCATGTTATAATCAATTATTGTGTAAAATAAAATCCATGTGCTTTACAATTGTAAAGATGATGCTATAGAGAGACACATACTTACGTTGCACGTGTGTGTGAGTTTAGTTATAATTTCTTTCTATCCAGCCTGCCGATGCTTCACCTTCTCTATCGATAATATCCCAAATAGACGTTGCCTTAAAAGATACACCCAATGGAAGACATTTTTTGAATTGATTATAGTGTAAACTCCACTTTAGATCCTTTTGTAAGTATGGAGTGTCAGTTTACAATTATGCAGCAGAATTATAATTAGTCTAATATCTATCCACACATTTATGTGCCTGTATTTGGGTGTGTGAGGGGAGCTCTGTATACTTTGCACCACTTTTACTCCACTTTTGAAACTCTGTTGTGACCTTGTGTTTTGAAAAACTCATTTGATTTCTAGTTCTGGCCTTGTCTATCATGCTTACTAAGTATCAAGCTGATTGGCTGTCATTAGTTATTCCCTCTGTAAAGAGAAACCCGAGTTTAAGGATTTGGTAGCTATTGAAAACACATTTGATTTTTGACATGCATGATGACTTCATTAGAGTATTTGGGCCAACAATAAAGATCAAGGGCTTTGATCTTCTCAATCCATGAATCAAGTACACATGTACTCGGGGCATGAGCTAGCTATAAGCATTTTAAATAAATCCTTGAAAAGTGTTGGAATCTTATTTAAATTGAAGTCCAAGTATATAAAATAATACACCCAGCTTTTTGAAAACTTAATGATACGCCCAAGTAGGGAGAAGAAGAAAGAGATACAAAAATCTTAAAAAGCAAAGCAGCTAGATAAAAAAATAATAAGCATTTTAAATTACTGGATTAAAAGCAGAAACTTATTGATTTTCTATATTTAGATAGAAGACGAAAAACATTTCACTTAAATGAAAAAGGTGTTGACAATCATTGTATAGAGAAAAGGATTGCTTCAAGTGTTGTGTGTGTGTGTGTGTGTTTTTTTTTTAATTTTTGTGTATTTGCCTCTATGTAAATAAGATAAGTAGAAGTGCTAAGGTGTTATATAACAAGTTTAGGGGATTGGGTAATGTTTTGTTGACGGGGTTAGATGGTGGTGGTAGGGCTGTAAACCGAACATATTGGTACAGTTTTTAATATTGGTGGAGTTTCGGTTTTGTCGGTACCGATCGGTTCATCTCATTTCACTATCCAAACTACACCTTATTCTTCTTCTCCACTTGTAATACATGTATGCTGCATTAACCTGTTTGCTAACTTTAGTTGAATTTAACTTGCTTTATGGGTTGTGATACCTTCAGAAGTTCATGGTTCTAAGCCTTTCTATGTCTGCCCCCCCTCCTCCTTCCCCCCCTCTGCAGGTTCAGAGGCTGTTCTTGAAGTTGTTATTTCTGCATTTCAAAGACTCTGTGAGGATATAGAGGCAAAGGAGTTGGATTTTATGTTGAAATACTTATATAAAAAAATTACTAACTCTGTAATTGGTGGATCCATTTTGCATTTAAGTAACCTCCTTTCGCTACTTATTTCCATTGTTCAGATTCATAATGGGCGAATGGTTTATGGTGAGTCATAATTTACTTTTTTTTTTTTTTAAATTTTTTTTAATCTTTTTTTGGGAACTGCTGTAAACAAGCTAGTCCACTGCTCAAGCTCAGATGTAAGTCCATGTGAATAATCTCAAATATGATCAGAAAAAAATTTAAAATGTTCTTTTCATAAATATGTTTTTTAGTTGAGCTCAAGTAGATTGGCTTTTCAAGTTAGACATTGATTGGGGCTGATAGTAGGCTACTAAAGATTGGTTCCTTTAGTTTTTTTCAACTGATTAGCGAGTTCCATGAGCATTATTTCACCCAACTGCTCTTTAGCTGAGCTTGGCTTGTTTTACAGCCACACCTTTTATTTTACTTGTTTGCTTTCTGCATATTTATGTAGTTCTTATATTCCAAGTGAAACTGCTATGATGTTGAACAGATTACCAGTCATTGCTTGAACATGCGGGGTTCCTTATGCAAAATATTCTCATGTCTTCTGGCATTACGAAGGCAGAGAAGCATCAAACCAAGGCTGTTGATAAGATTCTGGAATTGATGTTATGTATTCTGAATGGCCTCCACAATAAAAATAACATGCCAGCCATCTCTGATTGTTCATTGCAATGGTCTCCTGTATTTAGGTTAAGGAACTCAAGGTAAAACATACTTGTCTGGCACATACTGTCTCCCTTGTTTTTCCCCATTATTGGTACAATTTTACTTGTATAAGAAAAATAGTTCTGACATTGGTTAGGCTTATGTTGCAGCTTGCTGAATTTTATTAGAGAACTACTACAAAAGGACCCTTGCATATTATATATTTTCAGAGTAAACATCTTGAGGTAATGTTATTTGTTTGTTATTTCTGGTATGCGATATATAATTATAAAAAAAAAAAAATCTGTTATGCGATTTGGTTTGTTTTCTGGGACGGTCTTGACCTTTCTGATTGGAATTTCAGTGCGTTGAGTGATTTGATAGAGACTTCAAAAGAAGAGGTTTTATTTCTATTATTGTCCTTCTGTGAAATTATGGAAGCAAAAGTGCAAGGGTCCAACTTCTCAGACAGCACATCTGGAGAAGTGTCTTCAAAGATTCAGAGTTTTTTGCAGGAAGCTATCTGCTATTGGATTGGGGCAATAAATGACATTGTGCATGGGGATTCATCATGTAGTCATATTCATGAGACTGAGTTAGCTTTGCTGTGGGGAATGATTAGCTGCTATCCCCGTATGATTGATAACCCAGAGATGTCATCCTATTTAATAGATTTGATTGATGCACTTGATCGGCTACTGATGATTGAAGCAGGTATGACACCTCAATCATTTGGATGTAATTTGTTGCTCACTTTGAACCCTGGTATAACTTTCCCATGTCTCTGTAATGACAGTATATAATATGTCTCTCTTGTTTTTTTGCATAAAGAGTTCATGCACTTAATGAGACTCATCAGTGTATTAATCTTTGTTATTTTTTTCAGGCTCCGTAGCAGGTCTTCCTAAACAAACATGGCAAAGCGTAATTGGTGCTGCTTTGAGTTCTTATAACAAATCACTTCATGGTAAAGAATCCCAGCCTGAAGAAACAAGCAAATTTTTGTATCTGGCAAAAAGATACACGTCATCTGCACAAGTATTGTCTGCTGTAGCTGATTATTTGGATATTGTCTATGGGTAAGTTGACCTGTATGTCAGTTGTTACATACATCATGAGTTTGTTTCTTATTATTGGCCAATTTTAATATCTATAGGTTCTTGTCTATGTTTGAAAACTCTGCTTTAACTTTCTGCTACTGTAAAAATCTCAGGCCTACAGTGGAAGCACACAGTAGCAATAGGAAGTATCACCCAGAACTTTCTGTGGAGAAGGCTGTGGATGCAGTAATGATATTTGCTGATAATTTGCGCCACTCTAACAAGGGGATACGCTTTTCAACTCTTAGAATATTGTGCCACTATGAACCTCTGAGCTCTGTAGATTCTACGGATGATCAAGCAGTTGGGAAGAAAACAAAATCTGAAGTTGCTCAGGGATCCCATATGGATAGTCAGGGCATGAATGTATGATTCTCTCTATTCTTGCTGCTCCTGTTGTTTGACACCCTGCTCTGACTATTAAATCTTGGGTTGATTTTCCTTCAAATGTCAGGTTCTCCAGTTGCTTCTCTCAATCGAGGAAACTTCTCTTTCAATTTCTACAAGCCGGAAAGTTATCCTATGGATTTCCAGAATACAGATGGGTCTTCCTGCTGGCAGGGTACCTCGAGCCTATGTGCCCCTTGTCTTAAATGGGATAATTGGTGTATTGAATAACCGCTTTAGCTATCTTTGGAATCCGGCATTGGAATGCCTTGCAGTTTTGTTGAGCCAGCATGTTCGAGTTGTATGGGATGAATTTATTTCTTGTCTTGAGCAGTACCAATCGATATTTCATACATCTAAAGAACAAGACCGGGGGAACTCTGAGTTACATGAGGAGTTAAGTGGTATGTGACAATAGTATTTTTGCTATTATAATTGTTTATGAGCCAAAAAAAAGGGAAAGAGTGGGCAACCAAAGGTGGCTTCTCTCCCTGGGTGTGACTTTAGTAGCACCCTACCCGCTGGGAACTGGACTTGAGTTTTTGCTATTATCATTTATTAGTTTGTTTATTTTGATCTAGTGATAGTTGCTTATCTTGACTCCGTCTGGTCTATGGCGCATGCTTTGGAGCAACAAAGCTATCATTTTCTTAGTTTATCTTCCTTGAAACTGAGTTCTGTTGGAAGTTTATTGTTTTGATGTGGTTTTATTTTCCAGATATTGTACAGCATTTTTATTCGTTTGTTACTCCGGAATCAGATAGCACTCCATATGCAACAGTATTATCCTTGTTGCTCCAATCCTTGCAAAAGATTCCAAATGTTGTCGAATCCCATTCTCAACAGTTTATATCTTTGTTCTTAAAGTTTCTGGGCTATAATCTCAATGATCTTATGAGGTAGCGTTCTGCTGGATCTTGTGTATTTTTGTTGGTGATACTTGCCTACTTCATGTGCTTTTAAAGGTTCAAGTGAGCTATCTCATTAAAAGTTGGTTTGGCTTTTTTATTTGGTATTGCAGTGTGGGATTATTCGATTCACGCGCTTGTAAAGGCAGAGAGTGGAAGGGTGTCCTTAAGGAATGGTTAAACTTGCTGAAAATAATGCGCAACCCCAGGTCTTTTTATCAGAGTCAATTTCTTAGAGAAGTTCTGCAAAATAGGTTGGTGCAGTGTTTGGATGACGAGTTGTATTTTTTACTTGGGGCTCATCTATTCTTGTTGTATTAGTTGTTCTTTTCGGTTTTTAGTCTCAGTTCGAGTGCAGTGAGTTCTTATTTACTTAAATATTTTGATGTTTCTGTTAGGCTTTTGGATGAAAATGATGCTGAAATACAGATGAAGGTTCTTGATTGCCTGTTAATTTGGAAGGAGGATTTCTTGCTTCCCTATGATCAGCATCTGAGGAACTTGATTAGTGTTAGATATCTGCGAGAAGAACTGACTACTTGGAGTTTGTCAAAAGAATCTAATTTAATTGAAGAACAGCACAGACCTTATGTTGTGCCTATAGTTATCCACCTTCTAATGCCAAAAGTTAGGAAATTGAAGGCACTTGCCTCTCGAAAGGTATATGAAAGTTGAATTATAAGATAATTATTCTTTTGCACTAATTTGTTTACATCTGCAAGGTTTTCTACTTCGCCTTTTCTTCCTAAATTTTCATCATCACATCCTTAATTAGGTATAATGTCACTTTTTATGCAGAATGCAAGTGTTCATCACAGAAAGGCAGTTCTTGGTTTCATTGCTGAACTTGATATTATGGAGCTTCCACTTTTCTTCGCATTGTTAATAAAGCCATTGCAAATTAGTTCAGAAGATACTGATAGTTCACCCGAAAATTCTATGGATCAATTTCAAGGATTAAGTTTCTTAAAGTATTTTACGGTGGATAATATAACTGCCCTGTCTTGGAAGAAGCGATATGGTTTTATGCATGTGATTGAAGATATCCTAGGAGTTTTTGATGAATTCCACATCAGACCTTTTCTTGATCTATTAATGGGATGTGTTGTTCGGGTTTTGGGAAGCTGCACATCAAGTATTGATGCTGCAAAGTGCGATGGATTATCCTCACGTGATGATCATTCTGTTGCTGACCTAACTTTACTCAATAAAGACAGTGCACCAGCAAGTCATGGCACGGTACTCTGTTTATCATGCTGAATGCTGAATCTCAAGTGTTATTAAACTCCTTCTTGTTATAGTTGATTGATAACAACTACCCTAATCGAAAAGAAATAGGGAAAATGCTGTTACAATATTTTTAATTTTTACTTATCAACCACAAATATTGTTATTATAATTTTCCCCCGTACTACAGAAGCTTTTTATCTTCCTTACATTTAGTTATCTTCCTTGTTTGTGTTTAATTGCTTGCTTCTTACCAATTTTCAGAATAGCATCCTCAAATCCAATACATTTTATTTCTTCCTTACATTTTAAGCTAATGGAATAAGAGTTCAAGGGAAATCCTGTACTTCTTTTAGTTCAGTTGTAGATGTTTACTTATAAAAAAAAAAAAAAAAAAATTATATGGCAACTTACTGATGAAAAGCCAACGTGCAGACAAGCAGCACTGTGAAGCAGTTCAAAGATTTAAGGTCTCTCTGCCTGAAAATCATCTCTCTTTTCCTTGACAAGTATGAAGATTACGAATTTGGTTGTGAGTTCTGGGACCTATTCTTTACATCTGTGAAACCTTTAGTTGATGGTTTCAAACAGGAGGGTTCCAGCAGTGAGAAACCAAGTTCGCTGTTTTCTTGCTTTGTTGCTATGAGTAGAAGCCACAGGCTTGTATCACTCTTGAGTAGGGAAAAGAATCTCGTTCGTGATATATTTTCAATGCTTAGTATTAAGTCAGCTTCTGAAGCTATTGTCTCATGCGTTCTTAAGTTCGTTGAGAACCTGTTGAATCTTGATAGTGAGTTCGGGGATGAAGATGCTAGTACAAAAAGAGTTTTACTTCCAAACCTTGAGGCACTTATCTGCAGCTTGCATTGCCTTTTTCAAAGTGATAGTGCAACAAAGAGGTATCTATGGTCTTCTTTGTAATTAAGTCAGTTTATGATTCTAGTTAAAACGATAACTTTACAATTCTAGTTCAAAAACAATTCTGTGAGCTCTTGTTGGAGTCAGCACCTGCCACTCCAAATATATCTTGTGTACATGAAGAAGTTTAATTTTTTTTTGTTAAATTAGTATTTCTGGGTAAAGGAGAAACTTCTTTTTTGATGCAGTCCTTTTTTAGACTTGCCGAGATTGGAAAGTCCCCCTAATGACATCGTTTTTCTGTACCAGGAAATTGGTCAAATGTCCTGGGGAGAGGGACATAAGAATTTTCAAGTTATTATCAAAGTATATAAAGGACCCGTTGCTAGCAAGAAAATTTGTAGATGTCTTGCTCCCATTCATAGCAAAGAGAGCTAAAGTTTCTCGTAAGTATAACTCTGGAAATTTAAATTTTGCTAGTTAACCTCATCAATCTTTGCTTGTTCTTTGAAATTCTGTAATTTCTTGCAGATCTGTGTTCTGAAGCTGTGCAAGTCATTCGAGAAATTGTTCCAGTGTTAGGAAGCGACAGTACTAAAAAGGTTTTAACTGCAGTTTCCCCGCTACTTACTTCTGTGGAATTGGAGATGCGGCTGTCTATTTGTCATCTTCTTGATTCTCTTGCGGAAGCTGATCCTACTATCCTGTCCATGGTATTGTATTTGAGTATTGCTTTTGGTTGATTCCAATTGATTTCTGAATCCCAATTGTCTCTGTTTTCTTAATTCGTGATTGGAATGCAGGCAAAACTTGTTCATGACTTGAATGCAACTTCTGCTGCTGAATTGGGTAGCCTTGATTATGACACCATAATAAATGCTTATGAGAAGATTTGTGTCAATTTCTTCTATAGTATTCAAGAGGATCATGCATTGGTGATTTTATCACATTGTGTATATGACATGTCTTCTGAAGAATTGATCTTAAGGCATAGTGCTTATAGGTCATTGCTCTCGTTTGTTGAATTTTCTGCCCTGATTCTTTGCCAAGATGGAAAAGGTCAGCAAGAAATGACTTCTAAGTTGATTATGCTTGATAAGGGTTGTTGGACAAGAGCATCTATTCAGCGTATAATAAAGTTCCTTTTGAAACATATGGGTGTTACTTTGAGCGGAGAAAGTAATGTCAAGAAGGTATGCAGTTCCCGTTGCCATCTCATGACTTGATGACACTACTTAATATATCCTTAAAGAAACAGAAAGAGAGACATGCTTACCTAATTTATATGTTTATGTTGCTGCGTGTATGCATGATGTAATAAATTCAATATAGTAAACTCTCTTATTTTCTCCCAGTCTGAATTTTTTTAAATGATTTTATAATTAAATGATTTAACTGAAATTGCAAAAAGTGAACTCTCTTGTATTGGCATGGTTTTTATTCTAGACTGATTTGGTTTCAGGAATGGATAGATTTACTACGAGAAATGGTGTTGAAACTTCCAGAAGTAGAAAATCTTACTTCATTGGGGGCTCTGTGTAGTAAAGATGCTGAAGTCGATTTTTTCAACAATATTGTTCATTTACAAGTGAGTTTTCTGTGTTTTATCCTGCTTAAGGCTTGATATGTTTCCATAGTCATCATTTTAGGGCTTGACTTGTTTCCATGGTTATCATTTTCTGAACACTACTCATTTCATGTTTTACATATATTATTAGAGCTGTTTATTTACCTGAAAAAAAAATATTAGAGCTGTTTATGTCTTAGATTCTCTATAATAAACGTCTCTTTATAATTGAAAGGACTAGACAAAATGATGGTAAATTTTTGCATTGCTTAATTTGCTTTTCTCCAACATTAAGAGATGCATCTTTCTTGTCTCGATTGTTTCTATTTGAACAAAATATATCGGTTTGATATAACCATTAAGAAATGGATCATTAGTTGTTTTCTGAGCAACTGGAGCTCAATGAACACATTTGACTAGGTACTTGTGTCATCTGATATGTCCACATTGTTCTTTCAGAGACATAGGAGAGCAAGGGCATTGTCTCGTTTTAGAAATGTTATCAATACAGGCAACATGTCAGAGGTAATTATATTATTTTGCTTGTCATTTTCACGTCTTCCAACTACTGCCAAGCTACTGAATTTATTATGCTGTTATTGCTTCAGGGAATTATAAATAAAGTCTTCGTGCCTCTCTTTTTTAGTATGTTGTTTGATGCACAAGAAGGAAAAGGAGAAAATGTTAGAGCTGCATGCATAGAGGCCCTAGGTTCAATTTCTGGTCATGTTGAATGGAATTCATACTATGGATTATTAGTTAGATGCCTTCAAGGGGTGACGAAGAATCCTGACAAGCAAAAGCTCTTTTTGAGACTTACTTGCTCTATATTGGACAATTTTCATTTTTCAGAAATTAGTAACAGCCAAAAAGCGAATGAATCTTTGGAGAATGGTACTGGTGAAGGGACCATTAGTAGGGTTTCTTCAGCTATTTTACAGGAGTGCAGTACTTCTACTATGTTAACTGAGATACAGGCATCCCTTAGTAAAACAGTGCTCCCAAAGATGCAGAAGCTACTGAATTCTGATTCTGACAAGGTCAATGTGAACATCAGTTTGGCCGCTCTGAAACTACTAAAATTACTTCCCGCAGACATAATGGACTCATTGCTTCCAAGTATCATTCATCGCATTTCAAACTTCTTAAAGAATCGTTTGGAAAGCATACGTGATGAAGCTAGATCTGCTTTGGCTGCTTGTTTGAAGGAGCTTGGGCTGGAATACCTGCAGTTTATTGTCAGGGTCTTGCGAGCTACCTTGAAACGAGGATACGAGCTGCATGTATTGGGTTATACACTCAATTTCATCTTGTCCAAGTCTCTTTTAGTTCCTGCTTGTGGGAAATTGGATTACTGTTTGGAAGATCTTCTCTCTGTAGTAGAGAATGATATTCTTGGAGATGTTGCTGAGCAAAAAGAGGTGGAAAAGATTGCTTCAAAAATGAAAGAAACTAAGACACGAAAATCCTTGAAAACCTTGGAATTGATAGCCGAAAGCATAACATTCAAAACCCATGCCTTGAAGCTTCTTTCACCTGTTACTACACATTTGCAAAAGCAGGTGACACCAAAAGTTAAAACTGAACTGGAAAGGATGTTAAATCACATAGCCATTGGTATAGATCGTAATCCATCTGTAGATGAGACTGGTCTATTCATCTTTTTATATGGCCTTATTGAAGATGGTATTAAAGACGAAAATGGTGAGGGTGAACATTCATTAGCGGCAGAGGCAAAGAAACATCATAGAAATGACTCGCGTGGAAAAAGAATAACTTCGGGCCGGATTCTCAATGTATCTTCTCATCTTATTATTGTGTTTGCTCTCAGGATATTGCACAAACGTATCAAAAGCTTGAAACTGGGAAAATGTGAACACGGGTTATCAATGCTGGATCCTTTTGTCATGCTTCTTGTCAACTGCTTGGATTCTAAGTATGAAGATATTTTAGCTGCATCCCTTAGTTGCCTCACTCCATTGGTAAGGCTGCCTTTACCATCCCTTGAATCCCAAGCTGATAAAATGAAGGAAGCAGTCTTGGCTATTGCACAGAATTCGGTAACTTCCAGCAGTCTTCTAATGCAGTCGTGTCTGAGATTGTTGGCTGTGCTTCTACGGAGCACCAGAATCACCCTTTCATCAGATCAGTTGCACAATTTAATTCAGCTTCCCCTGTTTGTTGATATTGAAAAAAATCCTTCTAATCTTGCCCTTTCACTTTTAAAGGCCATTGTTAGCCGCAAGCTTGTTGTTGCTGAGATATATGATCTTGTAACTCAAGTTGGTGAATTGATGGTGACTAGTCAAGTGGATTCAATTCGCAAGAAATGCAGTCAAATCTTATTGCAATTTTTACTTGATTATCAGCTTTCTGTGAAACGTCTGCAGCAACACCTAGATTTTCTGCTTTCAAATCTAAGGCAAGAATTTGACATCAAATTTTGGATGAAAAAAGCCTACTTTCCATCAACAATAAAATTATTATTTACTGATAAAAAAAATTGTATTAAAAATTCTCTTATATGTCCTAAAGTGACTAAATAACTGCTGCAGATATGAGCATTCAACTGGAAGAGAAGCTGTGCTTGAAATGCTTCATGCAATCATTGTCAAATTTCCAAGAAAAAATGTGGATGAGCAATCACAGACGTTATTTGTACATTTGGTGGTTTGCTTAGCCAATGATCATGATAGTAGGGTTCGTTCCATGACTGGGGCAGCTATAAAGAAGCTCATTGGGTGCATAAGCTCACATTCACTCCATTCAATTCTTGAGTACACATTATCTTGGTATTCAGAAGAGACACAGCAACTGTGGAGTGCTGCTGCACAGGTAATAATCTCTCAATTACATTCTGTGGTAGAAAATTAGGATTTGAGAGGATTACTCACCTTCATTGATTGTAATTCCGGTTACAAAGGGTTGCGATCAAGCTGAGTCGAGCTGATTAGTGGATGTTTGAGCTCGACTTGATAACATTAATGGTGGTTTGAGTGTATTTTTTTTTTTTTTCCCTTTGAGAAGAAGAGAACATATCTGCATGTTTACACACACACACACATTTAAAGATTGTACTTGCCACCATATAACTTGTGCTTTTGTGTGAAGCCCCATACTAAATGGCCTTTTTCCATCCTTACCTTTTATATTCCAACCAGGATTCTCTCTCTCTCTCTCTCTCTCTCTCTGTGTGCCTTTGCATTAGTTTAAAATTCAATTGATCTGATGGAGGTAAAGAAGAGGGAAATTGATGGTATTCGTTTTGGTAATATTCACAAACATGTATTACACCTATATACACATAATATTAGTATATAATCACACGACAATGCACAAATATAGATATAACACCTGTTATATATATAGTCTGAATTAAAAAGATTTATAACTAGTCGATATATGTATACATGAGTCAATTAGATAGAATATAATTTACAATAAACTTAAACTAATAGTAAATAACTAAATATATAACTAATTATAAGAAATAATCTATACATGCCTTGATAACATAGCTAAACATATTATGTAAGGTAAACTATAAATAAACTATGATATATAACTAAATAAATATAATAACAACTAACATGTGAAGCGTATAACATGTTGAATTGTAATGCATACATAAATTGATAATATTATTATACATGACATAAAATAAAGAATATATACAAACACGTTATTAGCTCTAAAATGAGTTCAATGGTGGTCTACGTCGGCATGAGAGGTCTCGAACGGGTGCAAACAGAGGGTGGTCTACGTCGGGTAATGGTGGTCTAAAATTAGAGAAGACCCAATCCACTTATGGGCATATACTCCAGAAAGACTAGTCAATGGTACAATTGGAGTCCCATTGGAATCATTATAAAGAGCAATAACTTCTCCCGCCCAAGCAATGTGGTATCTAATACACCTAATTCATCACTCAATATGGGGGGTATCACATATGGGATCCTCGAATCTCAATTATAAGGAAGTGTATACCTCAAATCTAGATATAAATCCTAATAACTGTAACTGCTCTTTTAATCTGATTTTTATGTTTATTAAGATTCTGTGTTGTGTTCTCTATCACAGGTCCTGGGATTTCTGGTTGAGGTAATGAAGAAAGGATTTGAAAGACATGTTAATAGAGTATTGTCGGTGACAAGAAAAAGTTTGCAGTCTGCCATTGGTGCTGTCACCTGTAGGCAACTAGATTTCTCTGAGGAGCCTACTGTTGCTTTCTGGAGAGAGGCATACTATTCCCTTGTTATGCTGGAGAAGATGCTTCATCAGTTCCCTGATTTGTGCTTTCAAAGTGATCTTGAGGTATGCCTTCTTTACTTGGGATTTTTGTTTTTGGTTCTTACAAATTGTCAATAGTTTCTCAAGTCTTTCCATACTTAGTAGGTCCAATGATCATTTACTGCAGTTGGCCCCTGATGGGCGGGCAGTGGCCAGTGAGAGTAGTAGGGTGAGAGTTTTTAATACGTTCTTAACATTTTTCATTTCTTATTGGTGTAAATACTGTCAGAAAACACTGAATCAGCAAGTCAAACCTTCAATGGGAAAGGAACATGGGAGTTTCGTTCTTCCAAACTATTGGCAAACACTATACGTGTTATGCATGATTTTAAGACTTATTGGCTGGTATTATTATTGCTAAAATCTAAATTGTATTGCATCTTATGTCTTACAGAATAAAGTTCTTAGTTTCCCTGTTGGTTCTATTGTCACAACTCATTCTTAGTCCTCCAACAGACCTAGTCATGGTGAACATCTATATGACTAGTATCTGTTGTGACCACTTGTCAGTCTTTAGATTAGTGTTATTGTTTTTTAAAACAATTTTATTGTATAATTGGATATGTATGATGTTTTGTCGATGTGGCTGGCGACAAGAGAGTTGGTTTGATTTATGTTAGCTTTATTGAATTGCATTTTGTTCGAACTTCTTGATTGATGGGTTTTATGAATTATTTATTTTATTTTTTTAAATTTTGGATTCATTGGTTTTCATTTCCTTTATGTTTAAATATAAATAAAAATTCTTGTGTCACAATTTTCAGGATATTTGGGAGGCAATCTGTGAGTTGCTTTTGCACCCACACATGTGGTTACGCCACATATCCAGTCGCCTGATAGCCTTGTACTTTGCCAGTGCAATAGAAGCACCTAAAGAAAATGAAGAAAAATCATTACAAGCTTATTTTCTTATGAAGCCAAGTAGACTTTTTATAATAGCTGTTTCCCTCTGCTGCCAACTGAAGACACAACTCGATGATTCTTCCACAGACCTTATAACACAAAATCTTGTCTTCACGATTTGTGGAATGAATTCTTTGATGGCGCAGATGGAGTTCTGGTCTACCCTTGAACAGCATGAGCAAGTCCATTTTCTTGAAGCTTTCCAATTGCTGGATTCAAGAAAGGGAAAAAGCGTCTTTTTGTCTCTTACATCTGGTGTAAGTTATCAAAAGGATCCTGGTCAATCCAATGATATCCGACATGCAATTGTTTCTTATTTGCTCAAAAGAATGGGAAAGATTGCCCTTCAGATGGAGGCTGTTCAGGTTTGTTTTCCAGAGGTGGTAGCGTAAAGTTTGTTAGGCTTGTTGAAGATATTCTTAGAAAATTCCCTAACGATTCAAATGCCTCTTCAGAAACATTTTACTCTTGAGATACATGCTACTAATGATATTTTAATTGCTTTATGCAGATGAAAATTATATTCAATTGTTTTTCAAAATTGTCATCACAAATCAGTCGGGACGATTGCCTACATTATGTACCCGAAATCCTGCTGCCCCTATATAAAGTTTGTGAAGGATTTTCTGGGAAAGTGATCCCTGGTGAGTTTGGTTTCCACACTATAACAGTCGTTTGGTTTCATGAATCCTTATTCAGTGTTTCCCGTGGTTTTTGGTTGGTGAGGTAATATGGTCTGGCATCATCTGTCGAGATTATTGGAACTGCATGAATTATCATTCATTATGTAATATTATTATAGCAATTAAGTTTTCCCTATAGCGGATAGATAAGCTTGCTCAATCTCATGACCCTCATGATTTTTTCATGGAATCTGTTGAGTTGTTTGTATGTAACGGGCATTAACTTGTCCTGCAGATGACATAAAGCAATTGGCAGAAGAAGTTCGTGAAACTATAAAGAATACTATAGGTATCCAAAACTTCGTACAAGTGTACAGCGAGATCAGGAAGAATCTCAAGGCGAAACGGGACAAGAGAAAACAGGAAGAAAAGGTTATGGCTGTTGTCAATCCAATGCGCAATGCGAAGAGGAAGCTAAGGATTGCCGCTAAGCATCGTGCCAACAAGAAAAGGAAGATAATGACAATGAAAATGGGGAGATGGGTTCACCAGAAACAAAGGACTATGTAATATATAATAAAATATATAGTATCACATAGGCTTCACAAGAAAATGTATAGATCCTGCATCAATAGAAATTACTTTTTCAAGCAATTGAGACTAGTCATCTGTGTACACCGATGGTATGCGGAGTGCTGCTCGCTTGCTTCTCTCTTTCCTGATCGAAAAATGTTATTCATCGTTCTTTTAATTATCTTTTTATAATCTTTTTTATGAAGCATCAAATGGCTGACAAATAAGTGAAAATAAAAAATAATTTTATAATCACTTGATGCCACACCAGGAGGAGAAAAGAAGATGATGGTTTAAAGAATTATAGATAACTTTTTTCCTTAAACCAAAAGGGACTAGATGACGCTATTAGAAAAACATATTTTTAGAAGGTTATATACAGAGTGTACAAACGCTGTTGTGCGCCTTCAAAAAAAAAAAAAAAAAAAAACGCTGTTGTGCAGTAGTTTTAAAAAAGAATGGGTATTAAAAAAATTAATTTCTTTTCATATAGATTTTCTATTTATTCACTTTGAATTGCATGACACTTGTGTATTTAAGACTACAATTATCATTTCTCTATTTTTAGGTGACCAGAACGAGATCTCTCTAGGCATCTAATCCTTGATCGAGGGATATCACAATGTGCAACTGCTGACATGTTTAATTTTAGTTAGGAACTAATTGTCGCTAATTCCTTATTGGGTCTCCTATATATTTTGGTATTGTTTCCTCAAATATCATTAACAATATGCATGACATTCATCACGACTTGGTATTAATAACCTTAGGTCCTCGGTGCTTCATTATCTGATAATCATTTGAACTGTTTGCCCATTAATGGTGTATATTGCTCCTGTCACTATGTTGGGAATAGAAAGCCTCATTCTTGAGCATTGCTTTGTTCTGTTGTTTGGTTCATCTCAGCTATAGATATATCAGTTTATCTGAGCCACTTCGGCTATATAGAAAAGTCTGACTGAGCCTGTAAGGTTCAGGAACCCTCCTAAGAATCAAAAAAATTTTAATGACAATTGCTGGCTTAGTACGACAACCTTTTAGCTCACAAAGAATGATTTTTGATCAGCTGCATAATTCAATTCCCAGCAACCAAGCAACCAATCTGAGTCATCTGACAGTTGGGGTAACGGTTCCAAATGCCTTGACGTTCCTTGCTTGGATCCTTTTGGCTTGCTATAGAAGTTTCCACTCTCCTCATCTGAAAAAAAGACTGCCGCAACCGCTCAGTTAAAAAGTAAACGCAAGTTTTAGTATACATGGAAATAAAATGCCAAACAATATTCTAGCAAAACTTTAATATGCTCTTTTTTGATAGATTTACCAACTTTGTTTCCATAAATTGCATATTACTGTCGTTGTCAGACCCGTCATAGGAATGCTGAAGCTAAATGTTACTTTGAGGCTTGACAAGATATCAACCAGTGACTCCTATATAGATAAATTACGAATACATTAAAGCTCTGGAGATTAAGCCACCAACAGTGGTAATAAAGGGAAAATTTTGAGCACACCCATATCCACAAAGACATCTAAAGGTTCGATAGATCCAGAGAGATGGTGCACTCATTTGCAGTGGAAGTATGCAAAATATGCATTTAGTATCTAATGGGTTTATGAAATTGAATTCAATAGTATACTTTCTACAAAAGTGCATGCAATAGTAAATTCACCAACAAAGATCTTGAATTTTTCCACTACTCTTCTTCTATCCCACATCAACTATATACCTCCCAAACACCCAATTGAATTTAAGCAACAAGAATCTACATGTTGGCTACTCCAGTGTATGATATTGGAAGTCATGTTCTTCACTCTTGAGAGCCCTAATCCCTTCATTCAACTTCAACTTGCAGTTACACTCTTTAAATCATAATTAATGGAACAAGTGAACCTCTTTCTTAATTCTATTGCTGACATAAAGTTTTTATTTCTCTCCATACCCAATCAAAGATTCCCGACCTCCCACCCTCTAAAGGATAGACCAACAAGAGGCTCACAACACAAATGTACCTCTAGTTCCCTATATTTTCCATAGAATAACGTAAATCTGCCGATTCGAACTGGGGTGGGGGCCATCGCCCCTCAAAATTTCTTAAAACTCTTTTTTAATGCATAGTTTTTTTAAGATGTTCTCAAGATAAAGACAATTTGACCACCCCCAACAATTTTCAAAAATCTAACTTAGCAATTAGTTTTTCAAGTTCCTTTTATTTTCTCAATAATTTTTTCATACTTTTAGTAATTAATGACATCTCACATGCTCACGCTGATTGTTTTAATTTTTTAGTCATTAATAACATCTCACATGTTCACACTGATTGTTTCATTTTCATTCACATCTCATAATAGGCAAGAGAATTTCGTTGTCTTTTTTATAAACTATTTAGTATATTTAAAACTTCATTTTCCCTATTTGTTGACACTTTTTCGTTCAAGTTTTCTATTAGCTAATTTATTTTTATTGAGTTTTGTTAACATCTAGGCTACCATCAAGTTAACAATTAGGAATGAATGCAACATATATTTCATGAATTCCTATCTATATAATAGAGGCTTTACAACATTCAGTTTAGATTCAACAATGAAGATTATTTTTTATTTTCTTAATTGTTATCCTTTATTTGTGCTTTTATGATGGATTTGTAGAACAATGTTGAGTTCTTTATTATTTAATCAATTTTGAGCAATTACAATATTGATTTTTTAATTCAAATCTTTAAATAGATATTTAGCAATGCAAGTATACTCAGATAGAGAGGGACTACAAGAACGTACATGCTTTTATATTTATGCCGGTAGGCCCCCAACAAAAAATTCTTGGTTCCACCATTGTACACAGATTTTTTGTCAAGTGCTTTCTTTGATATCATGATGTTATGTTGTTCTAGCTCTTTTAAAACTGCAGCCTCTTGAGCGGATGTGCTAGAGTAGTTGGGGCTGGTTTTGTTGTTCCCACAAATCAAGCCAGATGCATGCCAATTGTTGAGGTCTTTAAATCTCTTACCCTATTTTGCATGAATGAGTTTATACACTCGTTCCAGCTTTGTTTCCCTCCCTCGGTTTCTCTTGCAAGCCCATAATTCTTTTGCATGATGTTTCATTGTTAGCTCATGGGTTAGTTTTGATGGTGGGGCGAAAAAAAGAAGGCGGGTAGTTCTTCAATGCTCTAATATTAGTCACAGTTGATAGGCAATGGGTTTTTTACTAAGCAAGAGTTTGATGCTATACTTTAACGAGATTAGATATCATTTTAGTACACATGACTTTGTTTGACAATTAAATTGGAAGGCATAAACAGTGTTTCGAGTTGCCCAATTTTGAAAGTTAAACTATCTGGGGTTTAGTTTTATTAGATGAATTAGTTGTATGATAAAATTAAAAGAAATTATTGATTTGATGTAATATGGTATTTAAGGTGTTTAATGGATATTAAGTTTTGAAAAGAAAATTATATACACTATAAGAATATCGACTTTTTGCCACAATGTAAATCGCCAAAAGTAATAGAAAATTCACCCAAAACAAGGTATTCTCGGCAGGTTTTTCCTTGTCGCGGAGTTCTTATGTTAGTTTCGTCTTGAAAATGTATTTCCGGCTATTTTTTAGGTGGTCACAAATAATACTATTTCAAGCTATTATATTTCACAGCAAAAAGTCTCAAATTTGGTTTTAAAATCTTTGCCAACAATGGGAAATTATTCCCACAAAAATTAGGACATTTTACGGCAATTTTTCTTGCCGCAAATAACATATTATGGCGAGAGAATTATTTATAGCGAGTTTGTCCAAACCTCTTATAATATACTTACCAACGGTGTCCTCTAGGCTAGTTTAGTTATACAAAACCAAAATATCTCATCTCATCTTATATAATTCTTATAACTTTTCCAAACTTCTATATAAAATATATAATAAACAATTCAATTTTTTCAAACCTCAAAAGAAAAATAATATTAAAAAATTATATTATAATAATATTTTATTTCACTTTAAGCAAAACAACTCATCTCATCTTATCTAAACTACATAACTAAACGAGACCTTTAGGAGAGAGTCTTGGTTTGTTGTGGGGAAGGCTACAGGGGTGCTGTATAAAAGGGAACTTTTGAGTTTTAGAGAGAGGATTTTACTCTTGGTTGCTATTGGCGTGAAGGAGGAATAATATAAAGAAAATAGAGGATTTAAGTTAGGGTTTTGAAGGTAGGAATAATTACTCTTTACGCTTCAAAACCCTAGCTTAAATCCTCTATTTTCTTCACATTATTCCTCAAGAAATACTAGATACAATCGTAAAGTACGCAAGCCACAATCTTTTTGAAAAATAGTGAGGTTCACTTTTAAAAAATTATTATTATTATTATTATTTTAATTTAGATCTCATATTTACTCAATTTTTTTCAAAATGTACAGATGTCCTATATATAGTCTAGAGAGCAGTGCATACAAATGTACAGATACCTTAACCTAAATTCCAAGACTAATTGAAGGTCACACCTATCTAAACGAAACAAGTATATAGTAATGTGACATTTAAAAAAAAAAAAAATCTACATCGGCCGTCGTCCACCATCTAATTACATCATTTTCCTAACTTATCATATCCACTCTATCAATAAAACATACATCCATATATACACTATAAAATATGCAAACATGCCCCCTCACTAACCAAAAAGAAGGCTAGGCTTCAAACTATCTTTCCAATCATTTCCAAAATAACATATGTTCACATGGCTATGTATATATCTACCTCTACAAATGAAAGTATGTCTTGTCATAGCCTATGGATTGCTTCTGGATTCTCTTTAAGACATCATCTAGGTCAACCTCATGTTCATACGTTTTTAATAGCCTCTGATTTTCCATGATTGCTTCCAACCCTACGCGAGTTCCTCACATGTGAAACTGAAACACTAAGTAAGGGCAACGAGGTCACATACTCAGTAATGAAGTCCCTCAACAAATCCCTCGAGCACTGCCATTTTATCGTAAATTCTTAAACTAAACAATTAAACACTAACCTCATCAATGAAAAATGGAATTCCATGAAAAGAAAATATCGTTTCTCATTTTAAATACTCATTGACTTATTGTTTTCTTTTTAAAAAAATTAGTATAAAGCTTAACTAAATTACTTTTTGTGTGTGTGCACATACATGGGGTGCATGTTAGGGACTTCAGTCAAGTCCCTAAATACCCATTCTTGCCATACCTAATGTTGAGATGGTGTTCACGGATACAAGCAATATGGGGGTAGGTGCGGTATTGACACAAGAATGGAGGCCAATAACCTTCATTAGTATTCAAAAGAAATGGTGGAGTGTGTATGTACAAGAGATGATTGCTATCATGGAGGCCGTGAAGGTATAGAGACCTTATTGGTTAGGGTGGAGGTTCTTGATAGTCACAGATCAATAACTTTTGAAACATCTTTTGGAGTAAAGAATCACAACTCCAGGTCAACAAAGGTGGGTATTTAAGTTGCTTTGGTTTGAATTTCAATTAGTGTATAGGTCGGGTAAGGAGAATCATGTAGCCGATGCCCTATCTAGGAGGGAAGATGGTGACGTTTTTCAAATCCTTCATGGGGAGTGTGAGATAAGATTAAAGAGGGAATAAAATCTAATCTAAGGTGTAAGGAGGTGATGGAAAAGTTAGATGCGGATGTTAAGGGAGTAGAAAACTATGAGATGCTTGATGGGCTTCTAAAGTATGAGGGCAAAGTAGTAGTGCTGAGTATGGGAGGCTTTAGAAGGAAGATTTTAGGCTACTTTCATGATACCAAGTAAGGGGGATACTTGGGGGTGTACCATACTTGGGAAAGGGTGGCTAACTTGTTTTATTGGAATGGCATGAATGAAGATGTGAGGGAGTATGTTAGGAGGTGTGACACTTGTCAAATGGTGAAAAGTGAGAGTAGCAAGCCCAAAGCGTTGATGCAACCTTTACCGATCCATACTCACACTTGGGAGGATGTCACCATGGACTTTATGGAAAGGTTGCCGCTTTCAAACATATGTGATGGGGTGCTTGTAGTGGCAGACCGCTAGACTATGTATGCACACTTCATTGCAATGGTGCATCCATACATGGCCAAAACTATTCCTAAACTTTATGTGGATCACGTGATGAAGCTACATGGGATGCTGAGAAGCATTGTGACGGACAGGGATCATGTGTTCAGGAGTAATTTTTGGAGGGAGTACGTCAAGATGCATGGAACAGAATTGGCTCGAAGTTCAACCTATCACCCTTAAACCGATGGCCAAATAAAAGTGATCAATTGGACTCTTAAGCAATACCTTAGGTGCTTTGTACACCAATATCTGAAAAAGTGGGAGGAGCATTTGGTTTGGGCTGAATTTTGGTACAACACCTCATATCACCAATTAATCAAGATGACACCATTTGAGGTACTCTATGGGATGTCACCACCGGTGCTTGTAGCCTACGAAGTAGGGAGTTCACCTAATAAATTGGTGGATGTGGAGCTTAGAGAGAGCGATGAGGTCTTAAAAGAACTCGAAAAGAATTTGGCATGTGCTCACAACTAAATAAAGAAGCACTTTGACAAGGGAAAGAGCATGAAGTCCTTTGAGTCGCGAGATTTGGTCTTTCTCAAGTACTTACCAATAGGGGTGGGCAGCGAGGCCCCGAAACCCGCTCCCCCACCCCGTTCGCCCCGCCCTCGCATAGGGCGGGGCGGGGCGCCCAGCACCGTTAGGGCCGGGGCGGGGCCCCCCAGCCCGTATGGCCACCCCCAGCGGAGGCGAGGGACGGAAACGGACTCCCCCCAGTCCGTTTTTCCCCTGCTTGGCACCGTTTATATATATATATAATATATAATATATTATATATATAATAACCGTATACTTAAATGAAACGGCGATGTTTTGTGGTTGACAAAACATCGCCGTTTCATTTTAGGGGTTTTATTATTAACCCACTAAATGAAACGGCGTCGTTTTGTCCACCACAAAACGGCGCCGTTTCATTTAGTTTTATTATTAACCCTACCCCCCCCCCCCCCCCCGGATCCCCTCCTCTCCCGAGTCTCGAGTCCCCTTTGGCCTTCCCCGTTCGCACGAAACCCACTCCCGTCGACGCCTCCGTGTTCCCTCCTCCCTCTCGCAACCAGTCAGTCCGCCGCACGCCGTATTCCATCCTCCCTCTTTCTTGCACGACGCACGATGCCGGACGCATGCCTCACGGTAAATTTTCTCCTCCTTTTTTGATTTTCTCCGTTGATTTTTTATTTTTATTTTTTTTGAGTTTTGATTGGAGATTGGAGGTAGGATGGGGTTGACTCGGAGATGGAGGATGAAATTTGTGAATTGTATGCTATGGATTCGTGTGATTATTTCGGATTGGTATTGACATTGGATTCATTGGATTTTTTTTTTTTTTTTTGTGAATTTAGGGGTTTCAACTATTGAAACCCCTAAATTTGATTTAAGGTTTCGGATTGGAACCCCAATTTGGGGTTCCAATCCGAAACCCTAATTTTTTTTATAGGGTTTAGAAACTAGTTTGTAAACTATTAAAAAATTAAGAATGATAAGAAATGTAACAAACTAACAATTAAATTCAATATTTATATAATCTAAAATTGTAGGAAATAAAATACTGCAGGAAATTAGAGGAACAAGCCATATTACATTGGAAATAGTAGATTTGGTTGAAATAGTGTTATTAATATCAATTTTATTATTAAACTATTAACTTTATCCAATAATAAAAAAAATATTTACGTTTGGAAATGATATGTCTAAAGAAATCAATAAATAAAATTCATTAATAAAATAGAAAATAATACATAAGTAACTCAAAATAGTTGAAAAAAAAAATACTCTACGACATTAGAATTTATTTTTTTAATATTTTATTGATTATTTCTATCAGATTTTTATCAACACTTGGTATTTATCCAAAGAGAAGAGTACTATAGTCTAATTGCTATACCCAAACTTATTTGTAGCATTATTTATTTATCACATGTAATGGCCAAAAGAAATTAATTTCTTCTTTCAAAAATGATAATAACTTTTCATAAAGTGTGCTGGTTTGTAAAACTTGGGGTCAGAACTATAAAAAAAATTATTTGGGGTGGAAATCTTAATAATATAGGTGATTATACAATTTTTATTACTCACGTTTATAAGATTTTTGTGATATATTTTTTTTTTATAATCATTGGCATATCCTCAATCAAATAAGAAATTATAAAAATATTAATTTTATCACAAAATCTTATAAACTTTAGTTTAGTTTGAACTTTATATAGTGTAATGTGTATATATATATATATATATATAACTTGTATTATCACGAATATTATTAATTAAAAATATACGTTTTTTTAATCTAAAATCTCATATTTCAGTTTTCATCACTAGTAATTTAAAAATAAATAATGCTACTTGCTATCTAAAAGGTAATACTAAAAAATAATATTTCAGTGACTGAATATTCATTTGTGTAATCATGAAAAATAATATTAGGGGTTTCAATCAATGAGGGGCCTAATTTGATTGTCGGGTTTCGGATTGGAACCCCAATTTGGAGTTCCAATCCGAAACCCAATTATTTTTCTTGATATTTTTGGTTTTGTATGCAGTTTGCCCTGATTGTATTGGATTGCACTTTGAATTTTATTTTTATTTTATTTTTGTTGGAGAATCAGGAATGTCTTCGAATTTCAGTGATAGCTCGCATTCCCCAGCCAACACCCCTACCTCAGAAACTAACCCTACTCCTACCCCTATAACGAGTACACTTTGCCCTGCTCTGAAGCCCACACAGGGCAAGAAACCTGTATCCATAGTTTGGCAACACTTTACCAAACTAGAGGGTGGTGACCCCAACAACCCACAAGCTAAATATAATCACTGTAGGAAAATGTATGGATGTTACTATAGGAAACATGGTACATCCCAGCTGAAAGTCCATCTAGAGGAACAATGCAAGAAGAGTCCAATTTTAAAATCCTTAGTAGAGAAGGGTCAATCTAGACTAGATTTTAAAATGGCGGATGAGAGTAGTGGGGCCGGGAGGCCAACATTGAAGGGGTATACGAAGTATAACCCCGATGAGTGTAGAAGGAAGTTAGCTCGTATGATTGTCATGGACGAGCTGCCTTTTCAGTTTGTGGAGGGTAAAGGGTTCCAAGAATTAGTCCAAGAGTTGGAACCGAGATTTGTACTTCCTTCTCGTCACACTGTGGCAAAGGATATTAAGAAGATGTACCTCTGTGATAAAGATGTTTTGAGCGGCTAATTGGCGGGTTTGGTAGTTTGCCTCACTACCGATACTTGGACTTCAATCCAAAATATGAATTACATGTCGTTGACTGTGCATTTTGTTGATGCTGATTGGGTTCTGCACAAGAAGATTATTAAATTTTGTCAAATAACTGATAATATGGGTGAGACGATTGGGAAGGCCTTGGAGGCCGCAATAAAGGAGTGGGGGTTGGAAAAGGTTTTGTCTGTGTCAGTTGATAATGCGTCATCTAATGATGTCGCATTGGGATATCTAAAGAATTATCTTAAAAATGCAAATAAGACATTCTTGGGTGGTGAATACTTGCATGTTAGATGTGCTGCACATATTTTGAATTTAATTGTGACTGAGAGGTTGAAAGATGTTGATGACTCGGTTGCACGAGTTAGAATGACTATGAAATGGGTGAGGTCTTCTCCTTCTAGATTGGAGAAATTCAAAATTGCTGCAAAGGCTGTGGGCATAACATCAAAGAAGGGTCTTTGTACTGATGTTCCTACCAAATGGAATTCAACCTTCTTGATGTTGGAGGCGGCCCAAGAATATAAGGCAGCCTTTCAATTATTGTGTGATAAAGACATCCAATATGTCAAATACTTTGATGAGCACGGGGGATCACGAAAGCCTAATGATGATGATTGGGTGGTAGTTTCTACTTTCGTTAATTTTCTTGGATTATTTTATGATGTCACATTGAATATATCTGGTTCTTTGTACCCTACATCTCATGGGTTTTGTCAACAAATATGTAGGGTAAAAGAAGAATTAGAAGATATGCGTAGGGGTTCCAATGAAAGGATGAGGGGGATGGCAGTGACCATGATGCTAAAATATGACAAGTATTGGGGAGATTTGACTAGAATGAATATTTTCTTATATGTGGCTGTTATTGTTGATCCCCGTCTGAAAGTTTCAGGCTTGTTATATGGGTTGATACTTGTTCACGATCAAGTATGGACTGAAATTATTGGTGAATTGGCCCGAGATACCCTGAAAAAAATTATATGACAAGTTTATGGCAATTAAGGGTGGTACTGCATCGAAGACACATACACCGACCCCAATGCCTTCTACAGACACCGTGACCGGGCCTCCTACAAAGAAGCGCAGAATGTCGTGGACTAAGACCCTCGCACAGAATCCCACACTAGTCCATCAATCTACAGAGGTCGTTTCTGAGTTAGACAACTATTTGTCAGCGGATATAGTCCAAGATGATGATGATCATTTCGATATATTAGGATGGTGGAAGAATGCCTCAAAGAAATATCCCATCATTTCTGAGATTGCCCGCTGTATTTTGGCCATCCCTATTAGCACCGTTGCCTCAGAATCAGCCTTTAGTACTGGAGGTAGTATATTGGATCCTTTCCGTAATTCATTATCTCCTACAACTGTAGAGGCATTGATATGCACAGAGAGTTGGACGATAGGAAAGGATATTCATGTTCCAGATATTTTAGATTTTAAGGAGACCGATGAGGGTGGTGATCAGTCTAGATTTGGACCACCTGGTAATTGTTTTTTATTTTATTATTTTAATTTATTTATATTCATTTCCATTTCATCGTTATTAATTTTAATATTAATTTTTGTGGTAACACATAAGACGTCTAGCACCTCTACAATATAAAAATGTGCGCAAGCCTGGGCCGCCCCAACTGTCACACCCCTTGACTCAAAGACAAGTCACAGCTGACAAACCTCTTTAGAATATTCAATTTTTAATTATTTGTTCAAATTTTGTATTCAATAATTTGTAATGTTGATACAATGTCCCTTGGACATTTTTATGTTTGTAATTTTGTAATTGTTTAGCCTTTCAATTTTGTAATAGCTTAGTTATTATTATTAGTTTATTACGTATTAGATTCTTAGACTAGTAACTTTTATTAGCCATAAAATCAATTACCATTCATAACACTTTTTTTTTTTAATTTGGTTTTTAAATTTTTTTTCCTTTTTACTTATAATTTTATGGGCTGAAAAATGAAAATGGTCTACAATCTTTTTTTGGGCCAAAAATACATACTTGTGGGCCATTTTGGCCCATTGCTGAGGTTTCTGGGCCCAAGGCCCAGAAGAGGGGTGCGGGAGGCGGACGGATTGCCCCCCACCCCTTACCCCGTCATGCGGGACGGGGTTCCCCGCCCCCTTTAGATTTTCCCCATCCGCCCCATGCGGGGGCGGGGGGGGGGGGGGGGTCTACCCCGCACTGTATGGTGCGGGTAGCACCCCTACTTACCAAGGGAGCACAAGGTATTATCCAAGGTGGCATTGAGCAAGTCGAGGGCTAAGTATTTTGGCCCATACCAAGTGTTGGAGAAGTGCGAACATCTTGCTTACAAGCTGGATTTATCGGCTGGAATTTACATTCATTCTATTTTTCATGTTTCATGGCTAAGAAGGAAGGTTGGAGATCTAACTAAGGTGTTGAATGAATTTCCCATGGCAGATGAAGAGAGATGGATGGCAATTAAGCTCGAGAAGATCTTGGAATATAGGCATGTGAGGAAAGGCAGCCAAGTAAGAACTGAAGCCTTGGTTCAATAGAGAGGACTCTCAACCGAAGATGGTACATGGGAGAGTATTTGAGTTTTCAATGTGAACATTCCAGAACTTGACCTTAAGGACAAGGTCGGTCTTAAGGGGGGAGGATTGATGGAGATGTAAGAAAGGCCATTCGCAATACCACTAGAAGGACTAGGCGTGCCGAGGCTAGGAGGGCGGCTTTGGGGTGCTTGCATGGTTTAGATTGTGTTGCTTTGAGCGCACAAGATAAGGTTGCGGAGGACCAACCGCTTGCCAACTAGAGGTTGATCGAGTTGTTGGCAAACCCCTTGATTTTAGGGGATGGGACAAATCCCTTGATTGTAGGAGATGAGGCAAATTCCTTGAATTTAGGGATGAGGCAATTTGGATGAAGTTGACCAAGTTGTTGCTTCTTAAAATTAGAGATTTTATCAATTTGTTAATTAGAAGATTTGTGTTATTAATTCTATGAGTTTGTTGGGATTGTTTCCCTTAATTTTAGGAGTTTGATTTGTTATTAAATTATGATCTTAAAAGAAGTTGATTGGGGGAGGACTAGCGAAACCCTAATACTATTTATTTTGGTTTTGCATTGTAATTCATGATTATGCTATTTTTTCAATAAGAATTTCTAAACCAATTTTCGAGAATTGAGTGTTAGGGGCATGTCATG
Organism: Carya illinoinensis; assembly: GCF_018687715.1. Taxonomy (NCBI): domain Eukaryota; kingdom Viridiplantae; phylum Streptophyta; class Magnoliopsida; order Fagales; family Juglandaceae; genus Carya; species Carya illinoinensis. The sequence continues at coordinate 12,349,807 of NC_056765.1, forward strand.
GCATGCCTGCTGGGCTGTCTGGAGTGTGCCATGGCATGCCTGTGGCATTTCAGCAATAATGTCGAGGGGCTGGTATGGCATGTCAGTGGCAGTGTCAGGGGGCTGTCTTGACATATCAATGAAAGTGTCAGGGGGCTATCTTGGCATGGCCCATGGCCACTTTTCTTGGGGTTCTGACAGTGCAGTTAAAGACGTTCTCTCATAGGGTAGAAGAAATAGAAATCGATATTTACAAAAATCTTGATGAAGTGAAAGCCGAGTCATCAGAGTCCACCTCCTCTTTTTGGGACTATCTCATGGTAATAAGGGGATGCCTTCTCTCTCTCTCTCTCTCTCTCTCTCTCTCTCTCTCTCTCTCTCTCTCTCTCTCTCTCTCTCTCTCTCTCTCTCTCTCTCCTTCCCCTAATACAAAGCTTTTGTTTTTTTATTGCATTATCATGTACAAGATTTGAATATTGGTAAGGATTTTTCTATTGCACAAGGAATTAATAGGGTTGAGACTTCTCTCAAGTTTATATATGAAATGTTTTTTAGTTTTATATTACTTTTTTCGACAAGCAATACTCAGCCGATGAAACATCATGCAGTGAGAAAGATGGGCCAACATGAGAAACCAAGAGAGTGAAACAGAGCTTGAGAGAGTGTGCAACTGTCACATAATAGAGAGGTAGATAGAATTGAAGAATGTGTCTTTGTTGGCGGTTTAAGGTGGTGTGGTAGGACATGGTGCTAGGTGACTTGGTCACCATTTTTTGAGTAGGTTGGCAATGCAATCGAGTTGGGTGGTGCAAGCTAGATCAATTTTGTCTAGTGCTTGTCGGGATGAAGCTCTATGTAGTTTTTTGCTCGAGGTGCAAAAAATGTGGGTGTAGAGGCTTGAAATGAGTCACTTCTTTTGTGTAAAGCAATGATGTGCTGCATTGGCAATGGAGGAAATGAGGGCGACATGTAGCAGAGATGGCTGGCTATTAATAGCGATTTACATTTGCAGCCAGATAAGATGGAGATGGACATACACACACAGAGAGGAGAACGGGGCAAAGACAACTGGGCAGAGAGAGGTTTACCTACAACGATGTGAGCACAAATGGATGGGGCAACATAGAAAGTGGCTTGGGGTGTGGGGTTGCTGCAATTTTGTTGAAGAGAGAAGAGGGAGATCAAGGGTACAAAAAAGGAGGTGGGGGGAAAACAAAAAAGGGTTTAGGGCATGGGGTTAGACGGTGAGTTTCAACTCAATGTTTTTGTCTTTATTTATTTATTTTTTTAAAAAACAGGGTGGGCTAGGTTCTAAGATAGACTGGGCATGGACTTTCCTTGGAAAAGATTTTATTAACTCTATAATGAAACGGCATGGTTTTGGGATACTCAAAACTATGTCGTTTCATTATAAATCTAATTATATATATATAATATATATATTCGTGGGCCAGGAGGATAGGAAAAATCCTAGACGGGCTTGGGCCCAACCCAGGCCCCGTCCCCGACCTTTCCTAAGGTGCATGCAGATGCTTGCATGCTCGCAGACAATGGGAGGATGCCCCTACCCACCTAGGGAGGGATCGGACGTGTTGAACCCAAGGTTTCAAGTTTCATGTGATTATAAATCTACACATGGATTTTGATGATAACAAATTAATTCAAAGAATAAAGGAGTTTCAAGCTCAAGTTGTTCACACAATGGAATCAAGCACATCAAATAACCAAGCATGAGCAAGAAGGAAACAAATTCACATTAAAGTCATAGAGTAATGTTGTAAATCTCTTAAAATTCGAAATTAGGATTAATGCTCAAAATTAATATTTTATCATAAAGCATTAAAATACATTTTCCACATGTGCATGAATAGTTTTGAAAATTAAATTTGAAAATTTTGAAAGATGATTGATTGTCATTTTTTGCATGTGCATGCCTTGATTAAAGGGTTGAACTTTGAAAATATTAAATATGATTGATTGTCATCTTTCACATGTGCATGTTTTATTTGAATATTTTCAAAAGTGATTGATGCTTTTTTAGACTTATACAAAAGGTAGATGATTTTGTTTGAAAAATTTGAAAAGTAAAGTGTGCTCATTTTGTCATATGCAAAAAGTAAAAGATTAGGTTTGAATTTTTTTTTGAAAAGGAAAGTGTGTTCATTTTATCATATGCCAAAAGTAAAAGATTAGGTTTATTTTTTTAAAAAAGTGAATGATGTTGTTTTTGACAATTGAAAAAAAAAAACCTTTTATTTGAATTATTTGAAAAAGTGAATAATGTTGTCTTTGACATGTGAATCTTTTTAAATTTGAATATGAAGTCTCATATGCCTATAAATAGATCATTTGAGAGTTTCACATTCACAACACTAAGAGCATACAACATTCATTCAAAGCTTTCATTCTCTCTTCTCTAAGCATTGAGCATTAATCCTTGTTCATTTTGAGAGATATAGATTGCGCTGTATTGTTCTTATTTCACTCATTGAGGAGTGTTTTCTGATAACCTACCCACTATCAGCTTTTGTATCAGAAAAATGGTGTGTATAACCCTTGTGCGTGTAGAAAGTATTCTACACTGGGAATAGTTGAATCACCACGTGTAAGGTGATTGCAAGTGTAGAGGGTGTTCTACAAGGATCCTTTGTAGCGGTGTTGTTCAAAGGTGTAATAGGTTTCTATCTAAAGGAGGTTGAATAGTGAATTTGGGAATCCTCAAGGGGTAGCTTGAGGCGAGGACGTAGGCAGTGGGGCCGAACCTCGTTAACATACTGAGTTTGCTTCTCTCTTACCCTTACTCTTTATATTTATTGTTATTTCATATTTTGTTTATATTTTATATTATATATTTGATTTATAATTGTTATTTTTTTTAATACAACTCAATTCACCCCCCCTCTTGTATTAGTCATCTGGGCAACAATTGGTATCAGAGCTAGTTGACCTGTACTGTTCATACAGGCAGATCACTCATGGGAACTCTTGCTTGTGATTGTGTCACCGAAGCAAGACTCTCCGACCATGGGTGACGGTGCACCAGTAGAGACGGTGGCCGGCTAGTCTGGTAGGTACAATTGTTAGGTGACATAGGTGCGGCCTATGATTAGTAACAATTGGTATCAGAGCTAAGAGCTCTATTATAAGATTAACTATCTTTTGAGTTAAGATCTTATGGCTAACATTGCAGCTTCATTTGGTGAAGGTCAATCTAGCAGTCGGCCTCCACTCTTTTGTGGAGATAATTACTCATTCTGGAAAGTTAGAATGTGAATATTTCTTCAAACTCAAGGTAGAGAAATCTGGAAATATATTGTAAATGGACCTTATATTCCAACAAAAGTGGTTGATGGAGTAAAGGGCAAAAAGGAAGAAGAAGAGTTTGATCGTGAAGACGATAGACTTTATACTTTAAATTTAACTGCTATGAATTTATTATATAATGCTCTTAATGGAAATGAGTTTAATAGAATAATAAATTGCGCTACGGCAAAGGAAATTTGGGATAACTTGGAAGTAACTTATGAAAGAATTTCGCAAGTCAAGGAATCAAAAATTTATATTCTTACTCATGAATATGAAATATTTAAGATGAATGATTATGAATCTATTTCTAGTATGCACACTCGTTTTACTAACATCATAAACAGCTTGACAGCTCTTGGCAAAGTTTATTCTAAGCTGGAGATAGTAAGAAAAATTCTCAACTCTTTACCAAAACGTTGGGAATCAAAAGTTACAGCGATTCTTGAAACTAGAGACCTCAAGAAGCTCGAAGTCAATGAACTCATCGGGTCACTTATCACCCATGAGTATACATTGAAAAGAGGAGAAGGAGAAGGAAAGCCAAAGAAGAGCTTAGCACTTAAAGCTGTTCCTCATGAAAGTGAAAGTGATGAATATGAGGAAAATGACGATAAAGATGAAGAAGTTGCGATGATAACAAGAAGAATTCAGAGGTTCTTGAAGAAAAATAGAACTCCTCCGAGGAAATCCTTCAAAAAGTTTTCCAAGAAAGATTCAGGTAAAAATGACACTTTAATTTGTTATAAATGCAATAAACCTGGTCATATCAAGCCAGATTGTCCTCTGCTAAAGAAAGATAGAAACAAGGGCAAGAAAGCAATGAAAGCTACATGGGATGATGATTCAAGTAACTCAGATAGTGAAGCAAGTAATGAAAAATCAATAAATCTTTGTCTTATGGCTAAAGATGACATTGAGGTAACAAATCTTGATAATATTGAAAATCCTTCATATGAAGAATTGCAAAATGTTTTAGAAGAGGTTTATGAGGAATTTGAAAAATTGGGTATCAAGTATACTGCTTTGAAAAAGAAAAATTATTCTTTAACAAACGAAATTGAAATTTTAAGAAAAGAAAGTATCATTTTGAAAGATGAAAATCTTGAATTGAATAAGAAGAAAACCAATTTAGAAAATATTGTTGAAAACTTTACGAATGGAAAAAGAAATTTTGAAAAACTTCTTTGTAGTCAAAGATGTGTTTTTGACAAGGCAGGTTTGGGATATATGCCAAAACAAAAATACAAACCTTATAAAAATTTCTTTGATAATCATTCTACATCAAAGACTAATATTCAAAATTCTTTTCATAAAAGTAATTTTGTCAAAAAAAGGATATTATTATAATCATTCAAGTTTTTCATATATATCACATGCTATTTGTAATTTTTGTAATAGAAATGGTCATAATTATCACTTGTCCTATTAGAAGAAATCATACAATGACTATTAGGGTCATATGGGTACCTAAAAATCTTATTTCTTCTAATACTAATAAATAAAAGACCCAAAGAACTTGGGTACCAAGAAAAATCATTTTAATTGTTTTTATAGGTATGCATGAAGTCATCCACAAGTAAAAATAAGTGGTTTTTAGATAGTGGATGTTCAAGACACATGACGGGAGACAAGACTAAGTTCTTTGATCTTAGATCTAAAGAAGAAAGACACGTGACATTTGGAGACAACTCAAAAGGGAAGATCGTGTGAATATGTAAAATTGGTAATGAATCTTCTCTCATAATTGAAGATGTTCTACTTGTTGAAAGTTTAAAACATAATCTTTTGAGCATAAGTTAATTATGTGATAAAAGATTTACAGTTACTTTCAAAATGGATAAATGCATTATTTTGAATGATCATGATTGTAATATTTATTTTATTGCTTTTAGAAACAATAATGTTTATACAACCGATTTTGAAGAAATTACCTCAAAGATGCTATTTGCTTTTCAGCTCAAAATGAAACTAGTTGGCTATGGCATAGAAGATTAGGTCATGCCAATATGGAACTTATTTCCAATCTTTCAAAAAATGATCTTGTGAGAGGTTTACCAAAAATAAATTTTCTTAAAGACAAAATTTGTGATGCATGTCAATTTGGTAAACAAACAAAAACTTCTTTTAAAAGTAAGAAACATATTTCTACTACTAGACCATTACAACTGATACACATGGATCTTTTTGGACCAAATAGAGTTGCAAGTCTAGGAGGAAAATATTATGCATTTATTATTATTGATGATTTCTCTAGATATACTTGAGTTATTTTTCTTGCTCATAAAAATGAGGCACATAATGCCTTTACCAAGTTATGCAAGAGAATTTAAAATGAAAAGGGTTATACTATTTTAAGTATCCGAAGTGATAGGGGAAAATAGTTTGTTAATAAAAATATTGAAACATTTTGTGATGAAAACGGTTTTGTACATAATTTTTCTGCTCCTTGAACTCCTCAACAAAATGGGGTAGTAGAGAGAAAAAATAGATCTCTTCAAGAGATGGTAAGAACAATACTCAATGAGAACAACTTGCCTAGTTATCTTTGGGCCGAAGCGGTAAGTACTGCATGTTATGTTATAAATAGAGTTATGATAAGGTCTAAGTTAGATAAAACTCCCTATGAGTTTTGGAATGAGAAAAAGCCCAACATTAGTTACTTTCATGTATTTGGAAGCAAATGTTTTATTTTGAATGACAGGGATAATTTAGGCAAGTTTGATGCAAAATCTGATGAATGTATCTTTCTCAGGTATTCTACTAATAGTAAAGCTTATAGAGTATTCAATAAAAAGACTTTGACTGTACAAGAATCTATGCATGTAGTATTTGATAAATCTAATTCTCCACTCTCCAAGAAATCTATTGATGAAGAAACAGGAGGTATAAATAACATAGAAAGTCTCAATCTCAACAAAGAGAAAACAATAGAGGAAGTTCAACATGAAGCCATCAGGAAAGATCATCAAAATTTAATACAAGATGCAACCAAACAGTGAAAATTTGTGAAAGATCATCCAGTGGAACAAATTTTGGGAGAACCTTCACAAGGTGTAAGTACTCGATCATCTCTTAGAAATATTTGCAATCATACTGCTTTTCTATCTCAAATTGAACCCAAAAATATTGATGACGCACTTCTTGATGAATCTTGGATTCTAGCTATGCAAGAAGAGTTGAATCAATTTGAAAGAAATGATGTTTAGACACTTGTTCCTAGACCCAAAAATCATACTATTATTGGAACAAAATGGGTTTTTAGAAACAAGAAAGATGAGTCCGGAGTCATTACTAGAAATAATGCTCGACTTGTAGCCCAAGGTTTTAATCAAGAAGAAGGAATCGATTATGATGAGACATATGCACCTGTCGCAAGATTAGAAGCTATTCGAATGCTACTTGCATATGCTTGTTATAAAGATTTCAAACTTTTTCAAATAGATGTTAAAAGTGTTTTCTTAAATGGTTTTGTAAATGAAGAGGTATATGTTGAGCAATCTCCAGGTTTTGAAAATCATATTTCCCCAAATCATGTTTTCAAACTCACAAAAGCAATATATGGACTTAAACAAGCTCCTAGAGCTTGGTACGAGAGACTCAGTGGTTTCTTGATTGAAAAAAATTTTTCAAAAGGAAAAATCGGCACAATTCTTTTCATTAAATATGAAAATGATAATATTCTTTTGATTCAGATTTATGTTGATGATATAATATTCGGTGCTACTAATGAAAATATGTGTCAAGTTTTTGCTAAGACTATGCAAGAAGAATTTGAGATGAGCATGATGGGAGAACTTACATTCTTTCTCGGATTGCAAATTAAGCAAGCAAAAAGTGGGACATTCATCAATCAATCAAAATATATTAAGGAATTACTGAAGAAGTTTGGGATGGAAAATGCTAAGGAAATTGGAACACCAATGAGTCCATCAACTAAACTTGATAAAGATGAATTCGATAAGCCAGTTGACTCGAAGATATATCGAGGTATGATTGGTAGCTTATTATATTTAACAGCCAGTAGACCAGATATTATGTTTAGTGTGTGCTTATGTGCACGCTTTCAATCATCTCCAAATGAATCACATTTAATTACAGTTAAGCGCATTTTTAGATATCTTAGTGGTACAATTAACCTAGGGTTATGGTACCCTAAGCACACATCTTTCGATCTAATCAGTTACACAGATGCAGATTATGCTGGCTGTAAAATAGATCGAAAAAGCACTAGTAGAGCATGTCATTTCTTAGGTCATGCACTAGTTTTCTGGTTTAGTAAAAAACAAAATTCTGTTACACTATCTACTGCTGAGGCAGAATATGTTGCTGCGGATAGTTGTTGTGCTCAAGTTCTCTACATGAAGCAACAACTTGAAGATTTTAAACTCATGTATAATCACATTCCAATCAAATGTGATAATACAAGTGCTATAAATCTTTCAAAGAACCCAATACAACATTCTAGAACTAAGCATATTGAAATCAGGTATCATTTTCTTCGAGATCATGTGCAGAAAAGCGATATAATATTAGAGTTCACAAACACACACGATCAGTTAGCAGATATTTTCACAAAACCTTTCCCAGAAGATAGATTATATATGATCAGAAGAGAAATAGGTATGATACATGTAATGAATATCTCTTAAAAGATATACCAGAGTCAATAAAAATAGAGATAGATTTTTTAAATACTTTTACATAAACTTGAGATTCTTAGCCTCATGTTTGAGATGCTCATTCTCTTCATACAATATCATGTCATTCTTATCCATGGGAACCGGCAAGCGGAATGAAGAATCTAATAAAGATTTCAGCTGTTTATTCTTCTGCCGAATGATTCATTCCCTTGTGTGAGACTCTTGAACAATTCGTTGAAGTACAACAATTTGTTCTTTGAGCTTTTCAACTTTGTTTTTTAGCTTGTAGCCGCTGAGAAAAAGCAATAATAGAGGAAGAGTAGCGAGTCCCAAGACTCACTAAGTCATAAATAGCATCAGAATCTGACTTATTAGTCAGATTATTATTTTCTTGCTGCAATATGACACCAATGGTAGCTGCAGAAAGAACAGGAGGTTGAGATGCAGAATGCTTCATGGATGGATCTAGAAAAATGTTAGAAGAATGAGCCATTGAGAAAAGAATAGAAGGGTTAAAACGAGAATGTTGAAAGAATGCAGATGAGTTATAGAGATGAAAAGAAAACTTGATGTGGATTAGATGAACTTCAGGACTGATTTTATAGAGATAGCATAAAGAATAAGACAAGCTATCATCCAAGTCAAAAAGCAATGTATTTTTTTTTTATCGGTGAAAATGACATTTTTTAGAAACTCGGAGCCTTCAATCTAGTTTGTCAACAACATCAGGCAATTTTTTTCAAATCTCCAGCCGCACTTGTCGGGTCACGGATGGATGAAATTTATTTATTTATTTATTTATTTAACTATCTACATTTTCTACTAACGCACCATTTTCTTCAGGTCCATTTACTTGTTGCCGATCCTTTTTAATGATGCCAAAAGGGGGAGAAGTTTTAGACTAGAATATTAACGTTGTTTAAATTGCTAAACTTGTTGCTTAGAATTATATTTATACTTTTGCTTGAAAAACTAACGCATATTTTCAGGGGGAGCTTAAGTATTAATACAGGTTTCAAGTTATATTTATACTTTTACTTGAAAAACTAACGCATATTTTCAGGGGGAGCTTAAGTATTAATACGGGTTTCAAGTTCTATCAAGTATTTGTCATCATTAAAATGGGGGAGATTGTTGAACTCAAGGTTTCAAGTTTCATGTGATTATAAATCTACACATGAATTTTGATGATAACAAATGAATTCAAAGAATAAATGAGTTTTAAGTTCAAGTTGTTCACACAATGGAATCAAGCACATCAAAGAACCAAGCATGAGCAAGAAGGAAACAAGCTCACATTAAAGTCATAGAGTAATGTTGTAAATCTCTTAAAATTTGAAATTAGGATTAATGCTCAAAATTAATATTTTATCATAAAGCATTAAAATACATTTTCCACATGTGCATGAATATTTTTGAAAATTAAATTTGAAAATTTTGAAAGATGATTGATTGTCATCTTTTGCATGTGCATGCCTTGATTAAAGGGTTGAACTTTGAAAATATTAAAGATGATTGATTGTCATCTTTCACATGTGCATGTTTTATTTGAATATTTTTAAAAGTGATTGATGCTTTTTTAGACTTATACAAAAGGTAGATGATTTTGTTTGAAAAATTTGAAAAGTAAAGTGTGCTCATTTTGTCATATGCAAAAAGTAAAAGATTAGGTTTGAATTTTTTTGAAAAGGAAAGTGTGTTCATTTTTTCATATGCCAAAAGTAAAAGATTAGGTTTGATTTTTTTTAAAAAGTGAATGATGTTGTCTTTGACAATTGAAAAAGATGAACATTTTATTTGAATTTTTTGAAAAACTGAATGATGTTGTCTTTGACATGTGAATCTTTTTAAATTTGAATATGAAGTCTTATATGCCTATAAATAGATCATTTAAGAACTTCACATTCATAACACTAAGAGCATACAACATTCATTCAAAGCTTTCATTCTCTCTTCTCTAAGCATTGAGCATTAATCCTTGTTCATTTTAATAGATATAGTTTGCACTGTATTGTTCTTATTTCACTCATTGAGAAGTGTTTTCTGATAACCTATCCACTATCAGCTTTTGTATTAGAAAAATAGTGTGTATAACCCTTGTGCGTGTAGAAAGTATTCTACACTGGAAATAGTTGAATCACCACGTGTAAGGTGATTGCAAGTGTAGAGGGTGTTCTACACGGATCCTTTGTAGCGGTGTTGTTCAAAGGTGTAATAGGTTTCTATCTAAAGGAGGTTGAATAGTGAATTTGGGAATCCTCAAGGGGTAGCTTGAGGCGAGGACGTAGGCAGTGGGACCGAACCTCGTTAACATACTGAGTTTGCTTCTCTCTTACCCTTACTCTTTATATTTATTGTTATTTCATATTTTGTTTATATTTTATATTATATATTTGATTTATAATTATTATTTTTTTAATACAACTCAATTAATCCCCTCTCTTGTGTTAGTCATCTGGGCAACAGGACGATCCAGTAGGATGTAGGTGGCTGCCCACCAAAAATTTGGAGTTTTAAATGTGTAATCCCAAAAGTTTTTTGTGAACACAACTCATCGAAAATATTATTTCCGACAAGAAAAATTGCCTAAAAAAGCTTCTCCTCCTCATAGAGAGGGGGACTCGTCCACTTTTGGACTTTGTGTTATGTTATTGTTATTTTAAGTTTTTTTTTTTCAATTTGCCTAATAATTTTAGATTTTAAAGTATGGTCTTATTATATTTTTTTAATAGATTAGTTAATGCAAAATCAAATGATCGGTGGTATGCACCATATTTATCACTAAAAAATTAACATGTTTTTTGTGGAGTGAACTATTCACAAGTTCTTAAAGTCTAAATTTTGCAAAAAGTAAAACCTATGAAATTTTTTTAAACAATCAAATTCTCAAGTATTATTTCTAGAATAAACCTATTTTTTAATTTCATTTTATTCCAAACTGAAAGGAGATAGTTGGGAATTGGGTAAGGCCCATATTAAAACCGGTAGTGACCTTGTGTTAAAACTTAAACAAGTAGAAGTTGAATGGTTAAACAGCCCGAAGCTCCTCAGTCCAACCTACGAACTACATATTCAACTTTACCACATCTTTGGGCTCCCAAATGTTTAACTCTCTAAATTTAATCCCTTTTGAATGTGGAGTTGAATTTTTTATGAATAGTAATGAGTTGAGATGGTAGAGTGAGTTTCGTGAGGCCCACATAAGATAAGTTTATATGTGTTTGGATGTTAAGATGAGTTTAGATGTATTATAAAAAGTTAAAAAAGGTTGTGAGTCTTGCATGTAAAGAGGTGTTGAATTAGAAATTGTTGTGAATTCTACGTGTAAAGATGTTTTGAGTTGAGATAAGTTTAATAATTTAAAAGTTGATTGTTTGGATATTAAACTCATTTTAAAATTAGATTGAAGTCAGTTCAGTTCAAGTTCCAAAGTTAAAACTCACGCCATAAAAACTTAAAAATAATATGTGTTAGGTTTACAATTAATCTTATACAAAGAAGTTTATATGTTGACATGATTTAATATATGTCATATCTATTGTATAATAAAAAGACATGTATTATGTAAACTTTATAGAATTCTGAATGAATTGAGTTATAATTGAACATTTCGACATTCGACTTGAGTTCAATGAACATATTTTGGACTAATTTAAACAAGTCCTAGAAAAAAGTTAATAGAGTAGTTATGCCAAGGAGAAATATCTTCCAGTACAAAAATTCTATAAGCTTTAATTTACATTTTGCAAGAAAAACATAATCTGCAAAAATAGACCAAACTAGTTCTTGTTGTAGTTATTTTATTTGATGGTTGAAGGTTCATATATTTTGGTAAAAGTAATAATTAGTGCAATGCCTTTAATTCTCAAGCATCTCCTCGTTTGTTTTCAATACTCTTTTTAACTCATTCCATCACATTTCATTTAATCGTTACAATTTTTTTAAATTCTCATATAAAATAAAATAAATAATTCAATTTTTCAAATTTTAAAATAAAAATAACATTAAAAAAATATATTTTAATAATATTTTATTTTATTTTTAACTTTCATTTCAACTCATCTTATAAGGGAATCCCTCCCCTCCACTTAAAGCCCATAAGACAAGCTCATATAAGGGAAGCCCAACCCTACTGAATGGCCCCTTGGCCTGCTAAGGCCGCTCAGCTCAAAAGCTTAAGTTAACCCATTACCACAATCATGTAGGAAAACCCAAGGGCAAAGATGGAAAGGACTCTTTGTCCCAATACCCGTTTATGACGCTTAGCACTCAAGAACCTGCGCAGGCAGGTGTGCAATAAGCATGGAGAGTTCTTGATCTTCTGACAACAAGTATGGATAGGTTTGATGATGTGTACCCACGAGATAAAGAGGTCAAGAATCCATACCATATTAATGGCGCCGATCCCCAGACTTTCACATCGCATTAATTGTGCCACCCTACGAGCCATGCCATATTAAAGGATTATGACTAAGTGAATAGTTGATGGGACATATACTCCCTGAGGCAGGGTATGAGTTGTCCCTCTTTAGAAACCTAGTATAAAAGCCAATCTTCAGGTATGATAAACTCCCACTGATTCCTCTACGCTCCTGCACAAACTATTAAGGAAATACTAATTTAAGGATTGGAGACTCTTCGACCTCCAACAAGGCCCCCAACTCTCTATGTTTTCTCTAATGTGCAGGTGAAAGATTCAAGTCCGAGTTACTAGAACTCGGCTCAAAGTTGTGCGGAACATAACACCAACACATCTCATCTGCAAAAACAAAAGAAAGTTATGAGCATTGCTAAATCCAATTATTAGTAAGTCCCTAGTTAAACAACTAAAAGTGAATTCTATACATATGTTGAACATATCATACTGCAACATCTATATATACACTATAGATTTATACATTGAAATAGATTTTATTGCATTTATTATTGTTCGTATGAGTTTTATAAACCTTGAAAATTGGGCATAATGCGAGGCTAAGATTAGTTTGTACATTAGTTATTTTTTTATCTAAAAATTCTATCAAATATTTGCAGAATCTTTCTTATCTTTTCTTTTGGAATTCAAGTTATGTGTCTTCCCCCAACCCTCCCTCTTATGGTTTACCAGAACTCAGAAGTGGATTAATCAACAAGAAGGTAATTTACTGTAGGATGGTCCTCAGGAAAAGCTATAAAACAATTTTGTGGGTTTCTTTTGATATCCTATATTATTCAAAGGATCCAAAATTTAGGTTGTATTTGGATATTGAGTTGAGTTGAGCTGAACTGAGTTCTTTATGAATAGTAGTAAGTTGAGTTAGTGTAATAAGTTATATGAGGCTCATTTAAGATGAGTTTAGATGCATTTGAATGTTAAGATGAGTTTAGAGATATTTATAAAAAGTTGAAAATAGTTGTGGGTTCTATGTGTAAAAAAATTTTAAGTTGAGATGATTTTAGTAATTTAAAAATTAAATATTTAAATGTTAGACTCAGTTTAAAATTAAACTGAACTGAAGTTAACTCGTCAATTCATTTCAATCTGACAACCAAACAAATACTTAAATACTGTATGTGGATCAAAAATATCAAATGTTTAAGGTGTAATATGTGAAATTGAGAATGACATATGAATGGTGGCTACTATTCATGAACAGTAGACAATGTTTCCATGCCATCATTTTCCTATCCTGTGGGGGAGTTTGGCCTCCTTAAAATAGATATCTGGCCACTATTATCAAAGCAGCTAAAGAAAAAGCAGCACTGCTAGTAATAGTAGCAACAAATAAAGATAGATCAAGTGTAGACAAACACAAAAGTGACCCCACCACCCATTGGGATGTCTCTTTCAGTGCCACACATTAAATTCTTATTTTAAGAATCCCACAAAAGATCTCAATGTCAAATGAAACCTCACCACTCAACCTTTGAGAGAGTAGCAACTATGACCATACCTAACCCAAAGTCAACAAAAAAAAACGTGGGATCCATTCATATATTAAAGGAGATGTCATAAAATTACAACAGTGTGCTAGTGACGTGTTCAAAAAACCCATATGAGAGATCCAAGGTTCGATCTTCTTCTGCCCTTTCAATCATGAGAGAGAGGGAGAGTTCATTTCATGGGAGAATTACAATAAAGTCTAAATTGGAGGAGAGGAAACTTAAAGCATTGTTAATAGATTATGCATATGTAAAAGATATTTTTTATGAATATAAGATGAATTTAAATTTAAATTTTTTTATTTATATAAATTTTTACATTAGAATAGCTATTTTTTTATTATATAATAATAAAATAATATGAGATAAATTTAACTTTAACTATTCATATCAAATATTTACATTAGATTATCTATTTATTCATTATATAGTAATGAGTAATTAATAATTAAAAATATTTAATTTTTTAATTATTAATTTAATTTATTTTATCATGAAAAAATGAGAAAAAGAATTTGAGAAAAAGAAACAGTGAAAGTTGCGTTGAAAGAAGAGAGAGGTAGAGTTGCAAATAAATAATAAAATAATAATTTACTTTTTGTACAGATCAAATTTGATATTTTCTTTACAAATATTATAGTTAAAAACTACAAAATTTGCTAATGGCTAATCCATTACAGATGAATTTTCTATCCCATAGTTAATAAGTAGACCTATTTTTGGATATAGACAATTCAATGAGATTGCTTTTAGTTGCAAAAAGTAGAAGACAAAAACTTGTCTCGTTTAGGACTGATTTGGATACAGATGCTTACATCTTATTTTAATATTTAAATATTATAAATATGAATATTTTTTAATTTTAAATGTTTAAATTTTTTTATTTAATCATTATCTACTTATTACAAATCTTCTAAATTTTTAAATAAAATACAAAAAACAATTCAACTCTTTTAAATTTCAAAATAAGAATAATATTAAAAAATTATATTTTAATAATATTTTAACTTTATAATTGTGAGGGTGCCCTTTCGAAGAAAGAGCCCAGGCCTAACAAGATCGAGCTACAGGATATGAGAAGGCCATGGGCCCATTAGCCAGGGACTCATGAATCATACTAGGGCCCGAAATCGGAAACCCGAGCACTAAGCTTATGATGCGCCTACCCCTCTGGAAGAGACTCGAGCACGCGACTTGGCCCGGACAAAGAGCCCACCACGGGCAATGATTACTTGGGACCTAAGTGGCCAATCGAGCCCTGTGAGAAAGTACGAGACAGACACTAGCCCACAGCTCAGGCGATTGGGCATGTCCAGTAATGGGCGCACCTGGCCAGAGGCACGCCGTATTAAATGGGATATGAAGGAGGGAATGTCACTGCCATAGATCATCCTACATTTAATGCATGTCAAGGAACCTGCGCACACAATGAAGTGCTACCTGGGGTGCCGTAGGACGACACGATCTTATCCTGATACATTGACATGACCAGTTTCTGTAATGATCATAAGCAAATTGTCTATAATGATTACTCGGGGCATGCCATAACGGTACCCCAAATTCATTCCACATGATTCATGTTATACTTAGAGTCCAAAATTCGTTACAAGCAGGAGTGATATTTTCCAAATTACTCAACTTCGAGATAATTTCAAAGTTTTAAATTTCATACCGTACTGACTTGTGTGGATGAAATATAACGTATTGGAACAATAACCGTTACAAAAAATAGGTTTGTTTTGTATTGGCCAAAATACCGGTCATACTGGTGTGTTTCGGTTGGTATTTGAGATTTCGGCCGATTTTGGCCCTTATGTATAATAGGGATTGAATGTGTGTGATCTGGGCATTTTCGTAACTTTAGTAAAATGGCAAGAGCATTTTCGTAGTCACGGCAATAGAAAAAGTAGAAAAGTACATATCTAGATTGTCCAATAGCTACTGCACATCTTTGACTCTGCAAGTCTGCATTGCATTTTCTACTTTTTCAATTTCCCTCCCATTTCAATCTCAAAAGTAGAAAAGTGAAAATATTATGTCACAGCAGTAGCAAAAGTAGAAAGAAAGGGTAATAAGTTAATAACATTTGGAAAATTCTACTCTTCATCCGGTTTTCCAATCACACGCCACACGAAGGCTGATGGGGCAAACCCGGTCAACTTACCTTCCGGTTCAGTGGTTAAATCCAAATCCAAAAATCCCTATCCCTCAGTCCTCACCCTCTCCTCGTGAATCCTCTTAAGGAAAAATCCTTCGATGATTTCATCTTCCCTATCTGAGAACTTCCTCTCCCCGTGAGTCCCCACTTGCGATTTGAGAAATCATCACTCTCTCCCGTGACGGTTTCATCTTCCCCCATCAGAAATCATCACTTTCTTCTTTGCTAATTTCGGGCCTAACGCAACCGCATTTGTCGTGCCAGTTGAGATTTTCCCAGGCAAATTGCGTCTACTTGTCACGGCATATCTGCAGCATCGGAGAAGCTTGGAGCCATTGTGGGTGCATTTGGTTTCTTGTAAGGCTTCTTGTGGGAGACTAGGAATTACAAATGATTTTATGGAATATAACTGCTACAGTTCCAGTCTCTCGAAGAAAATTTGTCTAAGGAATGAGAGGGAAAATGTGGAATACATAGCTGCAAAATATTCAGGTTCTTGTGGGAGACTTTTCTACTTGGTTTGCTTGCAAAACTTGAGACTTTGGTGTGTGCATTTGGGTTCTCGTATTTCTCTAAGAACTGGGTCAAGACAAATGCAACGCGAGGGTTTTGCTCCTCCCGTTGGGGGGAATCAACTTCCCGCTCATGACATTTTCTCTTGTGAAACCTGAAGCAAAGAGCAAGAGAAGGGTAGAAATTGGGGAGGGGAAGGTTAGAATAAGAGCAATTTTTGCTGTTTCTCATACATCTTCAGACATGTCCATTTACGTGCCAATATACATGGAGTTTCTACATATCCTTTTACAGGTAAATCCTTTGGAGACCAACTTTCATAAGATTACTTATATCAAGAGTTTCCAAATACCACTTTACAAACTCATCTTTTAACCCGAGAATCGGCAATCAAGAAGGAAGTGACTTTCTCCATTATCTCTATTATTAGATAATATTAGCCTAAAACTAATGTGCCTCAAAGATGTCAATTTATTCACAGATAGTGCAATGCTATGCTGTGCCTTAGAACTATTTCGTAAATTTAAAAACCATAGCACTCTCCAAGGAAGAAAACTCTAAATAGCAGAGACTATTCAACGAGTACGGTCTCTAAGCACTTCGAGATCCATCTCCATGGGGTCAGTGGCCTGAATCTCACAATGGACACCATTCAGCTCTCGTCTGATGGCTGGGTTCTCGTTGGTCGGTCGTAGCTTTCTCGTCGGAGATCCTAGATGGTGGCGGTGAGGGGGGGGGGGGGGGGCAGGGGGAAGAAGTGAAGAAGAATGCCCGTGGGGAAGGGTGGGGGGAGAAACTGAAATGAAACTTGACCAAAATGCACGTTTTCAATTTAAAAAAAAAAAAAAAAAAAAAAAGGAAAGCCACGTAGGCTGGAGAGTGAAAGTTGAGTGGGTAGGGATAGTTGTATGGGTAGTGATAGGCTTACTATCATATTACTACCCATCCACTACTCAAGGGTATTATAAGTTTTTTATTTTTATTTTATTTTCTTTTAAATATTTTTTTAACATTTTTAATCACTAAGAAAAAATTAAATAAAATATAACTTTATTAATACTCACTTTTTTAATCATTAAGTAAAATTAAAAATTTAAAAAAAATATATAAAAAAAGTAATAAATGGGTTGTAATAAAGTAGTAAGTATATCATTTTTCTAAGAGCAATACTACGTATAATCACTTTTGCGTACTTCTTGTGCACTCCACTGATACGATTGGTTGGATTAATTTTTTTTTAATATCCAACCAATCATATCACTGGAGTGTACAAAAGAGTGTACAAAAATAACTGCACATAAAATTTTTGTTTTCCTAATTGTATAGCAGGAATAGAAAAGTGTGAAGGACCTGCAGGTCTCACCTCGTTTTGAAAATATTCTTAATTTTCTTAATTAATTTAAAATAGATATGGATATTGTTTATTCTATATAAAATGATAAAAAAAAAATATTACGTCTTTTAAATCATTTCTCCTAGCTTGAAATTTCGGAATTGTATTATTGTTGGTGTGATTTCAATAAATTTTTTTATTATTTATTTTTGTTGGTAGTATCATTTTTTATTTTTTATGTGATCTCAAGATAAGTGATTTTATTTTAATAGTTGGATTTAGACTAGCAACCACAACACCGTTTAACACTGACAACGACGACACCGTTTGGGTCTTGAGTACCTATCGTCTACAAGTCCCACATGCAGACTCTGAACTGCAGTTCCCTCCAGCTTGCTACGAATATTCCCTTCTGGCAGTATCTTACCATTACTATTCCCTATCAGCGCTATTTAGGTGCTTTTCTGGGCACCGTCTGGTGACTGTAGCATAGGCTATGTGGGTTCCACCTGACGCTTCTCCGTTGTTTCCTTTTCTGTTTTGCTCCGTTTGGTAGCAATAAAATTACAGTCCAGTCACTGTATTGTGCGATGGCAAAATTGCATGAAACTCTAAAACCCATCTTGTCAATCCCTTTTTCTCGTTTAGACTATTCTATGTACATGAAGATGTTGCAGGTTTGCATGGACGCAAAGGCTGAAAGATGCGGTCGTTTGATTCATAACCAACTAATAACAAGTGGGTTTGATTCAAATGTACATTTAAATACAAAACTGATAATATTCTATTCGAAATTTGGCCACATGGACACAGCTCGTAACTTGTTCGATAAAATGCGCGAAAGAAATTTAGTGTCTTGGACTGCTATGATTTCTGGGTTTACACAAAATGGGTATTATGAAAATGCTTTGATGATGTTTTCGGCAATGCATGGGTTGGGTTTCAAGGCCAACCAGTTCACCTATATGAGTGTGTTGAAGGCGTGTACTAGTATGCGGTGTTTGGAGGTGGGGATGCAAGTACATGGCTGCGTACACAAGAGTAGGTTTGTAGACAATTTGTTTGTGCAAAGTGCATTGGTTGACTTGCACTCGAAATGTGGGGAAATGGAAGACGCTTGCAAGTGCTTCGAAATGATGGCAGAGAGGGATATAGTTTCTTGGAATGCAATGATTGGTGGATATGCTGTTCAGGGATTTGCCGATGAGTCATTTCAAATGTTTCGTTCAATGATGAGAGAAGGTGTAGCATTTTCCATTGAACTTCTAGATTTCATTTTTCTTCTAATTGTATTCTTCTCTATCTTTGTGATGTTGAGACTACATGCATTTATTCTTATTTTCTGAAGCAGACACATATCATAACACTCTAGTGATTGTCTTTATTTTTGGTTGCGTTGGATCTGATCAAGAACATTATAACGTAGATAGTTTGTTTGGAAAAATTAAAGTCTGATGGAGACTAGTTTAAATGAATTTTTTGAAGAGATATATTGATTAAATTCAAATGAACCATACAATTTCTAAGAAATACATTGTTGTGCGTAAATCAAAATATTAAAAAGAACAAGAAAATTAATTGAATAGACTTGAGATGATGGTCAATATACCCTTGGTTTCTGTTTTGAGGAAGAAGAAAAATACATTCAAGAAGACATATAGCGTACAGGAAGACATTAGTGGTAAAATTTTGTTTCTTTTCCCTTTTTAGCATCTATACAACTTGGGTAGAGAGAGGGCATTCACTTGTTTCCTTTTTCTTTTTCCTTTCTCTCTTTTAACTTAATTGATGCCTTAAGCCCATAATTTTTGTATAGAAAACACTATAGACACAAAGGAATCCCACACACTAATGTGGCACACATCCAATGTGCCACATCTCCCCCCCCCTCTTTTCCCTTTTTTCTCCCCCTAATCTCCCCTCCCCTCCTCACCCTTCCCTCTCTCTCCCCCTCTCCGTGCCCGCCATGGTGGTTGGGGACCACCTCAAGGTGGACAGAAGCCACTGACGGGGGCATGGGAGCATGTGGTCATGGCTTGTATGGCTGGGGTGGTCGGGAACCACCCCAATGGGGCAAAAATCGCCGACAAGCGAAGGGGGAGGAGGGGAGAGGCACAAGCAGAGGTTTTGTGCATTGTGTCGTGGTCGCAGCATGGCTGGGGCGATCGCCGCTTGTGTAACCAATGGCAGTCATCCAGTGGCCGAGGAACCACCCCAGGGGGGGCAGACTGCTGGACTGCTGGTGAGGGAAAGGGGAGGAGGGGAGAGGCACGGGAAGAGGGGGGGACAAAAAAGAAAAAAAAGAGAGACGTGACACAGTGGTAGTGCGCCACATCAGTGTGTAGGATTCATTTGTGTCTCTAGCAGCTTCTTATTTTTTTTTTGGGGGGGGGGGGGGGTGGGTTCACCACTTTGAGGAACAATCGTGTAAAATTGTTGAGTGTTGTCTTATTCTGCATTATTGTTTTAAGAATTGCTACTCTATCTTCTGGCATATTCTCTTCATAATCAAATTCTGCTCCATATTGTGTTCCTAAATAAATAGCATTTAGTGAAATAGTCTATCAATTGGTTAGCATCTTTATTACCTATTAAAAAAAAAAAAAAAACAAAATCCCTCTCTGCTGAATGATTCCATCGGCATGCATGGAATTCAGACAAGTCTAGAGCACTTCATCTATAGTTTAATCACTCCATACTCTCTTAATGGTATTTGAATGGACCCTAAAATATTATTTGGACAATATCCTAATCAACAGTTTTCCACTTTCTTTTAAAGTTACTAGGAAGAATTTTCTTTTCTGTATGCTTTTTTGTAATCTTATGTTGTGGGTTTTGATACATATATTCAATGTTTCAATATTGAATCTTAATAGGACTGATTCCTGATGGCTTCACCTTGGGAAGCGTCTTGAGAGCCTGTGCTACTCACAGTAGTCTCATGAAGATCAACCAGACACATGGGTTAATTATCCATTTGGGTTTTGGATCACAAAATGCTTTGATTGGATCATTGATTGGTGCTTATGCAAAATGTGGAAGAGTAGGAAGTGCTTATCATTTATACAAGAGTTTGCCAACTAAAGATATTATATCTTGTACTTCACTGATAGTTGGATTTGCACACGAAGCTAACCATGGTGGAGATGCACTGAGACTCTTCAAGGAAGTAATTCAAATGCACATTGAAATGGATGAAGTTATATTTTGCTCCATGCTTAATATATGTGCAAATATATCATCACTAAGCTTTGGAAGACAAGTTCATGCTGTTGTTTCAAAAGTTCAGTCCTGTTATGATGTGGCCGTGGGCAATGCCCTTGTTGATATGTATGCAAAATGTGGAGGAATTGAAGATGCAAAGCATGCTTTTGATGAGATGGAGGAGAAAAATGTGATTTCATGGACATCATTGATTGCCGGATATGGGAAACATGGTTTTGGACATAAAGCATTTGCACTTTATAAGAAGATGGAACATGAAGGATTAAGGCCGAATGATGTTACATTCTTGACTCTTCTCTTTGCTTGTAGCCATAGTGGATTGACTGGTGAAGGATCAGAATGCTTTACTAGTATGGTAAAAAAGTACAACATTTTGCCTAAAGCGGAGCATCTCTCTTGTATAATTGATCTCTTTGCACGTGGAGGCCAGTTAGAAGAAGCCTATAATTTGATATGTGAGATGAAAATCAAACCTAATGCTTCGATTTGGGGTGCCATTCTTGGGGCATCTAGCACCTATTATAATTTATCAATTGGGGAAATAGCAGCCGTTAATCTTTTCAAAATGGATCCCAAGAATTCAGTTAACTATGTTGTTTTAGCTAGCTTATATGCTGCGTGCGGCCAATGGGACAATGCTTCCAAGATGTGGAATTTGGTAAAAGGTAGAGGTTTAAAGAAAGATCCCGGATACAGTCTTTTACAAGCTACAAAGAAGGAAATTGCACTTTTGAAGCATAGTTGAAAGTGGAGAACTATCTCATTTTATTGCCCTTGGGGAGATAGGGAGATACTGAAACCTTTACCCTGCAGAACAGAAGCTTCATATGTTGAGGCCATAAACGAGTAGGGGAGAATTCTCAAGCTCACAGACTTTTGGTCCATTGAGGCATTCTCAGTTCACAGTCTTGTCGTTGACATTCAGGTACTTACTAGGACTTTTCATTTCCAAGTTTGTTTGTATGATTTCATCTTGATATCATACCCCAAATGAGTGAAAGTGGTTTTGAAGTGCTAAAAAGTTTCAGTTTTTATGCATGTATAAAATCTGAGCCGTTAAGTTTATGCAGGATTCTTCCTGATGTCATGCTCCAAATGAGTAAAAGGAGTGTTCAAAGGCTGAATGGCTTCATATGAGTATTTGGTATGTGATTTGGTTTGTTTTCTGGGACGGTCTTCACCTTTCTGATTGGAATTTCAGTGCGTTGAGTGATTTGATAGAGACTTCAAAAGAAGAGGTTTTATTTCTATTACTGTCCTTCTGTGAAATAATGGAAGCAAAAGTGCAAGGGTCCAACTTCTCAGACAGCACATCTGGAGAAGTGTCTTCAAAGATTCAGAGTTTTTTGCAGGAAGCTATCTGCTATTGGATTGGGGCAATAAATGACATTGTGCATGGGGATTCATCATGTAGTCATATTCATGAGACTGAGTTAGCTTTGCTGTGTGGAATGATTAGCTGCTATCCCCGTATGATTGATAACCCAGAGATGTCATCCTATTTAATAGATTTGATTGATGCACTTGATCGGCTACTGATGATTGAAGCAGGTAGGACACCTCAATCATTTGGATGTAATTTGTTGCTCACTTTGAACCCTGGTATAACTTCCCCATGTCTCTGTAATGACAGTATATAATATGTCTCTCTTGTTTTTTTGCATAAAGAGTTCATGCACTTAATGAGACTCATCAGTGCATTAATCTTTGTTATTTTTTTCAGTCTCCGTAGCAGGTCTTCCTAAACAAACATGGAAAAGCGTAATTGGTGCTGCTTTGAGTTCTTATAACAAATCACTTAATGGTAAAGAATCCCAGCCTGAAGAAACAAGCAAATTTTTGTATCTGGCAAAAAGATACACGTCATCTGCACAAGTATTGTCTGCTGTAGCTGATTATTTGGATATTGTCTATGGGTAAGTTGACCTGTATGTCAGTTGTTACATACATCATGAGTTTGTTTCTTATCATTGGCCAATTTTAATATCTATAGGTTCTTGTCTACGTTTGAAAACTCTGCTTTAACTTTCTGCTACTGTAAAAATCTCAGGCCTACAGTGGAAGCACACAGTAGCAATAGGAAGTATCACCCAGAACTTTCTGTGGAGAAGGCTGTGGATGCAGTAATGATATTTGCTGATAATTTGCGCCACTGTAACAAGGGGATACACTTTTCAACTCTTAGAATATTGTGCCACTATGAACCTCTGAGCTCTGTAGATTCTACAAATGATCAAGCAGTTGGGAAGAAAACAAAATCTGAAGTTGCTCAGGGATCCCGTGTGGATAGTCAGGGCATGAATGTATGTTTCTCTTTATTCTTGCTGCTCCTGTTGTTTGACACCCTGCTCTGACTATTAAATCTTGGGTTGATTTTCCTTCAAATGTCAGGTTCTCCAGTTGCTTCTCTCAATCGAGGAAACTTCTCTTTCAATTTCTACAAGCCGGAAAGTTATCCTATGGATTTCCAGAATACAGATGGGTCTTCCTGCTGGCAGGGTACCTTGAGCCTATGTGCCCCTTGTCTTAAATGGGATAATTGGTGTATTGAATAACCGCTTTAGCTGTCTTTGGAATCCAGCATTGGAATGCCTTGCAGTTTTGTTGAGCTAGCATGTAAGAGTTGTATGGGATGAATTTATTTCTTGTCTTGAGCAGTACCAATCGATTTTTCATACATCTGAAGAGCAAGACTGGGGGAACTCTAAGTTACATGAGGAGTTAAGTGGTATGTGACAATAGTATTTTTGCTATTATAATTGTTTATGAGCAAAAAAAAGGGAAGGAGTGGGCAACCAAAGGTGGCTTCTCTCCATGGGTGTGACTTTAGTAACACCCTACCCGCTGGGAACCAGACTTTAGATTTTGCTATTATCATTTATTAGTTTGTTTATTTTGATCTAGTGATAGTTGCTTATCTTGACTCGGTCTGGTCTAGGGCGCATGCTTTGGAGCAATAAAGCTATTATTTTCTTAGTTTATCTTCCTTGAAACTGAGTTCTGTTGGAAGTTTATTCTTTTGATGTGGTTTTATTTTCCAGATCTTGTACAGAATTTTTATTCATTTGCTACTCCGGAATCAGATAGCACTCTATATGCAACAGTATTATCCTTGTTGCTCCAATCCTTGCAAAAGATTCCAAACGTTGTCGAATCCCAATCTCAACAGTTTATATCTTTGTTCTTAAAAGTTTCTGGGCTATAATCTCAATGATCTTATAAGGTAGCATTCTGCTGGATCTTGTGTATTTTTGTTGGTGATACTTGCCTACTTCTCAATGTTCACATCCCTTAGTAAAACAGTGCTCCCAAAGATGCAGAAGCTACTGAATTCTGATTCTGACAAGGTCAATGTGAACATCAGTTTGGCCGCTCTGAAACTACTAAAATTACTTCCCACTGACATAATGGACTCATTGCTTCCAAGTATCATTCTTCGCATTTCAAACTTCTTAAAGAATCGTTTGGAAAGCATATGTGATGAAGCTAGATCTGCTTTGGCTGCTTGTTTGAAGGAGCTTGGGCTGGAATATCTGCAGTTTATTGTCAGGGTCTTGCGAGCTACCTTGAAACAAGGATACGAGCTGCATCTATTGGGTTATACACTCAATTTCATCTTGTCCAAGTCTCTTTTAGTTCCTGTTAGTGGGAAATTGGATTACTGTTGGAAGATCTTCTCTCTGTAGTCGAGAATGATGTTCTTGGAGATGTTGCTGAGCAAAAAGAGGTGGGAAAGATTGCTTCAAGAATGAAAGAAACTAAGACGCAAAAATCCTTGAAAACCTTGGAATTGATAGCCGAAAGCATAACATTCAAAACCCATGCCTTGAAGCTTCTTTCACCTGTTACTAGACATTTGCAAAAGCAGCTGACACCAAAAGTTAAAACTGAACTGGAAAGGATGTTAAATCACATAGCCTTTGGTATAGATCGTAATCCATCTGTAGATGAGACTGGTCTATTCATCTTTTTATATGGCCTTATTGAAGATGGTATTAAAGACAAAAATGGTCAGGGTGAACATTCATTAGCGTCAGAGGCAAAGAAACATCATAGAAATGACTCGCGTGGAAAAAGAATAACTTCGGGCTGGATTCTCAAGGTATCTTCTCATCTTATTATTGTGTTTGCTCTCAGGATATTGCACAAACGTATCAAAAGCTTGAAACTGGGAAAATGTGAACACGGGTTATCAATGCTGGATCCTTTTGTCATGCTTCTTGTCAACTGCTTGAATTCTAAATTTGAAGATATTTTATCTGCATCCCATAGTTGCCTCACTCCATTGGTATGGCTGCCTTTACCATCCCTTGAATCCCAAGCTGATAAAATAAAGGAAGCAGTCTTGGCTATTGCACAGAATTCGGTAACTTCCAGCAGTCTTCTAATGCAGTCATGTCTGAGATTGTTGGCTGTGCTTCTACGGAGCACCAGAATCACCCTTTCATCAGATCAGTTGCCCCATTTAATTCAGCTTCCCCTGTTTGTTGATATTGACAAAAATCCTTCTAATCTTGCCCTTTCACTTTTAAAGGCCATTGTTAGCCGCAAGCTTGTTGTTGCTGAGATATATGATCTTGTAACTCAAGTTGGTGAATTGATAGTGACTAGTCAAGTGGATTCAATTCGCAAGAAATGCAGTCAAATCTTATTGCAATTTTTACTTGATTATCAGCTTTCTGTGAAACGTCTGCAGCAACACCTAGATTTTCTGCTTTCAAATCTAAGGCAAGAATTTGACATCAAATTTTGGATGAAAAAAGCCTACTTTCCATCAACAATAAAATTATTATTTACTGATAAAAAAAATTGTATTAAAAATTCTCTTATATGTCCTAAAGTGACTAAATAACTGCTGCAGATATGAGCATTCAACTGGAAGAGAAGCTGTGCTTGAAATGCTTCATGCAATCATTGTCAAATTTCCAAGAAAAAATGTGGATGAGCAATCACAGACGTTATTTGTACATCTGGTGGTTTGCTTAGCCAATGATCATGATAGTAGGGTTCGTTCCATGACTGGGGCAGCTATAAAGAAGCTCATTGGGTGCATAAGCTCACATTCACTCCATTCAATTCTTGAGTACACATTATCTTGGTATTCAGAAGAGACACAGCAACTGTGGAGTGCTGCTGCACAGGTAATAATCTCTCAATTACATTCTGTGGTAGAGAATTAGGATTTGAAGGGATTACTTACCTTCGTTGATTGTAATTCCGGTCACAAAGGGTTGCCATCAAGCTGAGTCGAGCTGATTAGTGGATGTTTGAGCTCGGCTTGATATCATTAATAGTCTTTTTTTTTTTTTTTTTTTTTTTTTTTTTTTTTTAACCTTTGAGAAGAAGAGAACATATCTGCATGTTTACACACACACACACACGTAAAGATTGTACTTACCACCATATAACTTGTGCTTCTGTGTGAAGCCCTAGACTAAAATGCTCATTCTTTTTCCATCTTTACCTTTTATATTCCAACCAGGATTCTCTCTCTCTCTCTCCCCTTTGCATTAGTTTAAAATTCAATTGATCTAATGATGGAGGTAAAGAAGATGGAAATTGATGGTATTCGTTTTGGTAATATTCACAAACATGTATTACACCTATATACACATAATATTAGTATATAATCCACACGACAACGCACAAATATAGATATAACACCTGTTATATATATAGTACTGAATTAAAAAGATTTATAACTAGTCGATATATGAATACATGAGTCAATTAGATAGAATATAATTTACAATAAACTTAAACTAATAGTAAATAACTAAATATATAACTAATTATATAACTAATTATAAGAAATAATCTATACATGCCTTGATAACATAGCTAAACATATTATGTAAGGTAAACTATAAATAAACTATGATATATAACTAAATAAATATAATAACAACTGAAATGTAAAGCCTATGACATGTTGAATTGTAATGCATACATAAATTGATAATATTATTATATATGACATAAAATAAAGAATATATACAAACACGTTATTAGCTCTAAAATGAGTTCAATGATGGTCTACATCGGCATGGGAGGTCTCGAAGGGGTGCAAACAGAGGGTGGTCTACGTCGAGGTAATGTTGGTCTAAAATTAGAGAAGACTCAATCCACTTATGGGCATATACTTTAAAAAGACTAGTCAATAGTACAATTAGAGTCCCATTGGAATCATTATAAAGAGCAATAACTTCTCCCTCCCAAGCAATGTGGTATCTAATACACCTAATTCATCACTCAATATGGGGGGGGGGGGGGGGGGGGGGGTATCACATATGGGATCCTTGAATCTCAATTATCAAGAAGTATATCCTCGAATCACATATGACCAAACCTGTTAGAATGAGATCAAGGAAGACCGCAAAGAAGGCCATGTCGAGTTCCCACTTTGCATGACCAGATGGCCTGGCGGGGGAGGAGCTAGAGCTTGATGTCATGCTGGAGTAGCCTGCAGGCTAGAAAAGGGGCGGATGAGCCCAATCAAAGTTACGAAATCGACTTCTACTTGCACCATATGAACATGGATGTCATCTGGCAAGGATGGGTCACATTGTGTCACTGCCCTCCTCATACGCTCAACCTGTAGCATCAGATAGGGCAATGTCCCTGCTGGCACGACATGCAGAGTGCATGAGGGTTGGCTCAAACCCCTCCCCCCCTCTTCTTACTATAGAAATCGAAGGCCTCTCTTAGGAAGTAAGGGCTAGAAACCCCCAATCAATTCAACATCACTACAAATTGTTCAATGTTCACTCTCGTCAACAGGGTCTTGCTCCAGACTTGCTCCTGATGCCCTTCTATCTAGGCATAAACCTTGCCGATGCAAACTCGCTCACGGGCATACATGTTTATCATGAACTCCTTGTCATCAAAGACGACCCTCCATAGGGCCTAGACCAGAACTTCTGGCAGATCACTTCCCCAGCTGGAAACTCCCAACAACCTCCTGACATGAAAAAGAAGTTCCTGAACCAATCCTTAACACTAGAGAACCATTGTTCAAGGTGAGAAATTCGAAACTTAGGTCGAGACCTGAAACTATACACATTGCCCTCACAACCCTGCATTTGGTTTGTATGGAAAAACTCCCTAGTTGTTAGGTCAGGATATTCTTCACCCTCATCAAGCGACACTTCTGTGCCAAACAACATAGTAAGATATCGATATCCTCCAGGCATTGAGGTAAAGTTGCGTTGGGACTAGCCCGACAAAATCCAAAATGTCTCGAATGGGGCGACAAAAAGGGAGTCGCATCTTGTTTGAGAACATCATGGGGTACAAAGCCACATTCTCGGCGAACCCCTCCGAGTCCACGACACCTTGACTTGGTACTGGTACCTCCAGAATAATGTAGTCTGATATCCTAACGAGGCACGAACCAAGTTCAAATCTGAATGAGAGATGGATGTAGTCCAGTGGTACCCCTTGAAATGTTGGGAAACATCTCGTGACATGCGACCCAAACCTAAAAGAGAGGCAGGAAGCCTTTTTAGGGACCATTTCTTAGGGAGCATTGTTGAAGGACGAGAAAGAAGAACAAGGAAAGGGGAAGCATAGGAACAATGGAAAGGAAAGAAATGATAGTGCGGGAAGAGAAAGATTGCTAACCTAAACCAAGGGTACAAACAGGTCTGTGGAACCGATTGGACAGTTTTCGATGGAAAGGTGACAAGTGTCGGGCAAGGTGGCACGCCAGAAATGATGCTCATAACTCCCGCCGCACAATTGGACGTGGGAGATGAATCATCACATGTTACCCTAGGCATAGGAGTGCAAGCTATTGCGTGAAATGATCATGGGGGCATGTAAACATCAAGGCACATAAAGAATAATTCCTACTATTCACATGGTAAGAATTGAGGGTTAACTGGAAGGGTATTTCTCCGCTTATAGCACCATGCTTGTGCCTGTAGCATCTTTAGGCCTAGAATCGGGCGCATCTAATCCAGCCCGATATAGTGAGGAGAAGGCCTTGGCCTAAGTGATGCGCAAAAATTTATGTCACATTAAATACATTGACATGGAGCATAAGCTTGGAATCCCCACTAAAGATCTTATAGCTGACACGAGACTACATTATGGCAGTCTGAGCAAATAAGAATCAACGAGGAGAATATAAATCACATAAAGCCGATAACGAAATGAGGTTAATTACTTTGAACTGACTCTCTACTCTCTCTCTTTTCTCCAATACAAAATATATCCTAACTTTAGTATCGGAGATGTTTGGACATACCTGACTACCACCTTATTCCCTTTTACAGGAACTCGGAGCAGTTCGGAGTTGGTGGTTATAACACGCCTTAACGACTATACAAGATTGAGTTTGTCCCAAAACTAAAAGAAAGAGATCAAGGCTAAGGTAACTATGTTTGAAAGTTGAGATGAGAAGGACGTACACTTGCTAAGTCTACTGTCAAGGGCAACACACTTTTGAACGTAATGGTAATCAATTTCAATGTGTTTTTTGTATTCATAAAACACAAGGCCAGTTCATTGTCATGTAAAGAGAACATAATTAATTTTAGTGAAGGGTCGGAGGAGATGACATGCAGGTAACACCAAGATCACAAAATAAGAATGTTGACCAGGTAAATTCAGCAATTGTAGAAGCCATGTACAGTTGTATACTTGGCCCCAGTACTTGAGCCATTCGTAGAACACCTTCTTGCGGGGTAGCCAACCCAATTTGCATGCAAAAATGCCCATACTACTTGAAGAAAAGAGGTGCATGCCTAACTTATCATGCGATCCACATAGTGAAGGATTCTTAAGTAGCTTGCTACATGAAATGGGTCATTTATATTTCCACAATATTGCATATATGGTGTTGATCAGCAAGATCAGAATATGAGATAATAGATCAGATGGACTTGCTGGTGTTTAATTTGGCGATAGAGTAGAATTGGCTTGCACTAGGGCATGTGAGCATGGTCAAGAACATCCGATGTATACTTCATGAAAAGCTAGTTTGAGTATGATACAATAATCAAGGTATAAAAAGATGATCACTAGAAGCATCAAGGAACCATGCAGTTGATGACAGATACATAAAAATGGATATAATAAAGACCTTCTACAACAATAATCCAAGTAGAAATGAGTGGAATCGATCAAATCTTGAAGATCAATACCTTATGGCTTATTCAATTTACAACCATCATGAGGAAGATATTGATTAATAAACTCAAGGCGCTGGCACATAAACACAATTTCAAACAAGTTTTTAAAGCAAAAAGACATTTTTGATGTCAAGTTGTTTTATATTCTTCCACTAGTACACAAAGGCAAAAGATATAATCGCGCGTATATATGGGTTATTCTTTAACAACATAGTTGTCACTTTTGAAATAGCTTAGAGTAAGAAAATGCAAGGGTCCTTCTCAAAAATGGTTATGGCGAAAAGAATGATCAATAAGAACGTTTATAACTAGCCAAAAGCTCGAGTATTAATGAATATTGTATTCTACTACTCTTTCATACCCAATATCAATTCATTTTTCAATCATTATTCCGCCAACATCTCATGTTACCTAAAAGAATTAAATGTAAATGGTGACTCAGTACTTATCATTTAATTTGAGAGAGAATTGTATCTCTTCTCTATTATTATTTTTCATTCAAACGATAGTAAAGAAAAGTATATCACTTAAAAAAGAAATAATCTAATTTTATAAAGCTTTTCTATTTGTAAGCGGGCTGTAGATACATCATTGATGTGATATATTTCATTTGCAAGAGAATTTAAATTATTTTATGAATCAAATACTATTACGTCCTCCATGCCGATTCATAAATGTAATTTTTCGACCGCATAATGTTCATCTAAGACCGTACAAATGATTTGTACATGGGTTAGTAGCATAGAGTACTACAAGGGGTGAGCTTCTGCGATGCCTCATGCATGGCTTTTATAAGATATAAACAAAAACAACAGTAATTGAGTTGAGGAGGGCTTCTAAATCTTTGAATTGAGTTTGGTTTGAGTTGGTCAATCCGAAGACCATTGGAGTATCCTTTGGTGGCTTTGCGTAATGCATGGGGTTGGTTTGGTGACGCGGCAACCCTACCCAACATCACGCCCCTACCTCCTTGACTTCTTTGTTTCGGTCTTAATCGTGAACATCTTTTAAAAAAAAACTTTAAAGCATTTATTTTATTTTATTTTATTTTTATCATGTAGACTTATTTAATGTCGCACCATCATTTTCAAGTGAAATTGAGGTTGAGACTTCCTCATATCAACTTTAAACCATTATCTTTGTGTTCTATTTTAATTTTAACCATTATTCTTTTTAAGTAATTAACTTTTCTAGAGTTGCTTGTTTAGAATTGTGGCACGGCTCTTAAAAAGTATTTAAATTTGGAGTGTAAAAACATTTGGTGAATCAGTAAACAAGATTGGACTAGACCAAACTAGTGTGATCAGTCTGATTCCGAGTTTGGTTCAATCCGATACTGATTTTATTTTATTTTTAAATCGGTCAAAATTATCTAATTCTGATTTTTCTTTTTTTAAAACCAGACTGGACTGGATCGGTTCATATATATATTTTAAATTTATTTTCTTTGTATATAATTTTTATATATAATTATATAGAAAATAGTTATAAATTACTAATTAATATAATATTAAATTTTAAAATCTTATCTCATTTTGTTTATTGTATTAATAGTTATACTAATAATATATCAATATATTATATATTATAAGATATCATTATAGTTTATAATACAATTATAATATATTACAATATATTATCACTATAATATTATATACTATATTATATAATATATAAATAGTACAATTAAACCGAAAAATTGGACCGAAAACCAGTAAAACCAGAGTACTAGTTTAATAGGATAACCAGTGCGTATTCGGTTTTGAAAAATACAAAATCGATGCATACCGGTTCAATGCTAAATTTTGTTCAAAACTGTACCGAACCGGACCCGTTACACCCATAATTTAAATAGTCTTAAAAGCTCTTTAATGAAAAAATTAGATTGTTTGGGTGTTACATATTAAAACACTTTTAATATCAAATAAGCTAAAAAATACGTTTGAAGAAAAACATCATTTTGATGCTTTTTCAAACGTATTTTTTCAGATAATGCAAAATATAGTTCAAATTTTAAAAAGACTGTTAATGGACAAAAATACTTATACAATTTTTAATAATTATAACTTTCAAATTTTAAAGGATATGGTCATAATTTTTAAAAATCTAAATAATCATAATTTTTGCATCAGAAAGCACTTTTTAAATTTGTTTTCAAATAAATGTAATAGGTTTGAAAGTAGTTTAAACATATAGTTATTAAACAGTAAATAAATTTTTAATAGTAAAACTTATTACTTAAGTTATAAACTATAAGTGTTAAAGCTATAAGTTATATTTTTTTAACTTAATCTCAAACATGCACTAAGGTGCATGGCTTTAACTTTCTTGTTTTGCTATGTATAATGGGATGATGGGCAACTTGTAATATTAGAATTCATAATTTCACGATTTCACAAAGGAATGACATTTAAGGGCCTATTTTGGGTTGTGTTAGGAATTTTAAAAAGTATTTAAATAGCTTTAAATACTCTTTAATAGAAAAATTAGATTGTTTGGATGTTACATATTAAAGTACCATTTTTTTTTTATCCCAAATAAGCTAAAAGGTAAGTTTGAGGAAAATCATCATTTTGATACTCTTACTCAAACGTGCTTTTTCATATAATCATGAATATAGTTCAAATTTTAAAAAGATTATGATCGAGTGAAAATATCCATACAAGTTTAAGATAATTATAACTTCTAAATTTTTAAGGACATGGTAATAATTTAAAAAAAAAAAAATCAAATGGTTGTCATTTTTAAATCAAAAAACATTTTTTCAAATTTTCAACAAATGTAACATATTTGAAAGTGTTTTAAACATATAGTGCATTTTAAATATATGATTACTAAACAGTAAATAAATTTTTAATAATAGAACTTATTATTTAAACTATAAGTTATAAGTCCTAAAGTTATAATATATATTTCCTACTGCAATCTCAAACATGTACGGGTATTCTCATCTCATTCCCTACAAAATTTCCTATAATTTAACTAAAAACTATATTTTCTAAAACTTTTCCCTAAATTTTACTCATAGTTTAAAAACCTCGTACATTCAATTCCCTATTAATTCTCTATTCTTTTAAAATAATATTTCTCTATTATTTTTTTATTACTTTTTTCTCTCACTTCCATTTACAAACTTAACTACTCAATATTTTTTTTTTATGTTTTGAACTATCACTCTAGTGAATATTTTAAACAAAAAATTAATTATTTTTGCGGGTATAATATTATTTTTAAAATTAATTTTTTTTATATTTTTGTAGTTATTTAAATTATTTTTAAAATTATAACAAATATGAGTATGAGAAGTGTAGATAATTGGAAGAATAATTGATTTAATTAAAATAAATAAAATATGGATAAAAGTGATTTAGGAGATGAATAGTAATTCCTTATATTTGAGAAACTACCATTCATCCCCTAAATATTTTCCCTAAGAGCCGCCGTAGCCGTCGCCGATGCTCCATAACACTATTTTTCCTATAATTTGAGGCTCGTTTTAAGGTTTTGGTTAAAATTTCCCCTACATCCAAATTTCTATTTTGGGGAAAAGATTTAGGGGATCAACAATGGTTTCCCAAATAGAAAGAATCACTATTCATCCTCTAAATTATCTTTTATCAATATTTTATTCTAATAAATAAAATAAATTATTCTTCCAATCATCTACACTTTCTCTCATATTCATATTTATTATAGTTTTAAATAATAATTTTAAAAATAATTTATATAATTAAAAAAATTTAAAAAAATTAATTTTAAAAATATTATCATACCCTCAAAAAGATAATTTAATTTTTTATTTAAAATATTTACTAGAGTAATAGTTCAAAATATAAGAAAAAATATTGAGTAGTTAAGTTTGTAAATGGAAGTAAGAGAAAAAAAGTAATAAAGAAAGCATATAAAAATATTATTTTAATAGAGTAGAGAAAAAAATAGAGAATAAGATGCAACAGTTTTTTGAAAGATGAGTAAAATTTAAGAATAAATTTTAGGAAATGTAGTGTTTAGTTAAATTATAGGAAATTTTATGAGGAATAGGATGATAATACTCTAGAATAGAAAACCGTAAACTGATCCTCAAATTCTAGGAAAAAAGGGATTATAGGTAACTTGATGAGAATACTCTAAGTAGTGGAAAATAGGGATTAAGTATATCTTGATTGGGTTTAACCCATATATTGGATAACCTTATGCTTTTATTTGGCTCTTTTTTCTTCTATCCTTGTTTAATTTTATTTTTATATGGGTAAAGTAAGAAATGGATTGAAGCTGCATCATGTTATGTAGTATGTACCCTGTTTAAATTATATGAGTTTCCTTTAATTTATTAATATGAACATAATAATTAATGATAATCGCAAGTGGGAACAAGTTGAAAAAACTCTTATGCTTATTTTCAACTCAATGGCTGTGACCAACCAAATAAGAATTGTCAAAGGCAAAAAGCAAATGAAAAATTGGCAACAACAATCTCGACCTCCTCTTGACTAACCTCATTATTTATCCTCTCCCCACGCTATGTTTGGTAACTATAGTCATCGACTGTCCAGACTTTTGGCTATGGTATCACAATCTTTTCAAGAATCTTCTAAAAATCATCTGTTTTTATTCTTCAATTTAGTTGAAGAATACGATGGATTACCTTTTATTCGGTTAAATTCTAAGTGCTCGATCACATCATACAAAAACAAATAAATTTTCAACTTTTTCACGTATAAAGCATTGCATTTAAGGGATGTTTGGAGGATAACATCAGTTCAAAATTTTGTAAACAGTAATAAAATAATTTGTAAATAGTAATAAGATAGTTTAAGTTAAGTATTTATTAAGTTTTGAAAAATGAGAGAGAAAAAGTTGAATAAAAAGTAATATAAAGTTAAAATATTGTTAAAATATAATTTATATTTTAAAATTTGAAAAAATTGAATTATGTTTTTTTTGAAAAGTTTGAAAATATTATAATAATTAGTTTAAAAGTATTTGTATTTAAATGATATTTGAAAAGAAAATGAGATAAGATGAAAACTTTTCCCGAACATCACCTTAGTATTGTAATTAAATATTTAGCGAGTTTTTGTTCTTATTATTTTTTGTGACTTGCTTAATTTGAAACTTGATGTGAAGAATTTGTGACTTTGAAATTTAATCCCATCCAAAATCTACTGTGCTCAATGGTACAAACAAATGCAATTACATTTACAAGGTCCTTTCCAAGTATACAGAGGTTTTTGGTTTCTATTCACCCAAAAAAAGAAAAAAGAAAAAAAAAAAAAAGGCTTATGGTTCGAGAAATTGAAATAATTGGACTTGTGAATGTGACATTTTTTTAAGTATTGCCCAGACTTGAAATTTTTGTTTCATATTTCATAAGATTGAAAATTTGTTTTATCTCCATGAGATGGCCATCTTGTCCTTTTGTTATAATTTTATCAGCATACCTGTTGAAGACGTGTATCATCTAAACGATAAACAGTATGAAATAGGATCAAGATCTTTTAATTTTTATTTAAATTAAATCAAATTTAAATGTTGAGAATTCTCACATAACGAATTACATTTAATATATATATATATATATATATAATAAGTAATTAAATTTAAGTAATATGATTGAGAATTAAAAAATTCTACCCAACAGAAAAATCTCAAAAAAAAAAAAAAAAAAAAAAATCCCTGTTCCAACAAATCCATCTATTTTTCTCCAATAATGCTCCAATAATTGAGTCCAACTCATCTATTTTTCTAATAAAAAATGCAAGTGGCTCATTAAATATGATACAAAATTGGACCAACTAGATTTGATTGCTAATATGGTGCCAAAAAATAAAAAAAAAAAAAACAAAAAAGGAAAAAAAAAAAACCTCTAACAACATTAAATTAATTAAATCCGGTGGTTCATAATTCTCCACATATCATAAAAGGACTTTTTACTGTAGCAGAATAATAATTATAATTGTAAGTGTATAAGTCTCATATAATCACTTTAAAAAAATAAATAAATACATGACTTATATGAAAAAAAAAATAATTTTTTTAACAATTGATCTTACTTTTTTTTAAAATGACTACATAATACTTATACATTTCACAATTATACATAATATTACTCTTTATTACAATTGACCATTAACAATTTCATCACATATCTTTAGAATATATATATATATTCTTCTCTTAATCCAACCCTCTTTTTAAATTAATATTTTCTCAATTGTCAATGTTTTTTTTTCAAAAAAAATTATAAAAGCATAAAAGAAATCTTTTTATGAACACGAATTTGATAAAAATAGATAAATGCACTCTTTGGATGTTGAGAAGAGTTATGAATAGTAGTAAAAAATAAATAAAAAGTAATAATAAAATAATGAATAGTAATAAAAAATAAGTGAAAAATCATGAATAATAATAAAAGTAGGTAAAAAGTAATAATAAAGTAATGAATACTAATGGAGAGAGTTGAGAAGTGCTCAACACCCAAACACGCCTTTAATATAATTTGTCATTATCTCTCTTTTTTCATTTTCTCTTGCCAGCCCATTTCTCTCTACCCAAACAACCGGTGATTACAGTCTTGTCGCCAGGGTGGGTTGGAGCTTTGGCTCCTCAGTCCCTCAGCTCAACTAGCCACTATTGGCACTATCTCTAGATTTTTTTTTAGTTTTTTTTTTCAAGCTTTTCGGCGATGGCATCTAGATACTCCGATTTGCTGCTTTTTGGCCTTCCACGACTACCACACACTCTGCTATCAGACTCCCTAGCTGCCGATTTATTGAACAGTAGGAGAATATTGTTCAAACGAGTGACACGTTTGTCTCACGCACAACTTATAGTGTGTTGCCATGCCAGGAGGAGTCATTTATTGCCATGTGCGGCATCATCGGGGTCAGCGGCTTTGACTCTCAAATTCGAGTGTTCTTCTTCTTTTTAGTGGCGTGTGATCTGCATGCGCCACCACAGTCGATAGCAGTTCTCTGCCAGTATATCGGTTTATCTGTAGGTTGTTATTCCCCTATGTCCTTGTTTTCCCTAACCACTGATCAAGATAAAATGTCAGTGATAGTCTCTTTCAGCTGGACCAAATTAGCAAAACACATCACAATCCTTTCAATTACGACTTTTAGTTATAATTTTATAATCTATTTATCAGATAATATAACTGCTTTTATGCAGCACCCTTTGCACTTTTTTATTTTTATTTGCTAGTGTTACTTTTACTTATTTTGGAATGATTACCAGGAACTCTCACTTCATTGAATCTTTTATTATTATAATCACTTAATTTAATCTATGATTTTATGGAGAAAAAAAACTAATTTGCCATTAATTAACCATATGATGTGACTATTTTATAAATACTAATTAATTAAATTAAGAATTATTTGTGATTGAAGATTATAAGACTTTTATTTCACTAATTTAAAAAAATCTTGAAAAATAATACCAATTTTTTTAAAATATCATAGTTAATTAATCCAAAATGTTATCCATCATCTATTTTATTCTTCTATTTTATAATGTTAGATTAAATAATTAGAAAATATTAAACAAAATTGAGAAGAAAATCGTAAAAAAAGTTATAAATAATATATATATATATATTTTATAGTTAAAATGTGTAAATGCATGCCTCGTTTTGTTGACTTTTAAGTTATCCGAACCCAATGACGGTTGGAAAAATAGAACAAATATGAACCATCGATGAGGGGCGGCTGGAATCTCAGCCCTCCGATGCCTGTACAACCGCGTTGTGGGGTCACTGACTCACTACTTTTGCATTCTCTCTCTCTCTCTCTGTCCTTTCCCGTCACCTTCCAGCCATCAACTCCGAATTCAGCCCAAACGGAAAAGCACTGTGGATCTGACCCTCAGGCTGCTCTTCTCCATTTAAATCCTTTCTCTGTCTCTCCCTTTAAATTCGTCC
Organism: Carya illinoinensis; assembly: GCF_018687715.1. Lineage (NCBI taxonomy): Eukaryota > Viridiplantae > Streptophyta > Magnoliopsida > Fagales > Juglandaceae > Carya > Carya illinoinensis. Next base: position 12,387,944 of record NC_056765.1, read on the forward strand.
TCATTGCTTGTTCTTCACACCATACGGAGAAAGAGAGAGAGAGAGTTTGGAAATGGCTGACGCCAACCACAGTTCGGCAGCCGCTCAGTTAGGGGATTTTCCGGCGGTTCCAACCCACGGAGGTCAGTTTTTTCAGCACAACATCTTCGGGAACCTCTTCGAGATCACGGCCAAGTACCGCCCTCCCATCATACCTATCGGTCGCGGCGCGTACGGAATCGTCTGGTACTCGATCAGATTTGGGTTTTTTTTTTTGGTTGCTGGTTTTGCTTTGATAAGTTGTGGTTTGGGATGTAACTTAACTGTATTTTCGGTGGTTGACTTTTTGAAGCTCGGTGTTGAATTCGGACACGAACGAGATGGTCGCCATGAAGAAAATAGCGAACGCGTTCGATAACCACATGGACGCCAAGCGTACGCTTAGGGAGATTAAGCTGCTTCGGCATTTCGATCATGAAAATGTAAGGAAAAAATTGAAAGAAAATATTCAGTTTCATTCAACTTGTTGGCTGATTCTAGAAAATCCATCTTTGTCTGACTCAATTTTGAAAAGTAAAACTTAACTCTGAAGTGGTATGAATTTTGGGCCCTTGAGCTAATCCTTCCTATTGGGGGGATTTTTTTTTTTTTTGTTAAATCTTGTTTTTCGATAGCAACTCATCTCTGATTATCCTTGAATTTAGTAATTAAAATTAGAATAAAAACTTCCTCAGATTCTGAACTTTTTATGTTTTAAGAGTGTTTTGCTTTATTGGAAAATGATGTCAATTATCTCTTATCTATTACCCTTTGATCTTTTCTTGATGTAAAATGATTGACATCAAATGATTGCACGATGAAATGATGATAATTAAAAGATTATAAATAGCATTCCTCTTGCTCTAATAAATGGAACGGAAAGCATTGTTTTGTTAATAAAGTTCCATTGTAGCAAAAGAAAGTTGGAAGTTTTTACTTAATCTAATATTTAAGAAACATTTTTTTCCAGAGGAGGACGGTTTAAGAAACATTCATCTTGAGCCCAAGTAATAGGGATTTGGACTTGAATAGATTCAATATATGACTATCTTGTATTATTATAGGATTTGTAAGTAGAATCACCTGCATGTTATTGAAGAGTATTCCCTTTCCTCCATATCAGAAGCTACACAGCAAATGGCATCCACCTCAACTGCTAATAACCCAGAAGAACCGGGTGTTACATAGACTAGGCTGCGTGCTGTACCTTTTGTGTAAATGTACTGCCTCTGTAAAATGTAGTGCTCTGGCAAGATTCCTTTGTAACAAACTCTGCCAATTGCCTCTCTACAGCAGCGCATGACAGCTGCTCGTCATATTGTCCATATTGTCCATACGACTCTGTTGAGTCCGAAAGTGTATATATACCAGTATTGCTCTGCTATTCAATCAATGAGAATCAGGAATTCTTCCTTCTGAAATATATTTTTACACATGTAATACAGGTCGTAGGTATAAGAGATGTTGTTCCTCCTCCTTTACGGAGAGAATTTACAGATGTCTACGTTGCCACGGAACTCATGGATACTGATCTTCACCAAATAATTCGCTCCAATCAAAGCTTATCAGAGGAGCACTCTCAGGTACCATGCCCTGCTTTTGAGTCTCACAATTGTGTAGCTCCTCGACTTTCTGAACTATGCACTTCTTTTTATTGTTAATATTTTTTTGGAACTGACTTTAGTTTTATGATGGCAATGATGCTTTGCAGTACTTCTTGTATCAGATCCTTCGAGGACTGAAGTTCATACATTCTGCAAATGTTATTCATAGAGACTTGAAACCCAGCAACCTCTTATTGAATGCAAATTGTGACCTGAAGATTTGTGATTTTGGTCTTGCTCGTCCAGCTGCTGAGAATGAGTTTATGACTGAATATGTTGTCACGCGATGGTACAGGGCGCCTGAGCTACTGTTGAACTCTGCAGATTACACTGCTGCCATTGATGTGTGGTCTGTGGGTTGCATCTTTATGGAGCTTATGAATAGAAGGCCTTTGTTTCCAGGCAGAGATCAAGCGCATCAGATGCGCTTGTTGATAGAGGTAAGGAATAAAAAAAGAAAGCAAGTCAGGATATACTTTTAAACTTCAGTTCTTTGTTGTAAGGGTTTAGTTTTCAACCTCTACGAGAAGAAATAATATAACTTCAGATACTTATTGTAACAAATTTCCTGTTCTGGTTTTCTACATGGCATTCCACAGATGCACTTAAGTATAAGAATAAATGAACAATATGGAAACTCTTGCATCATTTCAACTCTGAAGCTGATCATGCTTCTAATTTACACAACTCTTTTAGATATATAGCTGAGCTTCATTGCCTTTGTTTGTTTGTTTGGGTTTATTTATTATTTATTTTATTATTATTATTATTATTATTTTAATTTTTTTTCTGCTTTCATGAGTTGACTATTTGTTTGTCATGTCTTATAGTATATTAGTTTGCTTCCATGAGTTGACTATTTATTTGTCATATGTTATTGTACATTACTGTGTTTAGTGATTAATTTCAAGGGTTCTAATTACTTATATTAGCAATAGACTTCCTTACTAGTATTTCCTTTTGCTTTAGTGTGTTATTGGAATGAATTAGGTATTATTAATGAATTCTTTAAAGTGATTTCTGCTTGATATATGCTTATGCAGCTCTTATTTATGCCTCATTTATGTATTTATTTTCTCTAGCTCCTTGGGAAGCCAACTGAGTCCGATCTTTGGTTTGTTCGGAATGAGGATACAAAAAGATATATTCGCCAACAGCCATCACACCCTCGACAGCCATTACTCAGTGTTTTCCCACATGTTAATCCACTGGCCATTGATCTCATGGAGAAAATGTTGACATTTGATCCGGCTAAAAGAATCACTGGTAATTTTACAAATTACCTCTCCTGTTTCAGTCATTTTTATGCTTTGCTGGCCAGATGAAATTTATTAATTTTTAATTATTGTATCATTGTTGATATGAAAGTTTTTCATCAATCAACTTAAAAAGGGAAAGCAATCATCATGTTGAATTTCACTGCCTACTTCAAACTTACTTCCAAACCAAGTTGGGCATTCTAAGGCATATAAATTTATCACGCAGTTCATTAAAATGCTTTCGATCATTAATAGTTTGGACTTAACATGTTTGTTTCAGTTTGATATTTGTTCACGACTAATGAGTCATAGCTTGAGTTTTGTAGTAATATGCCATCCTTGAATAGAATGTCGTCACCGACTCTCCTTGGAACTGTCAAGAGCACTATTAGCATAATAAACCATATTTCAATGATATGAACGGAAAGAGAAAACTCAAGCAATTAAAATAATGTTTCTGCACAATCGTGTGTTCAATGAGAAGCAGTTGAATTAGGTGACAAATGAATGAAACTCTTGCATCAAATTCAGTTTTGATCAGTTATCTGTTGTTTAGAAGTGGATGCTCCATTAATTACTCTGTACCTATTAAAATTTGTAAATTGTAATTGGGTTTCATATACATTTTGTACAATAGAGTTTATGAGTTGCTTCTGTGTTGTTAGTGTATGGGAAGCTATGGTATCTGGTATACTCTCTCCATCTACTATCGTGATGTCAGATGTCAAGCACTGAAAGCTAACCTTTGATCACTTAAAAAAGGCAGTAGAAGTTGTGATTTTAAGTCCCTCAGTTATGGAACCTTCGTTTTTCATCCTGTCATGGAACACATTCAGAAGTCTTTCTTCAAATTTCACTCTACAAGGTTTATTCACATGTACAGACAAAGCAAAACTTGCATGCATATATTAGTTGTCTGAATTATACATTTATAGACATGCTTTTATCTCTAAATCGGTGGGGATTTTAGTGCTTGCCACCATTAATGCTTCATATGTGGATTTGTTTTCATGTGGAACTGAATCTGTGTTGGGCAGAAGACATGCCTCAAAGTTAAATATTGAATTAAATATAAGTTTTCCTTAAATGTACTTTTCTCCAATAGTTAATATGTTGTCTCTGCACAGTTGAGGAAGCGTTGGCCCATCCTTACTTTGAAAGACTGCACGACATAGCTGATGAACCGGTCTGTGCAGAGCCATTTTCCTTCGACTTTGAGCAACAATTGGAAGAGGAGCAAATGAAGGATATGATTTACCAGGAGGCCTTAGCATTCAACCCTGAGTATGCATAAATTAAAAAAAAAAAAAAAAAAATCTCTTTGGTTTAATCTCATAGCCTGCAAGTCATCGTGATCAACCATCGCTACTGTCAGTGTAAATTATTCTACTTTGGTGTGTGCTGATATTATACAAATGACTGCCCATCGGCTGTACTCGGCCTCCAAATTTAATTTTGAGGTCATTCCACAAGGGTGGGTTTTTCTCCCCTCCTCAACTTTGTATTTTCCTTAAATGTGCTTATATCTTAATTACTTCTTTGATGTGCTTAATCTCTTTTATGTATAGTGGATTGAATTCAGTTCAAGTCAGCTTTAATAAAAGTTGCCTATTGTTTTGTTCTGTCCTATTAGATTCATAAGTGCCAACATCCAAATTCTTGTGTAATATTTGTTGACCCCAGTTATCGAGCTCGTCTCCATCCACACTGTTCTTTTCCATGCTCTCTCTGCCAATTGGCCAACCATCAACTGGACATGAAAAATGCCTTTCTTCATCCAATATGTTTGTTATGGTTCAATCACCTGAATTTGCCAATCAAAATTCTACTTATAAACTATGTCTGGCTTTTGAAGAATGCCCTTATGGGCTTAAACGAGATCCACATCTAATCCACACGCTGCATGTCGATTTCGTACCAGTTTTAAATTCCATACCGCTTCGGCTGGAATTTTTCATTTTGATATACTATCCAATACATTCTACCTCCTCGTTCTTTTTCGGTGTAATATCTGATACACTATACCTCCATGAAATTCGTATTAAAGGACGTTGGTCCACTTCAGTTTTTCCTTCGCATTGATTTACTGCAGCAAACAAACATGTTGTTGCCTTCCCAATCTCCATGTCCACCTCTCTGTCTCGGTTCTCAGAGGAAGCAATTCTGATGAAACTCTCCTACTAAAGGACGTTGGTCCAGTTCAGTTTTTCCTGGACTTGCTGCCTTGACGACTGTTGATCAACTATTGACTTGACATGCATTTCTTGGCCCCAGCATCATTTTGTAGAGCTTTCGAAAGCAGAAAACGGTCTCTCAATCTAGCATCGAAGACAAGTATTGAGCCATTGTTAACACAACCACTGAAGTACTCATGTATTCTCTCTTTGCTTAATGAACTAAACATTCCACAACCGCACTCGCCGTTGCTATGGTGTGATAATATCATAATGTAACGACAGTGATAGCAAATCCGGTCTTCCATGCATAGATGAAACACATCGAAAGGGATTATCACTTTGTTTGCGATCAGGTATCTTCTGGTGCTCTGACAATCAGATTTATTTCCTCAAAATAACAAATTGTATATGTTTTCACAAAGCCGTTGCAAATCACTCAGATTTTAGAGCATATTGAACCACTGCGAAGAGTCTTCTTCAAACCCAATCATTGTCAAGTCTTGCCCAAGTTAGACACTCATAAAATAAGGATCAACCAACAAAAGACCAACCTGGGATATGGGAAGCTTTTCACATTACTCAGAATTTCTTTTACTCTGTCAATATTCATATGAATGATAATAATTTCATCCAGTATATGTTACTTGTGGCGGTCGTTGCCCTTACATTACACCATTGACCTTTTTTCCTTTGTTTGGCACTGGGTATTGGAAACAAAGTTCCAACTAATCTGGGATTTTTCTGCAAATGCATCGTGGATAATCTAGAAACTCTCCCAATCCGATAGCTCATAGAAATTGTTTACACGCAAGCTTTCGAATCTTAGATCTGGAGAGGGAGCATACCACAGAGCATAATTCTTACCATTTCAGCTAACTCCTAGGTTTTTTTCCCCCTTTCGTTGAAAAGTCATTTTCATCTAGTGTCTCGAATGTTTTCCTTTCCTCTTTGCAGAGGTATAGGGATATAGGTTTAAACACGTTAAACCCTAAGTAGTTGGGAATTGTAACACCCCATTTTAGAGATTAGAGAAATTTCTTGCTTATTGTTCAAGATGCCATAAAAAAATTGCAAACCAAAAGCCTAAAGCAACCTAATTCATTGATCAACTTTAACAATATTGTATCTTGTCGTTACAACTCAAAAAGAAACTTAATTATTTAAACTTAGTCATCAATCTAGAACATCACACTAAGATCCCTATTGTACCATAAATACTAATTAAAGCATCATCTTGGCTTGTAGACTTGTAATCAATATTACTATCTACTGAGTTAAAATGTAATAACAAAAATAAGTTCAATACTCAGCAAATACATACATTATATACTGAAAAAAAGTTATAAACATCATTTATATTTTAAAGGCATTGATTAGTTTCTGTTTAAATATTGAATTAAATTCAACTTATCTCAAACTAATCATTAACGAGGTCCATTACTTTTTCAACTTTCTATAAAAAAAAAAAGTTAAGCTCATCTAATCATATCGTTCAAAATACATTTTCAAAACTCACTTTTTCTATTTTACATACTGACTTTTACGATAGGTCATACATCATCTTATCTATTTTTTATCTATATAATTTAAATATTTTTTTAATAATTTTTTATTCACTTTTAATTAGGGGTGTGCATCAGGATCTAAATCTGGATCTGAATTTTCAAACATGGGCGGTTATCTGCTTGGATTGAATCTGGACTCAATCCGGGTGGATAACCGGATTCTATTTGGATATTTGGATTTTTTTTATTTTTTGTCCTTAAATCTTGGATATCCAGGTTATACCCGGATTGAATCCGGGTTTTGTAAAACAAAAAAATTCTACAAATATCTTTGTAAGTTTAAAAAGAAATTATAGCTCTTTTTTTTAAAAAAAAAAAAATCTGATCTCATATTTAAATTGCCTAGTTTTTTTTAAAAAATAATTAAAACACTTTAAAAGAATTTATAAAAAATTAAATTGAAGAACAAAATAAATACAAATGAAAACTAGATAATATTGTTGTTACATCACAATGCAAAACATAAATTTATAAAAAACAAAATAAATAATCAATTACAATCAATTACAATAACATCAATTACAAAGGGTCTTCCACCTTGATTAAGGTGGAAAATTACAATCCTGAGATTGATTTTGAGAAAAGCTCCATCAATTGCTGCAATACATCTGCATCAAGTAATCAAACATTAATTAGCATCCAGCACCATTCTTGTCAAGGGCTTTAACCAAACAATAAACTGAACCAAACAATTCAGTGTTGGCAACAGAACCTCCAAGAGGAGTGTGTGCTGTAGCACAAATCCCATGCTTTTGACAGAATTTGACTAAAGAATCACGCTGGAAATAAGGGTGACATTTAAACTGGTTACTGCATAATTAAATATTTGATCTAATTCATATTTGGTCATATTTTTTAAAGATAATTTACAATTTCTTTATAATCTCATATTTGATCTAATTCATCAGCAGTAGTACAACCCATTGAAACCAAATTATGCAAAACAGATCAAGATGCAAACTCACCAGCATGAGTAGCTCCAGATGATAGGGTATTGTTCCAATTAGCAAGCCATAAACTGTAGCCATTATAAAATAGACAACATATTATATATTAAACAGGCCATAGTTTTTATTACAGAAAAATAATAAAAATTAAAGTAACATAGTTGAGAAATCAACTTACCAAATTGTTTTTATTATAGAAAAATAATAAAAATTAAAGTAACATAGTTGAGAAATCAACTTACCAAACTGAATTGCCTAAGGAAAAATGGCCCATCATCAAACTTATGTCGAGCATTTTCCAAGTGATCAAAAGCTGGACCTGATTCAAGATCCTATAACATTTCCCAAAATAAGTTCAGTCCAAAAGAAATAAATGGAGAAAAACAGCTTTTGAGCAAGGGCACAAATGAATTACTCAAATCTTACATCAGGTAAAAGAGAAGGCCCCCCAAAGTTGTTGTCTACATATTTAATTAAATCAGTACTCTCTCCAATAACTTTGTCTACATATTTATTAGGAGTTTATTCCATCACATGATCCACTCCACAGTCCACCCCAACCAACCAAAGGAAAATGAAAGAACCCCAATTTCATTTATAATTATTATTTAATTGTGATATCTGAGAATTCAACAAGTAGCTAGCATTATCGTGGGAAAAAGGATACAAAAATTAACACCTAAACCCCAAGGTTGAAAGTTAAACTTGTCGTATGATCTTGATATAATATTGATATTTTTCTTCCTGAAAGTTTCCCCATCTCTAGTGTCAATATCATTCGACTATTTAATATCTCAACAAATCCTAGAAAGGTTGGATCATATATAGTCACTTTATTCACAATTATTGCTTGAGGTATAAAGCACTAATGCAAATATCATATCTACCAAGATCTTAAAAAAAGGCCACTATCAACAAAAAAGAAAAGCACAAAAGGTGCTACTCATGTGTAAATCCAATACTGCTATTCCATGACAAGCTCTATTTAAGGAACAACAAGACCTCAATCACATTTAATAGATGGTTTTTGGTTGAGAAATGCTTGATATCACCACCTACAGATAAACTCGGATATGTATTGTCAGCACATATCAAGCATTATAAAAGAACCTTCTGGACAAGAGGTGTGTTTTTGTCCTTTAGAATCTCTGCAACGACCACTTTAATATCCATTCCTGCATTGACCCTTGGGTCTGATTCCCATTCATCAAGAAAAATTTTATACCTTATATCTATATTTGCATTATGAAAAAGTTTCAAATTAAATACAGTGGAAATCCAGATCCCAACCAATATAAACCTGGGAAAAAAACTGGAGTACGTGCTGAGTTTTTTATCATATTTCTCCAAACCCAGATCCAAACCAAAAGGAAGGAAAAAAAATTTAATGAACGCAGTGGAGAAATAGAGAACTTCAGATTCTCAACATACAACATCCAGATAAATTAATAGCAAGAAAAAAAAATGGAAAATAGACTAGAGATTGGAAAAAAAAAAAACCAAACCCAAATCTAAACCAAAAAGAAGAGAAAAAAAAAGTTTAATAAACACAATCACAGCATCTAGAGAGATTAATAGAGCAAAAAATCACATCCCTAGCAAAAGCCCATAACCCCAACTGCAGAAATCCTTTACTTTTTATAGATCTACTCATAGAAACTTAGATCTATAAACACAAACTCAGATCTAGCTAAATTGGGCAACGGCCAATGAGAGAGGAAAGTTATATACAAACACCAAAACTCAGATCTACACACACAAACTCAGATCTATAAACACAAACTCATATCTAGCTAAAGGTAGCAACGGCCAACGAATAACCAGAAAATATTCGTAAGCAAGTAACGAGAAAAACTTGGGAGAGGAAATTGATATACAAACATAGAGAGAGAGAGAGAGAGAGAGAGAGAGAGAGAGAGAGAGAGAGAGAGAGAGAGAGAGAGAGAGAGAGAGAGAGAGCATATCGAGTAACGAGAAAAACTTGGGAGAAGAAAGACATTACCGGTGGGTAGCCACTGTAGTCATAGACAGCCAGTCATCGACGGCGACGGATCCATGTGAGCAAGAGTTAGGGTTTCTCTAGGGGGTGGGGGAGAGGATCATCGAGGTCTCTGTCTCTATCTGTCCATAAGGGTGTGTTGTTTTGTTTTTAAAATTAAAACCGGTTACAGATATTTGGTTATAAAACCGGATCCGTAACTGGGTCCGGGCGGTTATCGGCCCGGATTCACCCAGTTTCCGGATTTCGGATCCGGAGCGGGAAAAAGTCCGGTTCGGATGAACACCCCTACTTTTAATAGAATATTTTTTTAATATTCTACAAATTCTTACTTTTTCTTGTTTTATTGGCAGGTTGAGCTACAATGGAGAAGCCTTTGTTCTTGTCCTTGAGTATTTCATGACTGGAAACACACCTAAAATGTAAATGATCAAAGCCATTGGGAGAGAGAAAATAATTAAAAATATTTTAGAGATGTGAACAGTATTCTCTACATCTAGAGGATTACTGTAGTAAAATATAAAATAAAGATGAAAGTACAAAATCCATTAGAATGTACTTTTGACCAATTTTCTTTATATTATACAAAAAACTATATTTTACAAGAGCCATTAAGAGTGCTTTAAACTTTATATATTTCAACTTAAAAAGTTAAATCCATTTCAACTTAAAAAAGTTAAACACATTTCAATAGGACCTACAAAATACTATTATTCACAACTCAACTCATCTATGTTAAGATATAAAATAAATAATAAAATATATCTCTAAACTTATGGGACAAGTGGTAATTTCACATAGTATTAGAGTAGAAATCTTGAGTTTGAATCCTGACTCTACACTTTATCCTATTTAATTAAATATTTCACGTGTTGGGTCACCTATTGAGGGGGAGTCTAGCCCACAGGTGAAGGAGAGTGTTAAAATATAAAATAAATGATAATATTTATATATTCTCGTAAGTTTAAACTTTTGGGACAAGTGATGATTTCACATAACATCCAAACATAGCCTAAAACATTTTACACGACAAATATACATTATTGCTTGAACTCTTTGAGTGGCCTATGCAGATTTTCACCCTATTCGAAGGTTGTCAATATACACAAGAATGCCAAACTTCTGCCAACAAATTAATATGAGATTGAGATCTCCTTCTCCTAGCATTGCTATCCACTTTTCTAGAAATAATATCTCTTAAGAGTCTTTGTCCATGCATTAGGGCCTAGAACTTGATGAGATAAAAAGAGATATATATAGTGGGCATTGCAGGGGTGGCTTGATACAAATTGAAATCTAAGACAAAATTTAAATTAGTCATTCATAATTATAATATAATAGAATATAAATTTTGATATGAAATATTTTTAAAATTTTCAATAAAATGAGATTTCATTTAAAATTTTTAAATAAAGTTTTTTTGAATTTATATTTAATACTACAACTTAAAATAAGGTTTCAATGAAAATTTTGTACCTCAATTTAGCAAGATTTTAAAAAATTATTTAAAATATAAATAATTCATTATATTAAATTTTAAATTTAGTATTATGGGGCCTTGCACATTTTGAAAAATATAAAAATTATTTGAAATTTTATTTAATGAAATGGTTTTTATTTATTTAAAAAAAAAAAAACACTCATTCTTAATTTTAGGGGCCTTACATGATATGGGGGGCCTTAGTCAATGACCTAAATGGCCTTATCATTGAGCTGACCCTAGGGCATTGAGAACAAAATGTGAAGTAGTATAATTTACCAAATTAATCAATTAGTCAAGATTTTTGTTAGTAAACCAATAAATAAAAGGGTGATGCTACACCACCGAGAATCCTCATCAAACGGCAATTTTTTTTTTTTAACTTTTTAAAAATATTTTTTAAACAATTTAAAATTTTAAAAAAATATAAAAAAAATCATAAATATATTAAAAACACTTCATTAACCATTAAGTAAAAAAGAAGCAACCCAATCGGTGGGCTTTATAGATAGGAGTAGTGTTTTTCTAAATAAAAATTGAATATTGGACATGTCTCATTCATGTTTGTCACATATAATTTTTAAAAGCTAAAAAATCAATAAATAAAAAATTTCAAAAAAAAAAAAAAAAATCTTGAAAACATTAAAAAAAGCTAAAAATATAAAAAATCTTAAAGCTTACAAAAATTACTAATTAGATCATGTGATAGGCTATATCTTATTTATGGTAAAAAATCATGATCATCGTCCTACGTACGAGCATTGTAATTGCCACAAGTGGCTCAAGGCCAACCGAATGGGTTCCGGGCCTAAGCTAAAATTTTGATTGAGACTTTTTGTATTTTAAAAAGTAAAATTAAATAAATTTATTTTTATTTTATTTTATATTTTTCTTTAAAAATAACTCTTACGATGTTGTAAAGTAATATTATTGATTAAGATTTTATACCACATTTTTAACTAATAATTTATTTATTCTTTATTAGTAAATTTTCGATTTAGAGAGGATATTATCAAATCTAGTTTTTCAAAATGTGCTTTAGAGTCTTGGTACCCGTTTGAGAACATAATGGTTCTCAGGTATTCTCGACTATTTTTAAATTCAAATTTTTCTCTCTACTATCTCAAAATCTAATAAAATATCTTAATTCAAACTATTTTACTACTATTTTTAAACTATTTTACTAATATTTATATATATAATGAGATATTCTCAATATCCAAACAAGACCTAGGACTAATTATAATCATTATTGTCAATAAATTTTTATAAACAACCTACATATTTGGAAAAAAGTGGCTTGCCTCTTCAAAGGATTATACAAAACATTTGTATGAACACTTGAAAATTAAATTTTACTATTTATAATTTTCACATTATATATTAAACTAATAATGATAAAAGAGAAGTACATTCTTAAAAGGAGAGTACTTGAAATAATTATTATGTGGGATATTTTTAGAACTAATAATGATATAATATCTATTTAATACTTTTGATGTTTCATTTGGTTAATTAATTTTTTTAATTGAGTATTTAAAAAAAAATTTACTTAGATATTTTTTTAGGATCTTCTTCACCTAGAGGCCTTAATCAATGCCTAAGTTGCCTGATGGAAGAGCCAGCCTTGAGTGTTTTCTGTTGTTATCATCAACGCTGGCTCCTGCTATTATTATCAACGATAGTCCTGCTCGTATCTAGCAAAAATTTATATCATATGATATGGACTACCCTGTAAATTAATGTCAGCACTTTCATAATTATCTTGCGAGTATTTTGAGCTCTTGAATCTCCATCTCAAATTTCCAATTAAGCTCATTCTCCACTTTTCAAAGGCTCTACCCTGTAAATTAATGTCAACACTTTTGTAATTATCTTGCAAGTATTTTGAGCTCTTGAATCTCCATCTCCACTTTCCAATTAAGCTCATTTTTCCTCCACTTTTCAAAGGCTCTAGTTGAGGGGACATTTGGAGAATGAGATGAGATGAAAATATTATAACTGGTATATAGTAAGATGATTTGTGCATAGTAGTGAGATAGTTTGAATTAAATATTTTTTGAATCAAAAATTTTATATGTAGTCACTTTTGTGTGCTCTTTTGTACACTCCACTGATATAATTGGTTGTGTGTTAAAAAAATTGATCCAATCAATCATATCAGTGGAGTGACTGTATATAGCATTACTCTTTTGAATATTATTTTTGTTTTGAGATTTGAAAAAGTTGAATTATTTTTTTATTTTAATTTGAAAATTTGGAAAAGTTGTAACGATTAGAATGATGATTGGAAAAAAAAAATGAGATGGAATGAGATGAGATGAAATTGAAACTTTTTCCAAACATTTCCTGAATCTTGACACTTCTTGATTTTTTTTTGAGATATTGGTATATGTATTATTATTGTTGGGAGGGAATAAGCATGGAGCTATGGTTATGATTGCATTTTAAAGAAATGATATTGGAGCTGGCAGAGTCAAAATTGGTATGTAGTGGCATGCTGCATGCACAGTATAATTAGCAGCAGAACTTCGTGGTCCCTGATGAGATATTCTTGCAAATGGATTTTTTTTTTTTTTTTATTCAATTTAGTTGATCTATCAATATTTTCAAAAGCATGAATTGAAATTCATATCATTATCAGTTTTGATAATAAAAGGTTAAAAAAAAAAAAAGGAAAGAAGAAAAGAAATTGGAGTTCCAAACTGAATTATTCTTATTCCTTGATGGGAGAAATAAATAAACAAAGTAATAGAAATTGTGTATTCCAATTTTGATCAAGTACTTAAAAAAAAGTGATATATGCTAGAAGAAACATGTAATTTCAAGTTCTAGAGCTTTGGATATGGGTTTTTGATCTACTTTCAATTAGCTAGGAACATATATATTTAAATAGAGGATTGATATAGCCACAAAGAAATTATATAAAAACAATCCCAGAAACTAACGTGATTTAATCTGATTCATTAAGTCTATTTTATAATAAAAATAATTTACAATCTGACGAATCACATGAAATCATATTAGTTTATAGAATTATTTTTATAGAACCCATCTGTGGCTAAAGTATTTATCATTTAAATAATCCCTCGTGCCTTGCTTCCAAGCAATGTTTATCTTTAGGCTGCAATTCAATCCTTTATGTTGTTTATTAAAAGATACCAAATTATTGTTTTAACCAAAAAAAAGAAAGGAGAAGAATTTGAGCCAATTTCCAATGTAATAATACCTTTTATCTTCTAAAAAGTGTAACTGGAGTAAAGAGAAAGACATGGTGCACTTTCTTGCCTAAAAAGTGCAAAGCTGGTTTCAGAACTTGCATTTTTATATATGTAAATAGATCTATTAAATATCAACTAGGGTGCATTGGTCTGGCAATAGAGAAAAGGACATACCCTACAACATATGGATTTAGATTTGACTATATTGGATTTGCAAGATCATATCTTAAATATGTGGGAAAGTCATGTACGCTCGAAATACTAATAGGTAACATTTTTATGAGTTTATTTTTATGAAATTTCTCTGTAGCTATACATAACGCTTATCATATTTCACACCTTAAGTTTTTAATTCTTTTATCGAAATTGTACTCCAAGCTACCAAAATTATCAACCGCACTCATAAAATTATTCTTTAGTAATTTATGCTTAGGTCCCATTAATCTAACAATCAAGATTATGCTGCAATCTCTTGTTTTTTATTTGTCAGGCATTCTTGAACAACCACCTGAAATAAAGTTTATTTTTTTTATTGGCACTTGATGTCTAGACAAAAAGTCTTGATTACTAGGGTTGCACAAGCCTTGGACATGAAGTTTTCCACGTGTGCACTTTGGATAATTCAATTGGACTTGCTCCTAATTCGATGGCTCTTAAAAATTTTTTGCATTTTTTTGCATCCAAAGGTTTGAACCTTAGATTTGGAAGGAGCATACCAGTTTGATAGTGAAACTATTTCATCTCATCTTATTTTATTATTATAATTTTCTTAAATTTTCATATAAAATATAATAAACAATTTAACTTTTTCTAGTCTCAAAATAATAATAATATTAAAAAATAATATTTTAACAATATTTTATTCAATTTTCAACTATTATCTCAAATCATCTAATCTTATCTCACTATCCAAACCGCCCTGCACCAACCCTTAAGGTTTTACCTGAAGTAAAAATCCTTAGGACAAATGGATAGAAATTAAAAACCATATACTGACTGGCATCTTCATTTGGTGGCCCTGGTTCTGACATGGTCATGACGTTGCAGCTGTTATTATCATTATTTTGACCCTTCATAATCTATCAATACAATCCAAAATCATGTGGTCTAATTAAGCTTAGATAATGGCTTGGTTGTTCTGCCTGCATTTGCAAATTTTGGTGCCATTCTTCGCATGCCAAGGTGGGTGGGAGCAATCATGATAGTAGGTAGACTTCAACATGCATGCATTAACTACAATTCAAGTGTACATAATTTTATATACATCCATACACACATACATACATACATACATACATACATACATACATACATATACATATACCCATACACACACCTCCAGTTTGGAAAACTATGGTAGGCCAGGCATGGAATATTGGCCTATATTCTATGTCTGGCCAATATTCCATATCTGAGAATGAAGGAATCAAGGATAGACCTTGTGGAGATATAAACATTATATATGCCCTTTGATTAGCATTTAAAACGTAGCAGTTTTATAGAAAGGGCATCCACTTGAAGAAATACAGTTGACTGGTCTGCACTAATATGGATGGCAGATCAGAATTCCACATACCAAACTCCGGTAGCAAAAGAGGTGGATGGATCACCTTCCCCTTCATCGCCGGTACGCATCTCTCTCTCTCTCTCTCTCTCTCTCTCTCTCTCTCTCTCATACAGACACACAGACACACAGTGTTCTGGACTAGTATATATGTGTTTATCGTTTGTGTCTTAATTAAGCAGGTGCTTTTGTGGGCTTGACGCTGGCATCTGGAGGATGGCAGGCAAACTTGATTGTTTATCTCATTCAGGAATTTAATGTGAAAAGCATAAATGCTGCTCAGATATCAAACATTGTCAATGGCTGCATTAATCTGTTTCCTGTCGTTGGAGCCATTATTGCCGACTCTTTTTTAGGTTCTTTCTTCGTTGCCTCAATCTCAGCCTGCATCTCTTTGCTGGTAATACTCTCTCTCTCTCAGCCCATCCACGGAGCCAAAACACGAGGGGTACTTTTCACCCACGGATCACAACTATTCTTAATACAATACCCCATTTAAAACTCAGAACTTGGTTTTTATATTATAAGTATGAAGTTGTGTAAACACCAAAAGTTCCAGAGGAGCTGAGACAATTATTGGAAGCTATACATACATTGAATTTCTGATTTATATATATATATATGTTTGTTCTTTCATATGATATGTTAGATAGCGAATTGGCAAATTCACCTAAAACTAATTAGTGTTGACTATCTAAAATCCGTTTTGAAATTCGACATCACACTGATCTATAGACCTTTTCTTAGAAGGGTCGTGAGTAGTGATATTGTGGACATACCCCAACAATCTCTTCCTCATGATGATGCTCCCACGACTCGAGTTCATGACTTCTAGTTCTAACATCACTTGTCATATCCTAAGTAGTCAATCCACCTAAAATCATTTGGTATTAGTAAGGAATACACATTCAAGTCTTTTATGGCATTCGATATTGTATCCTCCAAATGTTTTTTAGAACTGTCATAGAAAACAGTATTATAGACTTGCCCCAACTGGATATTCTACATAAGAACAAAGAAAATGAAGAGAGTAATGATACAATGATTAATAGGGCAGAACTTGTTTTAATTTTCCACACATGCTTCATCGATCTAGTCTTTAGGGGGCACTCTCATCAGTACAGCACTTAAAGGTATGCTCTCCCTCTCACTCTCAACACAAGGAGTCAAGAGTTTTGTCTGATGCAAACCATTCTTACCATTGCAGGGCATAATTCTTTTGGCTTTAACAGCGACACTTGATTCCTTGAGACCTCAGAAATGTGAACATGGATCAAGCTTCAGCTTCTGCACACCACCCTCAAAAATCCAATATACAGTGCTATACACAGGTTTAGCACTGGCATGTATAGGGGTTGGAGGCACACGTTTTACCCTAGCAACAATGGGAGCAAACCAATATGATAAGCCAAAGGATCAAGGGATTTTCTTCAACTGGTATTTCTTTGCTTTTTACACTGCTTCAGCAATAAGCAACACGGTCATTGTGTACATTGAGGATAATGTGAGTTGGAGATTGGGGTTAGGACTCAGTGCCATCACTAACTTCATTGGCTTGGCCTTTTTGCTATTGGGAAATCGATTCTACACTCATGATGAACCTCAAGGGAGCCCATTCACAGGTTTGGTTCAGGTTATTGTTGCCACTATTAGGAAAAGGAAAGTGAAGCTCTCCTCCAAAATCGAGGATTACTACTATGGAAAAGATGGATCAGTCACAGAAATAGTTACAACCCCACAAAAAAGCTTCAGGTAGGAAGTGATGAGTTATTAAAACTGCAAGATTTTTTTCGCCTTCAAATCATCATTACATGTTAGAAACCATTCTTTAGCTTCGAAAATGGAAAAATAAAAATGTCATCTCCTTTAGAGACCCATTAAAGAGCTAGCCAGCATCCTAGCAAATTGCAAATTCTAATTAATTGTGCATGCTACAATATCCAAAAATGGTATGGAACTGCTCGATAGGCCATGATGTCTAGCATTATATATGTAGACCCACCCTTCGTCTATACGTACATCTGGTTCCCAAAGCTGGAAATTTATAAAAATTTTCCTCTCCCTTTGATAAAATTTAGAAAAAATACTCTATGCCCAACTCCCTTACCCCGGAAAGCACTTTCAAAAATCCCTTCTTATTGCCACCATCCAAAAAATTAAATAGAAATAACCTCATAATGTACAAAACATTTCAAGAAAATTAAACCCATATTTTCGCCTAAAGACTTAAATGTATATGTAGGGTTTTTCTAATACCATTTTTAATTCCAAATAGATGAAAAAAAATCTGAAAACTAAAAAATATTTTTATTAAATAACCCATGACTTTTCTACATTGAATTCTTCATCCCTGATCTTACTGGCCGCTAATTCCATATGCAAAAATAATAACCAACATATTTCTCTTAATCAACAACTCGATCTAGTAGTACTACTCCCCCATCCCGAATTCTTTATCCTCTGTCTCATTAGTAATGTCATTAGTAATGCTGTTAATGAAATTCAAAGTGACAAATGTTTTCTTTTGAGTTCCCAAAATTACTTGATTATTTAGTGTATTTTAGTCTTTTTGGATTGATGACAATGCATGCTTTCCCACTTCTACAACATTAATATAAGAGACTTAAATTGGTTTCCACGCTTTTCATGATTAACATAGCACTGGTCCCCAACAACAGTTCTTCCCTCCCCTTTTTCACACCAGCAGGCTTATGCCTCAGTGGAACACTAATATCTCCAACCTCTAATCCATGATATTGGTCATCACCATCACAAATTACTGCTGCTGCTGATTGTACCCCTACAGTATATATATATATATATAAATAGTTGTTAGTGGTGGTGGTTGAAGTGGACTACAAAATGGAAGTGATTGAAGTTTGTGTTTGATTTTTTTCTATTTTGATTAATTTCAGCTTAATTATGATAGAGGTTATGTATGCAAGGCTCCAATGGAGGCCCAACCCACATCTAAACCTATACATTCCAAAAGCATTAATAACTAATACAATTGAAAATCTATTGAAACTATTATAAAGAGCAAGAACTTCTTCTACCCTTATCACTCAGTATAAATAGGATATCACAATGTCCATCAAATCAACTAAACACATAAGCTCTATTAATATAGGAACATAATCAAGACCATTAATATTTCATTACTAATGACATGATGATCTACCCAAGCATGTGGAGGGAGGCCATTTAACTTCAGAAGTGTCATTACTAATTCAAAGCTACACACACACACACACACACACTACTTTTGATGCAGGTTTCTCAACCGTGCAGCATTTAAAACAGAAGGAGATGTTCATGAATCGGATGGTTCAATCGCAAAACCTTGGAGGATATGCACAATTCAA